>NC_045563.1:41231106-41831106 GCF_009819795.1 Aythya fuligula | reverse complement strand
TGACAATTTTGGTTTGCTCTCAACTTCATGGTTAAGGTTGTTTTCTTTATATGAAGGATAAAAAGGATAATAGGGAAGAAGAGTAACACAACAGCAAATCTCAGTTGGCCTCAGAAACTCTAACTGTATACAATATAATTGTATACAATGCCTTTCACACAAAGAGGGGACTTCAATATGTTATTTCACAATCAGTTTTTGCAACAGATTGTGCAATAATCTCTTGTTATTTATCTGATCAGTGGTAACAAGACCTTTAATAGATACATGGCCTCACATTTGTTCAAGAAGGAAGACGATGATTGAGTCTTTGCTTGCTAACAGCTTTCCATATGCAAATCTGTCACTTTTTCATTATTACACAGAACCATTGGCTGTTCCCAGTGAGAGACAGAATTCCATTTAGCTCTCAAAGTTCTGATTCATGACATTTTATAGCATAAGAAAACTCATAACTTTTGAAGTTTTACACCTCCTATTGAGAATTTATTAGCTGTGAGAGTGACATTTACCTTAAAGGGGAAAGTTTAAAACAACTGTGAAAACAAAAGCAAAAGCAGATAATACATGACATCTTCTGAAAAATGACATAGGCAAGAAAATTATAACAAATATACATTTTTGTTTGTTTGTTTGCTTGTTTGTTATCTATCTATCTATCTATCTATCTATCTATCTATCTATATTTATATATTCCCAGGACATGTGAAGGAAGAAGTTCCTCAAACAGCGCTATGGTAGCTCTAAGAAATCTAAGGAAAACATATCTTCATTTCTTTAATTTCTCAGTATTGCTAATCTAAGTTTCTATTTAAATAGGCATATTTTTGTTCATTTGAAAACAATTTCAGTTTGGCAGATCCAAGTATTTTATTTCAGTAAGGCAATACTGAAATACAAAATTCTGATTACTTGCAGGAAGATGTTCTACTAGATGTTCTAGATGTTCTGGCTTTTTGATGTCCTAACTGATGGAATGAGTAACAATGACACATTTTTTTCGCATTATAAATTATATTCTGAGAAAAAGCCAGTGTAGGTTTTTCCATTGCCTGAGAACTTTGAGTTAATTTACGCTTTAGACAAATTTCTATTTATGATGTCTGTGTGCAAGCCTGTCTGTGGAGGAAAATAACAAATTCTTGAATATTCTAAACTACTTAGAGTACCATATGTTGCTTTGTCTGCATATGATTTTAGTTTCAGTAAAAGAGGTAATTACAACCATATTTATAGTATAAATATCTACAAATAGATGCTCAGTTTTAATTTTGCAACACAAGAAAAAAAAATAAAAATCAGTATTGTTCTTTGGTTTTGTAAGCAAGTGCAGATAATAAAAAGCACTGCTAAAGTTTAAGTAGTGATTTTAATTAAGAGCAAATTGCCAAGAGGGATCGTACAGGTGTGTATTTTTGAAAGACTACTTTATCAAAACTGTACTTTTAATTTAAGGGAAAAAATAAATGCCTTTTAAAATTATATTTTGAATGAAAATTTGTTTGCAAATACTTAGTCATTTTGTTTTCAATGTTCTTTTGGGTTTCTTAGGGATAAGGGAAAGATAACCATGTCTGTATTTTAACATCAGAATTCAAAGATTTGATATCATATTTGTTATAATTAACTGTAATGAATTATGTTGTGTTTCATGTGAATTATATTCTATGCTCTGGAGACTCTTTCTATGCACCATATATTTATTTTGAATGGTGTCTCATGTGTATGGCTTTTTACTGCATTTGGGCCCACTGACAGTTTGGGGGAATCCAGTCATTTTGCAGATATGAGGCTAGTTGATTGAGCAGTCTTTCATGATTTAGTTAATACCATATACTTTTAATAATTTGGTTTTACCAATGTATGCATATTTATTAAAGTACTATTTGGAAAATATGAATTATTTATATTATTTAACCACTAGTAAGCTGCCAGCTAAGCACAGACCTTTCACTGACTGCACAAACACTTCTCTTTCATCTTTTCTGCCTTCTTTCCTTTGCAGTTTTGTGCCCTCAAGGTCACAATACTCTCCACTTCCATCCCTGGCTGTATTTATTCCAGTTCAGAGGGCCACTCCACTGCACTTGTTGCAATTCTTTGAGCAGCAAGGTAGCTGCAACTGTTATCAGTGTATTTTTTTGCTTGGCTCCTGCCTTCAGCCTTGTTTATCACTTCTTTTTCTCCCCTCCTGCCCACCCCAGCATACTTCCTCCCTCCCCCCTCTGCCCTCCTCATCCACACTCTTGTACGGCAGGATTTTGTCCTAAAGAAGGCAAGTTTTCATAAGGTTAATTGCAAGATTAAAATCGTTAAGGTTAAAATTGAGGCAATAAGAAAGACATCACAGTAGCAAAAAGCAAGGATCGTTCTTTCAACATTCGTGAAAATCATAAATGCAGTTGCACACTGCTTTCCCCTATAGGCAATAGATGGCAGCATCTGCCAGTACTGCATTGCATCAGGAGGAGCTGATTATAGGAGCAAAACTGCAGCAAGCTTTTCAGCGAAGACTTTGACAAGCAAAAATCATTATGGATTAACTCCCTTACCATTAAAGTTAGTTGCATAACTCTCAGTGTCTTTATAGAGAAGGGTTGATCCATACCTTTGAATATCAAGGCCACTTCCCCGCTAAGGCAACCACATGCTATTCTACCTTAGAATCAGATAGGTATGACTGGTATTTCTCCCATTAGTGCTCAAGAAAGGTTGTTCCATGTCTCTTTAATGTAATGAAATTTTATCTGAAAAATGCACTTAAATTGCTTTTTATTGCTAAATGAATTAAAATCAGTGTCACAATGAACCAAGTGCCCCCAAAACAAGGAAGAGATGAACACAGACAATATTTAGCAGTGAAATGGTCTAAGGAAGAAGTGCCTGCCGGGTCAGATTTTTTTTTTTGTACCTTTACTTTGAGCAGACTATTAACATTGGTTTGAAGGTGTTCTCCAGCACTGAAACTGCTTAATTTTCTTTGTTTCAGAACAACTATTACTGTGTTCATATTTACAAATGAAAATCAGTTACCTAAAGAGAACACTGAAAGAGAAGGCTGGCAGGTGATCCTGTTATTTCATGTAGAACCATGCATCATTTCATACAAGAGGAAATGCACCCTAGATGTGGGTAAGAATAACAGAATAAATTAGGTTGGAAGGGATCTGTTGATGTCATCAAGTCCAACTCCTTGTTCAAAGCAGAGCCAACATTGATATGAGATCAGCTTGCTCAGAGCCTTTTCAACACAAGTTTTGAAAAATTCAGTAGTTGTTATTCCCCAGGCTCTTTGAGAAGAGAAAGAGGACAGATGAAAATAAAATAAAATAAAATAAAATAAAATAAAATAAAATAAAATAAATAAATAAAATAAAATAAAATAAAATAAAATAAAATAAAATAAAATAAATAATTATTTTTTATTTTATAAAAAATAAAAATAATGTATCTCAGACAGGTATAGTGCAAGTTTTACTAACAGTGTTTGTGTGTGTACAAGGGCACATATTCCCTCTTTTTCATGTAGGAGACCTTGTTTCACAGAAATAAATAAAAATAAATAAAAAATAAAAAGTAAAAAAATAAATCACTGTATAACCATAAAGCTGAAAAAAATAAATGTAAAGATTTGTGAGTAATAAATTTAAAGTCGTGAGTCACAGACTGTGCTTTGTCCTTTTGTTTGTTACTGCTTGATATTGCAATGGGTAAAAGTTCTCTGAAATACTAAATGAAAAATAAGCTACATTTTTAGTGCTAGAAAATGCATGTTTTTCCTTTCCCAATGGGAATACTATTTTCTTAATAAGTTCCAAAACTTTCACAAGTATTTTAGATGTACTTAGAACAAACACTGAAATTAAATTGAAGTACTCAGTTGACAGAATAAAACTCATTGAGCAGTTGTTTGGTATAAAACACAACTTACAGATTTTATTACAGTCAAGCAAGAGTGTATTAAATACACTGTAAAGTAAAAAGTTTCTGTCCTTCAACTATGTAAAAGTCATTGTAAATTGAAATTTATTCATAAATACAATGAAATTAAATGGAAAACTTTTTGGTTTTTAGTTTTGGTTTTGGTTTTGTTTGTTTGTTTGTTTGTTTTAGGAATCATTTTATTAGTGACAGGTACTGTCAGTTTGCCTTTACTGCTTTATCTTGCACAAACTCTCACAACCTCCAAATTATCCCAACCTTACCTTTAAAGCACAGATTAAATGTAGGTAATTATTGAGATGTTATAGAAGATATGGAAATGAAAGCAAAGGGTTTGCAAGAGAGAGATGATGGGAGGTATTTGTTTCTTATTCTTTAAATTTGTTTCTTATTCTTTAAATTACATAAAAGGTTTAGAAGAGGAATCAGTAAAATGAAGTCAAGAGGTTCTGCAAAGGAATAGTAAAAATATTGAAATAAATTTGATTTATTTTTTTTTAGTAAATAAGAATTGCATGTGTTTATATTTTGTGAGAGATATCTCGGTCACTCCAATGAACTGACAGAGCTTAGAGGATAGGATTAGAATTCAGCCAGGGGAAAGTGAGATTCAGATGGATGCAAATTCTGAGGATGTTAAAAACCTGTTGATTTTGAAAGAGCAGCTTCTAGAGTTCATTTTTAAAGGTGCATTAGAGTGGTGTATAGGTGCAAGCTGCCCAGAGAATTAAGATGGGACTAGGACAATTGCCAAGTGCTACTACTGAGTTGAAATAATAGCAAGGAAAATGGTGAACAATATCAGAATGTAAAAGATGTAATGAATTCCTGAGGCTCTGCAGGATTCTCACCTGAGCCTTACATGGCTTTGCAGAGTAATAAAGAGAACAGAAGAGTATACAACATATCGAAAAGCTTACAAAGTCTGAGATGAACGCTTGCTCTGCTTGTCCTGGGCATGCCCATTGTGAGTTGGGTACTTGCAGACAGACAGAAATGGTACGGCTGATGGGGTGCAGCACTGGTGGCAGACAGGCAGACAGGCTTTTGTTGCAAACAGCCTCTCTGACTACAGCAACACTTATTGAAGGCCACATTTAGAAAATGACTGTTATTTTTTAGTGAATCAATCATTTCTCTTTCAAAATATCCAGTGAATCACTGGGTACTTGAGATCTAGAACTTGAAGTATTAGACATGTCTCAGTATACCTACAGAAAAAGAGAGAAAAATAATCTAACTACAAAAATTCTATACTCTCTGAAGTTGGATGAAGTAAAATGTTGAGTCATTCCTTAATTTTGTAGGTAGAAATATGTGCAAGATAGGTGACTTTGAAAGCTGGAAAGTAATTAGACCTTCAAGAGAAAAGTACACTAGGTGTTGTGTATGCAAAAGCTTTCTTTTGTCTTCATTAAATTTAGGTATGTCAGACCATGATTTTAAGCTAAATTAATTCAGAAATTCATAATGTTCCAACACCTAGTGTATGTGAATTGTCCTGTATATTAAAATGAATAAGTGCGTAAATTGTCTGCCTTTATAAACTTGTCTGCCTTTATAAATTCTACATCAGAAATGTCCAAAGGTTAATTATTGAGAGGTAAGTATTTAAATAACTGAGATTTCAAGGACTTTAAAAATGTCATATAATGAGTTTACTTTCTCTGATGCCCAGTATGAATGTTTTGTTTGACATGCATTACATTAGCAGTATCAGAGAGCAGCAGCGTGCTTAGCAATCTAGGTCCTTTATAGTAACTTCTTGAGACAGTCAAACAAACCACTGCCAGTATTTTCCTTCTCTCAGTGTATTGTAATTCTTTGGTGTCTGTATATAATTTATGAGGAGGAGAAAGCCATTCTGTCAGCACCCTTGTAGTCAGATAAAATAAATGAGTTCTGCTTTTCCAGACACATTTTGTACTAAGATGGTTATTTAACAGTATACAGCAAATAAAATACAAAGACAAGAACACGGTCAACACAAATGTTCTTTTTGCCCTGCTTCTTTTTCATCAGTGTCCAGTAACAGGTGCTTAGGGAAAAGGTATATAGGAAACCAGGAATATTTATCTTTTCTCTGGCACACACTCACAGACCAGAGAAATGCATACTGCACTGTAGATGTTCCCTAACCTGAAGATCGAATTTGTACTGACTTGTTTCATAGCCACTGGCTGAGTGCTGATTCCATTTCAAAATATGGAAAGATGCAATATTAATAATTATTATAAGCAATACTTTGAAATCAGAAATACTTTTAACTTCATCCTCTAGCAATGAGTTTCACATTTTAATAGTGTAAACTATCTATAATACATGAAAAATCTATGTATACTGTTCATTTGACATCTGCTACCTTGGATGTCCTGTACTTTATGCATAGCAAGAGGTAGATAACTTTCTTCACTTACTTATTCTGCGCCATTCTTAACAGTGCAATCCATTGGACTGCAGAAGGCCACATCTTCACTACAAGAATGACAAGCAGTTTGCATGAGCTGCAAAAGATAATTAGTATTTATTGTAAATATTATAACCTACACTACAGCATATCTCATAGCAATAGAACTGGAGGCAGTTCATAACCCCATCCCTGACTTTGGTTGGATTATTATGTAAAACAATTTTCCCAGCTGGAAATCAGTCCATTGAGAAGCGATTAGTTCACAATTCAATTTTCAGGATCATGACATAGAAAACGCTATGGTAACATTTCCTTGGATGCCCTTCAAGAAGCTTAACAGGCAGGGAAATGCACCCTAATGGAAGACTTCATAGACTTCTGAGTAAACAAGGAACACTTTTTTCCCCAAGTTTTTAATTTTCACCTTGTTTGTAAATGAAAACTTTATCATTATTTTTACATCTAATTTATTCTTATAATTCAGGACTTCCCCCTCCTCCCCCCATTTCCCTCTATCCACCCAGATAACTCAGCAACTCTGAAAAAAAATATATCAAAATGTTAAGGAATATAACAGATTTGTTTGGCTGCACACTCTGTTTGGGGAAAACAGAATTACAGGCAAGAGACCAGGAAGCAACGATTTCTGGTAATGGGTAAACTTCAGTGGCTGATAACAGCTCTGAAATACTGAATAATCATAATGCATAATCATATGGGTAGCTGTCAGAACACAATGAAAGGAAATATCGTACCTTCAGAAATACATAAATTATCCATGTGGAAGATTTCTAAATAGTTCTGTAATATTGCTGTCATATAAGATAACTCCAAACAATAGTAGTGTGCAGGAGTACTTGAAATAATTGTTTTAAAAATCTCTCTTCCATTTAGTTATGTAATGTCATATATATTTCTTTTATTTGTCTAGTATTCTCTGGAATTATTCCCTGTTCAATTCTTGGAAACAGTACCATGGCTATTCCAATTCTTATTTTAGATTTTACTAATCTAAAACAAAAATATTACAAAAGTTTTGTTTAGACCCTAAATGGTATTCACCAGGGATTTTTTGTTTGTTTGTTTTTTTCACTATTAATACTACATGCAAATCTTCTTGCAGAAGGTCTAAGGAGGGAGAGAGGCCAACAGTCACTGATATAGCTGTAGCCTTAGCATGGATTAATTGCTACATTTAACTTAGCTAAAGGACAGTAATATTTTTGAAAACTTAGAAAATCTGGGAAGAGCTAAAAATCTCTCTTCCGTTTACAACTGACTTTGATAACCAGAAGACAGTAAAGTGAATGAAAAAAAAAAAAAGAGAGAGAGAAACAGGAAATTATTAAATATTTATTTTCCTAAGACTATATATTTGGGGGGGGAGGGGGTTGTTTTCGCTTAGTTTCACATGTTTCTACATTGGGAAAAAAAAAAAAAAATCACTATCACAGATGTGAATAAGAAATGAGTTTATTTATTTGGTTTGAATCACTTCCACTACTCTGTATGACAAATGTTTGTAAACATTTAGACTTTGTGGAGAAATTTAATGAAAGTTATAAAAATGGTTTTAATCTCAGGTGTCAATGAAAAGTATAGACTTTTGCTGATAAACTTGCAGGCAGAAATTGGCCTTACTGGAAAATGCTATAGTAGAACATCATGTATCTCCAGTCACTGTCAACAAAAGCCTCTCGTGTCATACAGTGTTGCTCAGTGTCTCCACCTCTGTGAGGGCGGCTATGAATCTTAGGAGCCCTTGACAATAAATACGCACAGAAATGGAGTCTGGAAAGATTAGAGTGAACCACAGAGAAAAATGCACTCATACAACCAATGAGGCCCTACAAAAACACATTTTGAATATGCTAGATCGTAGACATTTTTGATTTTCTATGAAGCTCAATTTTCTCCATAGACAAAGAGCTAAATGAAAACCAGATAACATTTCAATCTTCTTTCAAAAAACAGTTTCAGCTGAAAAATGAGAACTACCTGCAAACTAGATGCAAAAATAAATAAATAAAAACGTGTAAAACCAAAAAGTACATTGATGAGAGTAATAACCTAGGATCCCTGTGCAGATCACAGGAGATTCTTATGTGGGGTGATCAAGAGGTGATTAAACACCTGAAATCTTAATCTTCCATTTCCTTTTTTTTGTTTGTTTTTGTTTGTTTTGCTTTTTACTTTGTTGTTGTTGTTGTTTTAAAGTCTGTTTTCTATTTTGATTTCTTTTCTCTCAATGTTTCTTTTCAATCAGTCTATTCCAAGTTCAAAATACAGTCATTTACAGCTATGTTGTGTTTCCTATTATAATCCGAGAACCTACTATGTCATTGAAGAAGAGAGGGAACAATCAACTCCTTAAATTTTGTTGTGGAACTAAGACAAAATGCAAGGCTCAATGTTCTCTAATTTACATGAGACTCTGTCTCTAGCCAGCAATTTATTATAGGCCAAACACGCATTTCTGGTCTTTTCTGCTCTAAAATTTGTCAATTTCTGCCAGTAGAAAAAAAAAAAATAATAATATCTGGATTCATCCCTTCACCAATTGAAACTTAATTGTGAATGGAAAAAAATACATCATTATGTTATAGAGAAAGCTGTCTGTGGAGACTTGCAGAAAGAACTAGCCTTGCTGATTGTGTAGATGATAAAATGGCAGACAGAGTTCAATTTAGATAAATGTGTTGTGTTCTACATGGGGAAAAAACACCTAACTATATATTTGCAAAGATGAGCTATGAACAAGCTATTGCTAGTCAGATAAGAGACCTCAGAATTATAATAGGTCTTAAAGAACATCAGAACATCAATTCTCAGTGACAAGTTAAAAAGACAGTCTGAATGTTAGGAAGATTAGTAGAGACCAAAGCAGAAAGTCTAATTATAGACTGACTGCGGAAATCAGTAATGTGCCTATCAGGAGCTATAAAACATAAAGACATAACCTTTGAAAGCATTGCACTATGGATCAAGAGATGTTTTTGGTAGCCCTGTTCTCATAGTTCTTTCCTACACACACAGTTGTCGACTTTGCTTTGGTGCACTATGTCACGTGCCTTACAATCAGTCTTACATGGATGCACTGCTGTGCCCAGCAACATCATTTAGGTTCTGTACCATTATTTTACTTCAAGATAGAGCAGCTGAGCTGCCATCCAACAAATTACTAGATGGACCAGTTGTCTTTCATGGTTGGAGTCATAACTCTCAAAGTACATATTGGTAATGCTGTCACTCAAACACACTGGTACTCTCCTTGACGGTTTAGGGAATTTTAAAAACTAGTTTGTATATATTATTTAAGATTTTTTTTTTCAGTGAAATTTACTTCCTATGTGGATAGAAGCAAAATAAACAGAATAGCATTATTACTAAACAGAAGTATTCCTAAACAGAATATTTCCATTTTCTCTCAAATTAAGTATTTTTATACTATCACAATTATCTCTCAGGCCTAAAATATTTGCTTATGAAAAATAATTCTGAATGTCCTAAATTTTGATAAGGAGTAATGCTTGAAAGTAACATTTTAAATTATTTAAATGCATAAAAATATGTTCAATTTCCTTCTCAGCTTCACTTACAGGGTCCTGTGGGTTTAGGGCTTTTGTGAGTTTTTGGTTTTGTTTTTCTTTTTCTTTTTTTTTTTTTTTTTGTATAATTTTTTACAATAAATCTGGCAATGGTTTAGCAGTTTTACACTTTGCCCACTAGAGGGACTTTATGGGAGACTTTCTGCAACATGGAATGATATATGTAATGCCTGGTTATGTTCTTCTGAAGTTCTTCTGGATGTATTTTTCTCTTTCCAGGCTGCAGCTATGAAAATACACCTTAAAAGTGTAGAAAACATGCAAAAAATCTGAATAAAAGAAAAGGAAAAAGAAAAAAAAAAAAAAAAAAAAGAACAACAACAACAAAAAAGCTTTCTTAGTCTTTCTAAAGCAAATAAAGAACCCAGGCCTATGCACATTTAAAGACACAATTTTAACATTATTCCACTATTTATCTCTGTTAGCAATGCTAAGGTTTTGCCTAAGTATTTTTTTCTTGTATTACCTTAAGTTAACACGGAAAAGAAGCTTGTCATGCTTTGAAAATCCTATACTGTGCACAATGTGGACCTCCATGTGGAGGTCATTGTTAATATATAATTAGAATCTACATTTACAAGGGGAAGGTATATCCCTGTCTGTAGATATATCAAAGCATTCATATCTTACCATATATATATGTATATATATATATTATTACACTATAGAACCTTGAATCTCAGTAATCTGACTGTTCCAGATGATCTTAGAATGATCATGATCTGTCATTATATAACCAGCATTACAAAGGCAAATATAATTTGCCAATCATATCAGTGTTATTACTTACAAAATAAAATCATTGTATAAGGCTTCACTGAAACCAAGTTTAGCATACAGCATGTAGTTCTTATTGCTGATACTGAGAACAGACTAATTAAACCTGAAAGAAACATGAAGAAGGGACCTTGGTTGTGATTACCAAAATGATGACTTTCTCATGACCAAAAAGAGACTAAGTTTAGCTTACAAATTATTGAGTAGGGAGTTGACTGATATCTCTAAATAAACAAAAGAGAAAACATTTACGGTAGGAATTATTTAAGTCAATATATTTAACATAGAACCTCTGCTGTAGTTCTATTGAATGTTATGTTCTGCTTTTTTATTAAACACACAATACAGTTTAACTGAGCTTTGCAAGACCATATCTCAGAGAAACATGGCAATGCATAGGCCTATTTACTATGATCGGGCTCCTCCCAGAGTAAATTGTTAGTGTGGTACTTAGTCTAATTATAAAGTACAAACTATAGTATCCGGAACGCTGGTTTTCAGTGCACAGAATACTTACTATCTCTTTGTACCAGATGACTTTCAGACAGAGCGTCACAATCTGCATTTCCAAATACTAATCCAAACAAGAGTGAGCTTTAAAAAGTTCCTCATGCTTTGTTACAGTGTTATGCTCTTGTTGGAGTGAGCCAGCAGTGGGATTTTTCTGCTTTGCTGATTTGGGCCAGCAAAACTGCAGTTTATGTTCAGTTTCACTCCTCTCAATCTTATATCAAATACCTTTTCAGTAAATAGAGTTACACCGTGTATTTTAATGTTATATACACATTCTTTTTCACTAAAAGATTTTTTCAATTTTATTGACAAAAAATGTGTTAGACTTCAACTTTAGTTCCACCTAACCAGATTTGGCAATAAAATTTGTATCTTTATCATTTTAATTAAACATTATCCCTATTACCTTTCCAAAATAACTTAGATGATATAATTATGACTGGTGGTTCGACCATCTCTGGATGATCAGCAGCACACTACAATCTTTTTAAGAAAAGAATTGAAAAGAACAAGACTGAAATGCATTCCTATTCATCTACATAAGTAAGTAGTAAGCTAGTTTTAGTTGGATATATATAATGATTAATAACATTCTTGTATTATATGCCTAAAAGATTTTTTAGATCTTTTTATGATCTTTTTATGTAGATATTCTGCTGATGTGCATGTTTGACATAACGTGCGTGCTCTCGCTAACATTCACTGTTAAATGCTTGGAGAAACAAAGGCACTTTTCCACAAGAGGGGGCTAATGCTCCTTACTAAGTGAAGCTTCCTCAGAAGCCTGAAAGTTTGGCATACCCCTTCCAAGTGATAATTTTTAATTTAACAATTCTTTCTCATTTAGCTGGACCCTTTATGAGGTACAAGAAAGACAGACAGTCAGGGAAGCTACCAGCTTCTCCACTGGTGAGAGCAGTGAGACCATTGTGAATGAGAGAGAAAGTATTCAGTTTCCAACAGAATTTACACATGAATTGTTTCTATAAAATGAGAACCTCTGGGCCTAGCCACATCATAGTCATTAGATCTTTTCAAAACCAACACTCAGTAATAATAATCTGCTAAGAAAACCTAGCTTAATTCCTCAGAGCTTACACAGCTGTTCAACATACAGCAAGGGGTGAAAACTCCAGCAATGAAAGTTTTATTACCTCAAAAAATGATGGAGATTCAAAACTTATTTCTTCCTGAACTTTTGATCTTAATTAACCAAGTAGTAAAAAGTCAAGATTTCCCATGGAATTCACATTTTGTTCATAATGTATCATCAAATTAAAAAATAAATCATATTTCATCAGAGTAAAAATAAAAGAAAAACTATTTCAAACAAAATCTGTCTAAAAGCTGACTGGAGACCCATGCCCTCTTTGTTGTGACAGTTATAAATTCTTAGACTCATGATAAATTCTTTCTTCTGCTATTATTACTTTAGTTATTCTATCATTAGTATTTGCATTATCTTTTCATTAGAGATAAGGTTATGGTTTCTTTCTCCTAAATCAGGACTATAATGGTGAGAAAGGGCTTTGATATTTCTAACATGGCAATTTGTATGAGTTTGTACAAGCTTGAAGGCTTGAAGGCCCATGTCTGACTAATTTAAGGATACATTGATGGCTTAGTTAAAAAGTACATTTAGAAAAATGTGCTAAATAAGCAGTATTTGCTACTGAACATCTTAATAGGTCTTGAATAGTTCTTGAACACCTAGTTTAATGTATATAGTCCATTTTCCTTTTCTCATATAGACTAGGACAGAATTGAGGCGCAGAATTGAGGCGCAGAATTGAGGTGCAGAATAGAGGCGCAGAATTGAGGCGCAGAATTGAGGCGCTTCCAAACAAGACGTCTTCTGCGGAGGAAGTTCTATGGTGCACAGCATATCCAAGCCACAGTTGGCATCTCAAGCTCTCATCTCCATTTGACTGGCTCATAAAGTTGGCAGTATGCATACAGTTGTTAAACTATCCTTTCTGCACTCTTTATCCCTAATGTCTCATCTGTGGTGGTTTGCAAAGGAGTTTCTGTGCTTGCAGGGATACGTTACATTAGTTTTGTGGCAATGCAATTTAGTTTTGGAAGTTGTCTTGCCCTTTTCTACATCTGTAGCCTCTTTCCTGCATCCAGAGGAGAAGCTGTGAAGCTTGACGTTACAAATCTCTTATGCAGAATATAAACCCCACAAAGTTAAGGTAGTTGTTCATCTTGGACGGGGTACGTTTGAATCCAAAACTCACCTTTAGGATAGAAGAAAGGTATTAAGCTCTTTCTGTTAATAGGAACGTGAGTCTTTCTGCCTGGAGCACAATTCAACAGAGCAGTCAACCATTTCTTTAGCTTTGAAGATGCTGAAATGGACCCTGGGTTAAAAAGAACCAGTTCCCAGCTTGCCTCGAAAGGTAGCTGTTTAGTGCTAAAATGTGAGTTTCCTTTCTGGTACGTGAACATCCTAGCCTTAAGATTTTCAGTACTCAGTCGCGGTCCCCAGACTCTCATGTTTTGAGAGGGATTGTACTCCCCTTACCTAATGTGGGAATCCCGTTTTTGTGCCTCAAGGGTCAATGGTGTAAGGCACTTAGAAATCATTGCGGATTGTGGTTGTTGTCAATTGCCACGGAAATTAAGGCCATGCAAGTATCTTCTACTCCTTCTTCTTCCCTTTCATTTGTTGTCTAGTTACTACTCAATATTACACATTTGGTGAGATGTCCTAAAAAAAGCATTACATCCTAATGTTAACAACTCTTGTTTTTTCTTTCTCTAGGTCTGCCAGTAGCTGACAAGGTAGAAAGATGACCTCTTCTCTTTCACTCTTGTGAAGTTAGAGGCAGTGCCCATTTAAACTGTGGCTGAGGCTCTGCGATGGTGCAAGTCTATCTTACTCCTTCAAATTCAGTGATGCTGCCGGAGTTTTCAGTAATGAACTTTGAAGGATTCAACCACTCTAAATCTTTTGGACAGTGGCAATTATCTGAAAACATTCCTACAGGTTTATCTTCTTCGTCTACGTTTGTTTGCTCTCTCCATCTCATTCAAAGCAGTCAGGACTGATTTGCTTCCCCCTTCTCTGGAAATTTGCACTAGGAACCATTGTTAGAATCAGAATCCTGATCTGAGAGCACGATGAAAAATGTTGCACTCCAACTTGGACACTGGAGAGGAAAATGTTCATGTATATGTCAGTATGGTACTCAAACGGCTGCTTACACCTTTTAACTTTTAAACCTGAGAAGCAACGGGTAGTTCCTACGTTGCCCTCGGGGATAGTGTACTCTTCTGTACTTTGCTTCTATACAAACAGCTCAAAATTTTAATGTCATGTTGTCGTTCATACCACCAAACAACCTTGCACGGCATTACACGTTCCCCTCCCAGATAGATCTTGCCCTGAATGCAAGACCAGACAAGGAAATAATGCCGGCACGTAAAACTAACTCGTAAATACATCTCTTTTTGGCTTTTTTTGTTTTGTTTTGTTTTGATGCTTTGTGGGGCTTAGCTGTACTTCAGTGAGAAGAATGTCTTCTGGTGTGAACTGAAATTATACCTCTATGCCACAATGTCCCTCTATTTATTTTTTTTTTTGGTGGGGGGGGGGGTTGGAGAGAGGAGAGGAGGGTGTTGATAATTCCTTGTGGACACCTGAAGGAGTTGCAAAATAATAAAATTTAGGTGAAGGAAAAGTTCCTTCTCTTAATTTTTGTCGTTGTTGTTTTTCTTTTCCATCTGGTCGTAAAATGAAGGTCCCATTTTCTGGCTTTTGGCAGAATGCAAGTGTGCTGAAACCGTTCACGTTATGTAGACTGTATTTGTCTGAAATAATAATATCATACCTATAGTCTGCTGCAGGCTCAAAAGCAGCCTATGCCTCCTGGACTGTTTTATGCCTTTGCTTTTGTTACTACGTCCTTGTAAGTCTTCAACAGGGAAATGAAATTACCCTATACAAAAGAAACACCATCCAGAAGAAACTTCAGGTTCTAGGGCCTGAATTTTCACTGAAACCAAAGGCAGGTATCTTACTGACGTGAAGAAAGGGGCTTTAATCTATCCTGGTTTGTTTACTAATGAAGGAGCGTGAAAGAGATGCATGTCCTTGTCTCTGAAGAGGAGGTGAAGGAACAGCTAGTGCAAGGAACACAAAATTCAGTTATGCCAAACTAACAGGTGGTTGTATCCCAGCTTGGAGACCGCAACACAGAATCACCTAGGTTGGAAGAGACCTCCAAGATCACGTAGTCCAACCTCTGACGTAACACTAACAAGTCCTCCACTAAGCCATATCCCTAAGCACCACACCTAAACATCTTTTAAAGACCTCCAGGGATGGTGACTCGACCACTCCCCTGGGCAGCCCGTTCCAATGCCTAACAACCCTTTTGGTGAAGAAGTTCTTCCTAACATCCGGCCTACACCTCTCCAGGTGCAACTTTAGCCCATTCCCCCTCGTCCTATCACCAGGCACATGTGAGAACAGACCAACCCCCGTCTTGCTACAGCCTCCTTTAAAGTATCTGTAGAGTGCGATAAGGTCGCCCCTGAGCCTCTTCTTCTCCAGACCGAACAATCCCAGCTCCCTCAGCTGCTCCTCATAAGACTTGTTCTCCAGATCCCTCACCAGCTTTGCTGCCCTTCTCTGGACACACTGGAGCCCCTCAATATCCTTCTTGTAGCAAGGGGCCCAGAACTGAACATAGTACTTGGGGTTCGGTTCGGCCTCACCAGAGCCAAGTACAGGGACAATGGCTTCCTTAGTCCTGCTGGCCACGCTGTTTCTTGTATGAGCCAGGATGCTGTTGGCCTTCTTGGCCACCTGAGCACACTGCTGGCTCATATTCAATTGACTAGCCACCAGTACTCCCAGGTCCTTCTCTGCCAGGCAGCTTTCTAACCACTTAGATGGCTTTTCCAACCATCTTCAAACTGCCAGATCTAGAGGAACGCTTTGGCTGCAGCCTAAAAGCCACGTGCACGTAAGCTGCTGCAAGCCAGCCAACCTTCTTCCCATGACCTGCCAGGAAACAGCAATGTAGGCACATAACCAAATTAAAGCCAAAACTTGCAGCCCAGTCCTTGACCTGAATAGTGAGTGAGGATCCGGAGCCTGGCATTTATGCGTGATAGCTTCTACGTAGCCGAGGTAAATGCACCCCGGATGCCCTGAGCTGGAGGACCACTATGGTGGGAATGATCAACTCCCAACCGACCCTGAACATGTGCAGGATTTGCTGCTCCACCTGGATCTATACAAGTCCATGGGACTGGGTGGGATTCATCCCAGGGTGCTTAAGAAGCTGGCTGACGCCATCGCGGGACCTCTCTCAATTATTTTTCAATGATCTTGTGAATCTGGAGAGGTCCCAGTGGACTGGAAGCTGGCTAATGTCGTACCAATTTTCAAGAAGGGCAAGAAAATAGACCGTGGCAACTACAGGCCTGTCAGTCTCACATCAGCGCCTGGTAAAATTCTGGAGAAGATGATCCTTGAAGTTCTTGAAGCGCACCTGGGGGACAATGCAGTCACTGGTCCCAGCCAACATGGGTTCATGAGGGGTAGGTCCTGCCTAACAAATCTGAATTCCTTTTATGATAAGATCACCCATCTAGTTGATCAAGGGAAACCAGCTGACGTGATCTTTTTGGACTTGAGCAAAGCTTTTGATACGGTTTCCCGTGGGATCCTACTGGACAAAATGTCCAGCATACAACTTAGCAAACACATCATATGGTGGGTGAGCAATTGGCTGACAGGCAGGGCTCAAAGGCTTGTGGTAAATGGGGCCACATCAGGCTGGCGCATGGTCATTAGTGGGGTCCCTCAAGGCTCCATTTTAGGGCCAGTCCTCTTCAATGTTTTTATAAACAATTTAGATGTAGGACTAGAAGGTGTTTTGAGCAAATTTGCTGATGGCACCAAACTTGGAGGAGTTGTAGACTCAGCTGAGGGTGGAAAGGCCTTGCAGAGAGATCTGGGCAGATTGGAGAGCTGGGCAATCACCAACCGCATGAAGATTAACAAGAGCAAGTGCCAGGTCCTGCACCTGGGACGGGGCAACCCTGGCTATACGTACCGACTGGGTGACGAGATGCTGGAGAGCAGCCCCGCAGAGAGGGATCCAGGGGCGGTGGTTGACAGCAAGTTGAACATGAGCCAGCAGTGTGCCCTGGCAGCCAGGAGGGCCAACCATATCCTGGGGTGCATCAAGCACAGCATTGCTGGTCGATCGAGGGAAGTGATTGTCCCGCTCTACTCTGCGCTGGTGCGGCCTCACTTCGAGTACTGCATGAAGTTCTGGGCACCACAGTACAAGAAGGACATTAAACTGCTGGAGAGTGTCGAGAGGAGGGCGACAAAGATGGTGAAGGGCCTAGAGGGGAAGCCGTATGAGGAGCGGCTGAGGTCACTGGGCCTCTTCAGCCTGGGGAAGGGGAGGCTGAGGGGGGACCTCATTGCAGCGTACAACTTCCTCACATGGGGGAGTGCAGAGGCAGGTGCTGACCTATTCTCCGTAATCACCAGTGATAGGACCCACGGGAACGGTGTTAAGCTGAGGCAGGGAAGGTTTAGGCTGGACGTCAGCAAGAGGTTCTTCACCGAGAGGAGGGTGGTCGCACACTGGAACAGGCTCCCCAGGGAAATAGTCACTGCACCAAGCCTGTCTGAATTTAAGAAGCGATTACACTGTGCACTTAGTCACGTGGTCTAAACTTTTGGGTAGACCTGTGCAGTGCCAGGAGTTGGACTTGATGATCCTTATGGGTCCCTTCCAGCTCAGGATATTCTATGATTCTATAAATAGTGTAGTCAGAGGTCATGGGGCTAGATTTAGAAAAGTCCTGCATAAAGAAGGGATCTCAGAGAAGAAAATGTAAATAACATTAATATCAAGAAAAGGAATTCTGATTGCTAAATTCTTTATCTGTCATGACTAGACAGATGAAAATCTATGATGGCAAGTTTGCCTTTAAGGTCATTTTCTTTTTCATTCATTTATTTTATTTATTTGTATTTATTTTTTTTAACAGGCTCTGTACTAATTTTGCTCACAGAATGACTAACAGAAATATGACCGTTGTGCACCTTTTTGTAGTTAATTCATTAGGTCAACTGTAACCACTAAGACCCTTGTCAGGTTATTTCTACTAGTGATAAGGAGCAATAGACCTTAAAACTTTGAAGCCAGGTAGACGAGCTTATTCCACAAGGTCTCTTAGCTCCACCCTTGTTAAGTGAAACCTGCCAGGTGTGGGTCATTTGACCTTTGCTATATAGGAAGCCTGAGGACTTATGGGGGAATTGCCTCCTCAGGAGAGATTGAGGCTTGGGTAGCCTAGGGTGTTTTTCTCTCGTGGTGAATCAGGCTCAGTGTTCCCTACTAGGAACGCTGCTTTTCCTTCATGGTTTCTGCCCTCTCTGAGAAATAGTTTTAGAGACTCTATGAGCTAGTTACATTGGTGGTGCCTTCTTCAGAAAAACCATGGTGGCACTATTTCACTGTGAAGAACTTTGGAAGTGACTTGAGTTCAGAAGACAGCAGGTAAGCGTTCCAGGGTTCTGTAGTTGTTACTGTTGAGGAGTTTGAGTATTTCCTTCACCTTGTCTGTTTTCTGTGAAATTACTTAGGTGGATTCTAAGCTCCTTTCCAAGCACTGGAGGGAAAAAAAAAAAAAAAAGCCTCAGAAGCCCAAGTGCACATAGGTCAGCCTGATGTTGAAGAAAGTTCTTAAGTATTTGGAAGATTGAAAAATGGGCTGTGTGAAAAAGGTGCCTTAATGTGAATGCAGAATTTGCCTTGTGGTAAGTAGAAACAGGTTGGGATGGATACTGGTGGAAAGATTGCTACTTCGAGTAAGTGGAAATAGTGAGAATAGGCGGCGCAGAACTGAGGCGGTGCAGGTCATCCGTAAATTATTTATGAGTTGACAGTCTTTGCCCATAGGTTTTATCCTATGAAGGTACATTACTGGGGGAAAAAAAAATCCTGATGGATTTAACACATAAAATATAAGTATACAACGCTTAGAGCTACAATGCTCCATGTTGTGGAGAGAATTCTGTGTGATAGTAATGAAAAGAAACTTCCTATGACACCCACTTAAGTAAAATCAGAAGTGTTCAGAAAGATATAAAAGAAAGCCTGGAGTTCAGAAGAGGTGAGGAGGAAAATATAGACCAGAGTGACACACTGCCACAACACCTAACTAGCAGAAGCTGGGGCCTTGGAAAGGTAATACAAAATTTCAGAACTGAATCAATATTTAAAGAAATATCTATAATGTTTTTAAGTACAGGTATGTGCATGCTTTTAAGTTACACAATTACTAACAGCTTTGGCAATGCACCAGCTAAATGGACAGACCTTGGTAAATATTTGCATTATAGGTTACAGTAGAGCTGCTTATTCTCTGCGTGAACTTGCACAGGCTGTACTTTCATATGAACACAATGTGTTTCCCATTATAAACTGTGCTAATAAAATGGAAAATCTAAGCATTGGACAAATAGTGGGAGAACTCCAAGTTTATCCTCAAAAAGTGTTTTGGCTCTAATAGGAATCTATAAGGAGATTTTATTGATATCAGGGGTTCATTTATGCTACATAAAACTATAAATAGGAGGGAATTAATGTTTTAAATATTTGTATTATGAAATGTGTGGTCAACAGGCATGAGGATCACAGATGAGGTCACAGATGTCATTAATATTGCAGAACTTCTAGTGAAGGAAAGAAAAAAAAAAGGCAGTCCCTTTCAAAGCTAGGACTGCCTGGATGTGGTCCATATGATGACATTTCTGCCAAGGAACAGGAATTCCAGTGTTAAAATCTGAAATGAGTAACTAACCAAAGTACTTGCCAGGAACAATGAGTAAAGAGGAACTGACAAAAGAGAGCTGATCAGTGTTATGTATAACCAACTTTCAAAGCCAGTTAGTAGCTTCTTAATCACAGCCTCATCAGAGAGGTGCGTATTATCTATACATCCAAAAAAATATATATTTTAAATCACTTGTAGAACTAATTTTTAGACTATTGAATAAAAAGGTAGAAAGCCACTTACATAAGTATTAATACACTTAAAAAAAATCTTCTAGTAATGTGTTAGTATTCAAATCCTTTTATTAAAAGGATTTGAATATTTTCGGTTATTTCTTGTATAAAGTTCATCCTATTGTAAAAATCATCATATATTTACAAAGTGTTGGAAAAATTTATTTTAATTTTCCATTATTGCCCTACTGTGCAGTAGAGAAATCTAGAAACTGATTTTTTAGAAACTAGCTTTGGCCTTGCAGAGGTATTACAACATGCTGAAAATTGAAGGGTCTGTCTATCGTATGATGCATAAATACCACTACAGATGCCACTGTATAAAGTGGTATATAAAGTATTATATACCACAGAAACACAATCATTTGATACATACCTGAATTTTATATTCAACATAGGAATACTTGAAATTAAAAGTCAGTGTAGTTAAAAAAAAAAAAACACCAAAATATTTTTTTATTTTTTATTATTATATATTTTAAGCTAACATAAGGAGAAGCACTTCTAGTGACATATTTCATCCAGCTCTGTACTTTTTGAAATACAGCAAAGCACTATTCAGAGACCAAAAGAAGTGCAGTTTCTGTCACATCCATGAGATGGATGCCTGAAGTAGTGTGCCCATGAAGGGCAGAGACAGGTAGAAGATGACCACAGTTATCCAGAAAGCTCTTGTAAAAGCAATTGTACCTCCTTTTTAAAGGATGTATTGACATCTTTTAGCAATATGAACTGTGAGGAAAGAAACAGAAAAGCAGTCTTTTTCTTCAATACTGAACAAAGGAGATACCATAGTACAAAAAAGTGCTAAAATTCATTTCAAACATTTGTAGTATTTGTGTATTATTCACTGTCTATAGGGCATGCCAGCTTTCATTTAAAAACAAACAATAATAAATTCTAGCTTCTGCAGCTGCCAAGATAAGCTAGAACACATGACCTCAGTGAGCCTGAGAGATTCACTGCCTGAGAGATTCATTACCTCACAGGCAGAGAGGTAATTAAAATTCCATCCAGTTCTACAAACTGTTTGCTTGTTTGTTTGTTTTTGTCTGATGATTTTATGCCTTTTAATGATCTTTATGACACCTTAGTCATGACTTCTGAATGTTCAAGATGAGCAGCACCAAAGCAATTCTTTTCCTATGCTACATCACTTCTCTGCACCACTGCTCAACACCTGCTGAGAATCTTCCCCAGCTTCAAGAGTAATTTTTGGCAAAAATAAATAACAATGCCATCTCTTTGTGAGAGAATGTAGTGAGGCATGAATTACATCTGTTCCTGCTGTGGTCTTTGCAATATGAATTTGGGATAGGATGAGCAATGAGGTTATACTCTTTTCCTGATGTGTACTCTGACTGAAATTTTATAATTTTATACCAGCACGTATAGTGGGCCTGCCAGGACAGAGGCACATGCATCACTCTTGTGGTCCTAGATCATATTCCTTCAGTTTAATAGATTTAACAACTTTCTGGTTTGAAGCAGGTGCTGTTAGTGCCAGGTAGTGCTAGAAGCCTGGCAGACAGTCAGGATTCACATTGATTCTTTCTGTGATTTCTTTTTTTATAATTTATTTTTATAATGATAACTGTATTTGTAAGTTCTGACATAGGAACACCTTAAGCTGATGCCAAAGAATGCTTCTACACTCTCTCCATTGGCAGGATAAGCTGTTAATACTAACTTTCATGTTTAACATATTTGGAGTTAATTGGATTGCTTCTCCATCTTCCAGTCACAATCAGTGATTGCCTGATGACTCTGCAGCTACAGCTCATTCATACAGCCTATCACTCATATCACTGATTGCAGAAGAGTCAGTTTCCAGAACACAAATGATTTCTGTGTTGTTTTAATAGTAGTTGGATAGATGGAAAAGATATCTTTTGTGCTGTAGTGCAATATTATGAGCTGAAATTTCTCAGGGGAAATTTATGTTGTCTGAAATCATGAAATCAATGGGATATATTTTTGAAATGCTTTGTTAATTTGTCTTAAGAGATCCTTCTTCTATTTTTCTCAAGCTGATGAGATGCATTGATTAAGACATGATGAAAAGACCAGCTAACAATCAGATCTTCAGGAAGACATAAATGTGGAATATTGCTCATGGAAATTGAGTATTGAGAAATAGTCCAACTTTTGAAAAGTTAGATAAAATTACTTCATTATTTTTGAAGGGCACAAACATGTGAAATAGTCCAAGTCTTATTTGCAAGAGGAAATACTTCAGCCATTTTCACATATAGGGTTTGAAGCACTATTCTGGTTAGCTTAGGTGATATGATTAACAGTTTCACCTCTAAATTTGGAAAAGACTGTTGTCCTAACTATCATATTAGTATATGATATCTAATGCCTCTATCCTGGAAATATCCAGCCCCTGTTTCAGGGTAGAAATCAAAAAAAAAAAAAAAAGGTATGCAGAAAAGGATTAAACAACCACAAATCTGAATGGAGTTCTTTGTACATAAAAGCTTTCACTAAAATTAACATTCTAAGTGAAGGGAGTTCGGCAGTTAAAAGGCACAAAGACATGCCTCTTTAGAAAATAGCTTATCTTACTGACCCAAATTTCTTATCTTTCCTGAACTTCTAAATTCCTCAAGATTTTTTTATGCTAATTCTTATAATAATCTATATTTTACAGTTACTTAACTGTGTTCCAAGTATCTGCACATACTTGAATCAGAAGTTTCTTCTGATGTCATGCATTTCCTAAGCATAAGTGAGGACTATTATTTAGCATGTGTATAAATACAAGAAAGAAGACATCTGTGCTTCAAGATCTTATTTTTTCTTTCCTTTCAAACTAGGAGCTATTTTTGGTGTAACTAAATCTCAGATGTTATACCTCACAAACTTCTAGTATATTTGACAGGTTCTGCAAAAGAAATTACATTAACTCTATACTTAGATGCATTTCTTCATTATTTACAACATGCTAATATTCTATCTCAACTTTCTCTGAAAGTATGTAAATAAATAATTCATAGACACTTTTACTTAAGGGTCAATCCTTTTGTGCAAAATAGTCCAAAATTAATAGAGATACAACTTCGGTGAAACCAAGGTCTTCAATCATTTCTGGCCACATGAATGATTTACTGACTGAGAATACCTTTCTCTTCAAAGGTTTTGGTAAAAATAACTATTTTAAGGTAGAGGTATCACACACACACACAAAAAAAAAAAAGCACAGATGTGTAGGGCTGCTAAGATGAAAGGGAATGAAGCAACTATTATATAAGGAAAGACTGAGAGAACTGGGATCTTTTAGATTTGAGAGAGACATCTTGGGGGTGGGGGTGCTGATCAATGCATATAAATATCTGATAGAGCTCAGTAAAAATGATGCAGTCAGGTTCTGCTCAGTAGTATAGAGAGAAAGGACAAAAGGCAGTTGGCACTGACCGAAATACAGGAAATTCCACTTAAACAACAACAACAATACTGAGGGTGGTCAATCTGGCACAGGTTGCCCAGGGAGCTGGTGGAGTTTCCATCCTTCGAGATAAGTAAAACCTGTCTTGGTCAACTTGTTCTAGCTGACCTCGCTTTAGCAGGGGAATTCAGCTGCATAATCTCCACAGTCCTTTCCAACCTCAACTATTTGGTGACTGTGGAAACTATTGGAACTATATGACTATAACACCTTAGTTAAAACACAGTTTTATTAGAGATTAATTATGCTGTCTAGACTTAAAGATTGAAGAAATATAGTCATATCTGTCATGTAGCAATCACTGAAGCATTCTGGAAATTGCTATGCTGGTACTAGCTGGACAGAAAGACTTGGCTAGTAGATATCAAATCCCTGATTTAGCTAAATGAGCTTGTTCACGTTTCTTAAGGTAACTGTTTAAGTGTCTTCAGAAATAATGTCTTAACATCCTTAATTCCAAGTCTAATACTTCCCTGGAAGTGATCAAGGCAAGGTTGGATTGGGCTTTTTACATCCTCACAAAGGGAGGTGTCCCTGCTCACAGCAGGGGGCTTGAAACTAGAAGGTCCCTTTCAGCCCAAAAAAAGTCTATGATTCTATGAATCTAATTTCACACTATAAGATGTGAAATCAAAAAGCACCATCCAGGAGTCAAACACACAGCTTTTATCTGGATGTTTTATTCTGCTTCACTACTAAGCTGACAGTAGCAGCAGTCATGTGAAGCAGCCTGTCATTTTTCAGACTGGGACCAGTCAAGCAGGCTGAGTCTGTGGTGCTGTCAAAACATTTGATATTCCCTCACTAGAGTGCACAAGAGTTTCAAAAGTGGAAATTAGGAGTCTAAGCGCTTTAAATGTGTTGAAATTTTACCTCATTACTTCTAGGAGGAAATCTAGTTTTAATTAAAGTCACCAAGTAATGTAGAACATAACTGTGCCAGTGACTAATTGACCTCACTCTTTAACTGATATGCCTGATTCTGAAAACAAATTGTAAATTATTTAATATAAAGGTGACTGCAATGTTAAGAAGAAGATAGAAGGAAAATGAAATTTCACATAAAAAGACTTTAATACAGCCAGTAATAAAAATAAAATAAAAAAATACATAATTTGTCATTCTTAAGACAACATAAATTGCTGGAGACAATTAGCAGAATGGAGTAATGTGTTGAATATGCTTTGAAATACATCTACCTGGTGCCTTTCAGTGGGTATCATAGAATCCTAGAATGTCCAAGTTGTAAGAGACTCAGAAGGATCATTGAGTCTACCTCCTGGGTCCCCAAAAGACCACACAAAAAATCAGACCACATCTGAGAGCGTTGTCTGAATGCTTCTTGAACATAGCTCCATGCCACGGCCACTTACCTGCAGAGCCTGTTCCAGCACCCAAACACCGTCTCTGTGAAGAGGTTTTTCCTGATACCCAGTCTGAACCTCCCCTTTCACAGCTTCAAGCCATTCCCACAGGTCACCAGATCAGCACCTGCCTCTCCGCTCCCCTCGTAAGGAAGCTGTAGACCACAATGTGGTCTCTCCTTCATCTTAATAATTTTAGAGTATCTCGGTATGTTTAGAGATTATAATAGAAACATAGATCAGATTTTCCTTCTCAATGCTGTTGTCAGTGACCAACACACCACCATATTGCAGAGGTCTCCTGCTTTTTTTATTAGTAAACTCTTTCATAATATGGTGTGCTGTATTTGCAGAGGGATTCCGAGATTTTCTGAAATGTTCATGGTAAATATCTCTAGTAAATCTTCCACGCCTAAAAAATGCTGGATTTAAAATCCCCATCATCAGAAATCTCAGAACCAAAATACACAATGTTTAATAATTGTCGTCTGTAAAGGATAACAAAAAAAAGTTAAAAAATTGCAATGTCAGTCCAGGCTGTTAATTGCAACATAAGATCAAATGTCATGTATATGTTTTAGAGATTAGTTCATCATCTGATTGTGTTTTCAGGCTCTTGTTTTAAAACAGGTTGTATTGATAAACTTGATAAGTATGTAGATAATGTGTGCCAAAAAGATGCATTGCAGAATAAGGAAATTTAGAATCCAAAATATGATTTGCATACGAAATGCACAGAGTATGAATAGACACAATAAAAGGTAAGAGTGGAAACTTCAAACTGTTCTGGTAGTGATAACATCAGCGGTGAGACAGTAAAGATTCTCTTTGTCCACAGAATGATCACAATCAGTTTGCTTAGAAACTTTCTGGAGCTGGTTCAGATTTTTTCCCTCTTCCCATGTGCACAACTTTGTTAATTTCTTCCTACTTCTGTCTCATTAGTGCTATTCAACAAACTACTTAATTAAAGATTTAAGCTCAGATATGAGCTATTTTTTTGCTTAAAGATAAATGCATTCTTTGATGTTTTGTTCATCTGGAATTTTAAAATTAATTTTCTTTCCTCACAAGTACCCCACCCTCCCACCCCTCCCCCCCCTTTTTTTTTTTTGCTACAAATCTCTGCAGTCAGTGTCAGCACATTCGGAATAATTTGATTATCTGTCATTTCTAACTGATAAGATCCCAGTTCTTCTGCCAATGTCAGTGAAAATAGTACGATAGTTCCCAGAAGTAACTTTCTATTCAGCTCTCTTTTCAATATAAACTGATTTATCCCACTGTCTTGTGTGCCTTACACTGTTTCCATGGATTTCTGCTTTAATAAACCCAGACATCAGTCCGTTCTCCATCTAACTCTGTGGAATGACTTATTATTTCCTTTAAAAGTTTCTGAATTCCCACTATTGAGAGTGGGTTTTAGTCTTAGATGTGCTTTATACTTATCCTATCCTTGCCCACCTCCCCCACCCCTTTTTTTTTTTTTTTTTTTCATTTATAAAACTAGCAGAGCTTGTTCTATTCTTGAATAAAATAAAAATCACTGAAATGTGAATCTCAGCAAGATACTTTTCATTCATGCTTTATTTTTATCCTTCCAAATTTAAAAGCATTAATTTAATTCCTGAAGACCCCTCTTTTACCTTGCCATTCCTTTTCCACTGGCTCACCCCAAAAATCCTGTTTGGTTTCCCCAAGAAAATGTACACAGAGTTTAAACATCCTCCCATTTTCACGTGCATGTATTCTCATACTTCAGAGTTCTTTCCCTTATTTCTAAAGAAAGCTTGACAATGTGACTCATTAAAATTGAATACACAACTCTTGTACTTAAAAACTAATTAAGTAGCCCAGAATATTTAATTCCATTGAGGGTCCCAGGTTCCTTAGGTGTATCTGGGCGTATCTTCCTTAAAGCAATTTCTGGAAGGAAGAAAGGAAGTTAATGAGCTATTCTCCCAAAGGATTTTCTCCTGTTTTCTCTCTGAATACTGCTTGGACCATTAAAATTCATAGAAACTCATACAAATCTAATGTACCACTACACTTATTTATGTCAGCGTACTAAAAGCTCATACTGCTACGATAACAGTGAAATGACAAAGTCTAAATGAATACAAAGTTAGCCTCACCAATTTTTTCTCATTTTCTAATAGAAGCACATATATCAATTGTCCTACATGGTTAATGTTTTTATTCAATGCTGGCTTAACTAATTGTCTGGTTATTAAAAAAATAAATAAAATAACAATAACAATAAAAAAATGAATACTCAATGTTAAATTTACACAAAATGTTTGAGCTTAATTTTGATACCATTATAGGAAGAAAAAAAGTTGACAAATATTTCTTGCAAAATGGCCCTACTAAATGAAAATTTCATAAGTTTTAATTGTCTGTAATTGGAGCCTTGTGGAATACATAGTATTCAAGAGGTCAGTGACATTGAGCAAGCCATGTCTGCTCTCTTCTCTGCCTTGTATTTAGGGCTTGAGAAGCCCGTGTATTAGCATGAGCAGCACTATACAGGAACCCCATGCTGGAATTCCCCATGCTGGCCTGTGCTGTGCAATGGTGAGCATTATGACAGGGGTAACTATCAGGCTAGAAATGGCTTTGAGGTGCATGACTTTGTTACACAAAATAAAAGGCATCACAGTATAGAAGGGAGGACCCTCCCTACATAACAGGGTCTGCACAGCATGTTGTGGGAAATCATCTGGGTTCTGTCTGGTGATGCAGGACTGAGTGACCTGAAGGGACATAACATTTATTTGCTACCTATATTCCTCTTTTTATTCTGTCCTATTAAAATGGCACTTTTATTATGCCATTTGTTGTCAGGCCGTTTTTATAGAGAGCTGGAAAGAACCCTCGCCCTCTCTCAATTTCTTTCTCTCTCATCTCTGTGTGGAACATGGAATGTCAGATGAAGTCCAAGTTTGTATGCTTATGCAAGGCCATGAGTAGCAAAAGGAAAGTAACACATATTGCTGAAGATGTGAAACCAGACAAAGTCAACAAAAATTGCACTGTGCAAGCAGATTTTACCTCTTTCTTCCTCCTTGGGTATGCATAACCATAATGTTTTATGTAGTATAGGAGGTGGATGCTCTATTATTAATTATATATCGGTATATATCTGATTTTATCCCCTGTAAATAAAATATTTAATGTATTCTATGTGCACCATTACAGTGTAACTAGACTTAACCATTGCTGAGAGTTTCTGTTTCTGGGAAGCATTTGTTCTGAAATAATTTGTACAACATGATACTTCAAAAAAAAAAAAAAAAAAAATGTCTTGACCCATTCTATGTGATGTATGCCTTTTCTTTTTAAGTTGAATAGAAACTTTAAAAAATATATATATATTTAAATACTTTTGCTTCATCATCACACAATCTATCTTAGGATATAATGGGACATTACATTTACTATAGACATTGCTAAACTAAAACATCATAAAATAAATGAAAGAAATGCAATATAAATATCAAAATCCTACCCAAAGATGTAATTTTTAAGTAGAGGCTATTTTTATTTTTTTTTCTGCAGAAAAAGTTTCCTAAACTAGTTACTAGATATGTCTGCAGTAGACATGTAGCAAAAAAAAATACATATTTTTTAAAATAAGTTTTGCTAAAAGCTACAGTTCAATGAAAATTTTCCAACCTTTTCTATTTTTTAAATTAGCATAATAATGGTTGCTACTCAATAGACAGCTACCGATAGCCACTGACTGCGTGGCAGGAACACAGTTAAAATCTGTTTGCACTACAATGAGGAGAGACAGTGATAAATTGGTCAAATGCAATAAAGAAAACATAATCCAAAATTACTCAGAATCCCATTTCAGTAGAAAAGTGACTGAGTAGTAAATACTCAGTTTGAGACTACTGAGAAAATATATGCTGACTATTGAGAATATATATTTCCTCCAGTGGAAAGGAATGCACATATTTCACAGTCAAAGTGGCTCTTCAAAAATACTAATCTCCAAGCTGGGCTCATTTAGAGATAGCTAATTTCAGAACTGCTAAAGTAAAATATTTGATATTGAGAATTGCAAGCCTGGATAAAAATAAATTCAATCTCTCTTCAAACTGGTCTTCCTTTTTCTCCATTTATGAAGCATCAACCCCTAAATATATAAAGAAGCAAAACAACTTCATTCTAGCATTTTTACTATACAAATAATGTACATTTCTGGGAAGCGAAATGATTTTGTTAGCTATGTTCAAGAACAGCAATGTCTAGTCCACAGAATGGAAAAATACAGGTACACTGACATTTCTAATAGCCTTCAAGGGTGTCTCTAAAGCTAGGCTAACCAGAGCATGACTGAACTAACCTGAAATGCTACTCACAGATCAGAAAATGTCCTTCAGATCCCATCAGAAAGTGAAATCTCACGTATATCTATAGTCAGCAATTGGGACTTTGGTAGAAGTGAAATATAAAAGCATTTTATCAATTTGTTTCAGTGCTGTTCAAGCTTTTTTTTTTTTTATCTTTTCTCAGCATAATTTAATTTGAAATGTTTTACATGAAAGAAATGTAAAAATTTAGATTCATTTGTTTTCTTTCTGTTGCTTACTCAAAATAACTGCCTTTGCTATTCATGATAAAACTATGTATTCATTCAATTCCTAGCAATGTATTACATTACACGTTTTACATTTTCAGACTGAAATTGCTCTTCTGCCTTTTATACCAACTGAGAATTTTGAGGTATGCATAAGTATTTTGAGGTACGCCATTATGTGTAGGAAGAGAATGAGGAATGAGGAAATGAGGTTGGAATTTTCCTCAACTTAAAACATCATTTCTAATCTCAAAATCCTAAAGTATGTGCATTGTCTTACTGAAGAAGCTCATGCAAGTTATCCTTTTAAGGATGGAGTGAAATATTCTTATGTGCAGTATTTTTTCTGTGAAAGAATTTGCATGCTAGACTGCAGTCTCTTTGTTTCTTTTCATATTTCATCAGAAAATCTTGGATTTTTTTTTTTTCTATGTGATGTCTGTCTCTAGAAATTAAGTATTAATTGAAATAAATAGGCTATGCAGGAGCTGGTTTGGGATAGTCCTTCCAGCCACTTACAGAAAGCCAGACAGTTGTAGAAATGTGGCTGAAAAATAGCAAAAGCAACCTATGACAGTTATTAAGGTACTCTCTGAGATCCTATATTTAAACCATACTCAAGAACCTATTTACATATTAATCTTCTACTTAAACTATTTCTCTCCTCAGTGCTTGTACAACTAATGGCATCAGTGAAAACAAAACAAAAACAAGAGCATAGACAAACAAAGCAGAATTCAATACCACATCCAAACTATTTCTACTATTAGCCTGCAGTGATTACATTGCAATAATAAAAGTTACCATAACATAAATTCATCAGGAAAGGAGAACCTCTTCATCGAAATGAGTTATTGTCAGTATGTCAGATCCTCTGTAAATTTTGTCTGCCAATTTAATCAACTACATTAAAAAGCAGAAATATGCACAGTAAAGTGCAAACCTGAGGCTTGAGGGAACTCTTCTTTCATCTGGCATTGGTCAAGCCAGCCTGACTATGCCTGTGAACATTGATATGCAATGCAGTTTGTGCTTTCAAGGCCCCTAGATGAAGCACCACATTGAGCCTGGAAAGCATAGCTTTATTTAAGCATTACTGCTTAAACTGTTAAAGTTAACTCTCTTTACCTAGTTATGTATAGAAATAGCTAGAACTAGGCAGGGAGAGAGGGCAGGTGGGACATTTTATTTTTAATTGTAAATCATTGGTGCAGAACAAAAATGGTACCAAAAGTAATTGTTTTATACTTAATGGTTTCTGCAAGAATAAGTCGTGGTTTATTAACACTGATTCACCAAAAATACACCCCTAAAATTATCATTAATGAAAATCCTCATCATATGGTAACCATAATTAGAGAGTCTCAATTTGCATTTCTAATTACAGTAATGAAAATTGTATTCAAAGATATTTGCTTTCTTTGTCTACAGCAAAATCTTATTTAACTACAATTTTGGTTCAAATATTAGCAAAGGAGGCATAGCCAGGGGGTGTCTAAGTCTTTTTGACACTACCGATGAGGCTTAAAACAAGCTGAAGCCTGATGTGTGTTTGAAATAATACCTTGTAAAAAAAAAAAAAAAATACACTGTAGAGTTAAAGGGTAATCTAACATCCCAAAACAAATTATTCTAGCCACATACCCACATTGCCTAGCACTAGAAGGTTAGAGGTATGCTAACTTAGCAGACTGCAGTGTCACTTAAAGATTTTGAAGCTAATACTGAATTAGGTGGTTTACATAATGTACGTGGGTTGGGACTAATTTGTTTCTCAACTTTTATTACCCTGGGAACAGTGCCAATATGTCCACTTGGCCTTCTGGCACCCAGGTTGTCTCTGAATGAACTAGTATAATCATCTGTCCTTTTTCTGTCTGTAGTTCTCCTGGACTGGCTCATGCTCCAGGATAATTTTCAAACTCAAACAAGTCTCATAGGTAAAAATCTTCACATACGGTACAAGGCACTCAGACAATCACAGCACTGAATATACAGGCCCAAGCAGACAAGAATAAATTCATCTCTTAATACTAAAAAATCCACAAAGGAAATGTTACTTGAAAGATAAGCTAACAATCATGAAACAAAATAAATGTAGAAATTAGGAAAAATCTCAGGCTAAAAAATCATAAACAATTCTGCTTCTAAGCGCTGTGTGTACTGCTTTACAGTGCTGGTTAAAAAGGCACCTGCACCTTCTCTGAATAAGAAGAACTCAAAGGTGGGTTTCTCAATTAAAATTTTGTTGCACTTGCCACTGTGTCTGTAGTAATTAAAAAACAGAATTCCATTAATACATCTACATTTTCTTATTTCCTTAATTTCAAAAAATTCTGGAAGTCTTGGACTGAAGATGAAGACACATTTATTTTGTCAGAAGATAAAATGTTAGCAGTAATGAACATAACTGTAGACAAAAAAATAAAATAAAATAAAATAAAATAAAATAAAATAAAATAAAATAAAATAAAATAAAATAAAATAAAATAAAATAAAATAAATAAAAAGCAATCCTTAAAGATAAAGTGACAGGGATCAAAATAAACTATTGTGTAAAAAATTGTCTGTAAATTTGTCAAAGCCCTAGCCAAAGATTGATTTTTAGATACTCAATCATCTGTAGCATTTGAGTTCCGTCTAAAGGACTCCATCTGCTTTAAGCTTTCCTGCCTTTCATAAAGCCTGTCCTCTGATGTGCCCTGAGTTTCTTGGCACAAGATGTCAGAAGTACCCTTCTAACATTGATAGCTAGGAACTAGCTGTGGGTAGAAGGCTTTTGCCTGGCAGATCAGACTCATCCAGCAACTTCAAGTCTGTACAAGTACTAGAAAAAAAATATATTTATTTATTTATTTATTTATTTATTTTATTTTATTTTTGTGGGAGGGTTTGATTAATTTGTTTGTACACGTATTAGATATTTTAAATTTAAATGTATGGAGGCCAAAATCACTATATGAAAGCATGGCTGGAGTGTTCTTTCCTACAAGTACAGATCTAGACAAAAACAATAAAATATATACAATTTCTTCATGGTTCTTGAGCATTTTTTAGAAGACCACCAATCTTATATGACTATAGAACATGTGAACATCAGTTCAATACAAGACCACGTAACATTAGGTAAAAAGAGTGTCTTTACAACAGATTTGCCACTTAGCCTTATCTAAGCAAGCAAAATATTTTTCTCTTCCTTCCTGAAAATACTTTCTTTATTATTCTCTCCTTTGTTAAATCTCATTTGTCTGCCCTACCAGCCTTCTTTGTTCAAAAGCATTGTGATATCGCTGCACCTTCAATGGCTTCATGAACACCACTTCTTTTGGGTTCAGAAAATGACTCACCTTTAAGACAGATACAAGATGTCACCATTTACAGTTTAAAAAGAATAATTTAGGACTAAAATGAATTATTATTGTATTGGACTAAATTATCCTGTCATAAAACACAAGGATAAAGATACTATCTTTAGTATCTTTAGATAAAGGATAAAGAAACTATCATCTCTTAAACCACAGAGCAGCTTTACATAATGCAGATCACTCTACAGGGCATACATTAAATAAAGCTGAACAACTCTCAGTCTCAGTCTTGTTATCTTTCTGCTCCACTTTTTCAACTTTCTTGTTTATATTCTCCATGACTTCACATAATCTTTAATTTATGTTTTACCCATCAATAGTAAACTTTTGTAAAAATAAGAGAGGACAAACACTGGATTCTTATTGCCCAGAGCATATTGAATGGTAAGTAATTACTTGTCTCAAAATCATTACCATTCCTGTTTGAATCTGTAACTTCGTATTGGAAGCAAGAGCAGAATATTCTAGTTTTAGTCAAAAATTACTGCCCATGAAATTTCAAGACAAATCAATGTTAAAAAAATAGTAATAATAATAAAATAATACCTCTACTGAAGAGCAAAGATATTTTCAGTTTTGCTATTGTGATATTACACGCATATTTAACTGAAATCAACAACAAAAAAAGCTGAAGTAGCATGAAGAAAAAAAAATTCTCTTCAATGGGAAATCAAAGATAGTAGGACGCTTCTGAAATGAGGTGTGGAAAACTGGAATCCTCTATGAACTGTTTTGCTACCCACAGTTAGTGTATACTATCCAATATTATTTTGGATTAATTAATTAATTAATTTTGTAGTGTTTAAGCTGAAACTAGTAGTGATGCAGAGGCTTGGAGCTCACCATTGAGGAAGCCAGGTTCACTGGGTTCACTGACTCTCTGTGGCACTGGGAGCGGCTCCCTGGGAAGTGCTCACTGTCACACGCCTGGCAGGATTTATTTTCCTGATCTGCCAGTTGGACATAATTTGCAAGTAGGAGTAGCTATCATTTTTTTTTCTTATTCCTCATGTATTGAGCAACCCAACGTTTTTCTCAGCTTGGCATGCTAACAGAATTATGGAGGAACTTGTTGTTACAGGGAAATTTTTGCAATGTAAATCACTCTAGAAAACTGAAAGAAATGTGATTCACTATAATTAGAGAGAAATCACATGTGTTCTATTTGGTACTAGTCCAGTTTCTTCAACCAAAGGCAGTCGAAGCACACAAAAAATATTTACTGTAGACTTACTTAAAATATTTGAAACAATTTGCATTAATTCCTACATAAACAGCACCCCTGGAATTAGACAGTAAATGATGTCTCTGGCAATAGATAACCAGTAATTACTTTTTCCTGAAACCCCATGAATGTTCTAAATAATGCAGCCACTTCTGTGTTAAATTTCATGAGCTTGATTGTAATTATTCTTCAGTATGTGACAGTCTTGGCTATACAATACACTATCACTTAAACAAGGCTTTCTCCCTTTCTCCAGACCTAAAAATAACATCAGCTTTTTTTTTTTTTTTTTTTTTTTTTTTTGGCACTGGAATCATGTAAATATGGATGGAAAATCCACTTTAAATGTTATTAAAAGGTTGCCAACTATGCACAATTGCCACATTTGATTTAAAGATGTTCCATATTCATTTTGTTTCCTCAAAGCCACTAAGCAAACAAGTGAACAAAAAACTCTAGACAGCCTATTAATGAGAAAGATAACTTTTGTGAATGACTCAGGGCTAGGGAAGGACAAGTTGTGGCCTCATTGCAGAATTACAAGTTCAAAAGTGAACCTCATGGGGAACAGGTGTGTAATGGACCTAGGATGATTTCAGATGACCAATTTGGGGGTTGTGTATAATTTTGAATGCTTTAAGCTGAATCTCTGTAAAATCACTGTAATACTTCATGAGTTTACTGCCATGCTTCCCTTATTGGGCTGGCCTAAAGACAGAGTAAAGACCTATTTTTATTTTTATTTTTTACATATAATGAGTGTGGTTAAATTATTTTAACATCTAGCTTAGCTTTGTATGTGACTGTGCTCAAGGACTGTCAGTGATAAATCCCAGAGAAGTACAAAATTCTCCTAGGGAATTATTTTCTACATTTTCTGCATACTGCACTAAGCTTTTTATTTCTCCTGAAGGGACCAAAGAGGAAGGATATAACCCATTCATGTCATGCGAAGATTGAACAAACATATGTTCCCAGAGAGACTTACAGAGAGCAGTCCTAAAACCTTCCGAAATTTTAGTTTGTCACAATAATGACAAACTAGAGTTTTCATTCAGACATTGTACATTGCAAGTTAGAATGGTAGGGAATATAGGTTTTCCACCACCTTTATTCTGTTGAGAGGGATAATATTTTTACATTGTTTTACACCTACTAGACTTCAGGCCATTCATTTGCAAATTATACCTCATCTTGAAATCTTCCAGCAGGCTGCAACAACCTCTGTTGTCTGAGTCAGCTTCTCATAGGAAGAGCCCAAGCCCTGGAAATTCCTCAGTGCTTCACAGTACCAAAATTAGAAGACATGAAATACAGCCAGGTTTTTCCACACAGCTTTCTCCCTGTGTTTGTGGAGATGTTACATATTTAGCAATCTAAGTGTCTTGAACACTTAGAATTTGTGTTTGAATCAATTCTGATTTCAATAGAAGTGTTGCAAGATGTCCTTCTTCCTTTCTGTTTTACCAATTCCAAGAAGCAAATACAGTTTTAATCTCTCTCTTAACTTTCTCCTTATGTGATTTCTTGAAAGTTGTCACACTCCAACCATGCCTCTTTTCCAATTATTGTTTATAGTTTAATCCCTTTTGGTAGCCTTGGGAACAAGGGCAGCCAGTCCAACAGGGTGCTTTGCTTCAAGAGGTGCTGGTCTATTATGATCCCGGTGAGAAAAACACTCAGGCTCTGAATGCTATCATTGAAAACGTCATTTATTAAAGCTAATGCTAAAAGAGAATAGCATAGCTAATCTTACATCCGTTTAGGTGGTGGAAAGCTGGAGCAGCGTAGGATTGAACAGCACCCTGACCCACATGCAGCATGCTCTGCAACCCTGGACATCTTCTTATCAGGAACAATACAGCGGGGAATGTGGATCACTTGCTGAAGAGCTAAAGCCAGTAACAGAAATAGGAAAACAGAAGAAAATGTCTGAAGGGGAAAAGGAAAGTTTCCTGAGTGTCTATCTGGGGGAACAATGGATACCTAATTTTCAAAATATCACTTTTAGAGATGCTCTTTTGCAAAATAGGAACAATATCGAACTTCTTTTACTTATGCAGCTTTTTTAAAATTTCAGCCTTCTTTTTTTATTCCCAGACTGCTGAATTGAAGCTTCTAGCTACAGAAAATCAAGATAGTTCACATTGAACAATCTGCCTTTAATTTTCCTTAAGTGTGATATAATCACAGAATCACAGAATCACAGAATTTCTAGGTTGGAAGAGACCTCAAGATCATCGAGTCCAACCTCTGACCTAACGCTAACAGTCCCCACTAAACCATATCCCTAAGCTCTACATCTAAACATCTTTTGAAGACTTCCAGGGATGGTGACTCCACCACTTCCCTGGGCAGCCCATTCCAATGCCTAACAACCCTTTCGGTAAAGAAGTTCTTCCTAACATCTAACCTAAAACTCCCCTGGCACAACTTAAGCCCATTCCCCCTCATCCTGTCACCAGGCACGTGGGAGAACAGACCAACCCCCACCTCGCTACAGCCTCCCTTGAGGTACCTATAAAGAGCGATAAGGTCACCCCTGAGCCTCCTGTTCTCCAGGCTGAACAAGCCCAGCTCCCTCAGCCACTCCTCGTAGGACTTGTTCTCCAGGCCCCTCACCAGCTTCGTCACCCTTCTCTGGACTCGCTCAAGCACCTCGATGTCCTTCTTGTAGCGAGGGGCCCAAAACTGAACACAGTACTCAAGGTGCGGCCTCACCAGAGCTGAGTACAGGGGGACAATCACCTCCCTAGCCCTGCTGGTCACACTGTTTCTGATACAAGCCAGGATGCTGTTGGCCTTCTTGGCCACCTGAGCACACTGCTGGCTCATATTCAGCCGGACTATCCACCATCACTCCCAGGTCCTTCTCTGCCTGGCAGCTCTCCAACCATGCCTCTCCCAGCCTGTAGCTCTGCTTGGGGTTATGCGCCCCAGGTGCAGGACCCGGCACTTGGCCTTGTTGAACTCATGTAGTTGACCTCAGCCCATCGGTGCAGCCTATCCAGATCCTCCTGCAGAGCTTTCCTACCCTCAAGCAGATCAACACATGAACCTAGCTTGGTGTCATCTGTGAACTTACTGAGGGTGCACTCGATGCTCTCGTCCAGATCATCGATGAAGATATTAAAGAGGACCGGCCCCAGCACCGAGCCCTGGGGGACGCCACTAGTGACTGGCCTCCAACTGGACTTGACTCCATTCACCACGACTCTTTGGGCCCGGCTATCCAGCCAGTTTCTAACCCAACGAAGCGTGCACCAGTCCAAGCCAAGAGCAGCCAGTTTCTTGAGGAGAATGCTGTGGGAAACAGTGTCAAAAGCCTTGCTGAAGTCAAGGTAGACCACATCCACAGCCTTTCCCTCATCCACCCAGCGCGTCACTTTGTCATAGAAGGAGATCAGGTTCGTCAAGCAGGATCTGCCTTTCATAAACCCATGCTGACTGGGCCTGATCGCCTGCTTGCCCTGCAAGTGCTGCGTGATGACTCTCAGGAGGATCTGCTCCATGAGTTTCCCTGGCACTGAGGTCAAACTGACAGGCCTGTAGTTTCCCAGGTCTGCCCTCCGGCCCTTCTTGTAGATGGGCGTCACATTTGCTAGCCACCAGTCAACTGGGACCTCCCCCGATTGCCAGGACTGCTGATAAATGATGGACAGTGGCTTGGCCAGCTCCTCTGCCAGTTCTCTCAGTACCCTTGGGTGGATCCCATCCGGCCCCATCGACTTGTGCACATCTAAGTGCCGTAGCAGGTCACCAACCAGTTCTTCATGGATAGTGAGGGCCACATCCTGCTCCCCATTCCCTTCCACCAGCTCAGGGTACTGAGTATCCAGAGAACAACCGGTATTGCTGCTAAAGACTGAGGCAAAGAAGGCATTGAGCACCTCCGCCTTTTCCTCATCTCTTGTAACTAAGTTTCCCCCCGCATCCAGTAAAGGATGGAGATTCTCCTTAGTCCTCCTTTTTGTGTTGATGTATTTATAGAAACGTTTTTTGTTATCTTTAACGGCAGTAGCCAGATTGAGCTCCAGATGAGCTTTGGCCTTCCTAATTTGTCCCTGCACAGCCTTGCTACATCCTTAAAGTCCTCCCTAGTGGCCTGCCCACTTTTCCAAAGATTATAAACCCTCTTTTTTCTCCTAAGATCAAGCCACAATTCTCTGTTGAGGCCAGGCTGGTCTTCTTCCCCACCAGCTCGTCTTTGGGCACGTGGGGACAGACCGTTCCTGCGCCATTAAGATTTCCCTCTTGAAGAGCGCCCAGCCTTCCTGGACCCCTCTGCCCTTCAGAACCGCCTCCCAAGGGACTCCACCAACCAGTGTCCTGAGCAGCTCAAAGTCAGCCCTCCGAAAGTCCAATACAGCGGTTTTACTGGTCCCCTTCCTGGCCTCGCCAAGAATAGTGAACTCCACCATTTCATGGTCACTCTGCCCAAGACAGCTTCTGACAACCACATCCTCCACCAGTCCTTCTCTGTTTGTGAAGATAAGGTCTAGCAGGGCTAGACCTGGTAGTCTCACTAACTAGCTGCATCAGGAAGCTATCTTCCATGCTCTCCAGAAACCTCCTAGACCGCTTTCTCAGGGCTGTGTTGTGCTTCCAGGATATGTCAGGGAAGTTGAAGTCCCCCACGAGAACAAGCGCTGAAGATTTCGCAACTTCTGTCAGCTGCCTGTAGAATTCCTCATCCGTCTCCTCATCTTGGTTCGGCGGTCTATAGCAGACCCTGACCAGGACACTAGCCTTGTTGTCCCTGCCAATCCTAACCCAAAGGACTCGACCTTGTCATTCCCAGCCTTGAGTTCTACAACCTCGAAAAACTCTCTAATATAGAGAGCCACACCACCACCCCTGCTGTGCTGCCTGTCCCTTCTGAAGAGCTTATAGCCAGGCATTGCAGCACTCCAGTCATGAGACTGGTTGCACCACGTCTCCGTGATGGCAACCAAGTCGTAGCCTGCCTGCTGCACGATGGCTTCCAGCTCCTCCTGTTTGTTACCCATGCTGCGTGCATGCGGGAGTATTGGTTGATAGTCGGCTAAATATGAGCCAGCAGTGTGCTCAGGTGGCCAAGAAGGCCAACAGCATCCTGGTTTGCATAAGAAGCAGTGTGGCCAGCAGGGCTAGGGAAGTGATTGTCCCCCTGTACTCAGCTCTGGTGAGGCCGCACCTTGAGTACTGTGTTCAGTTTTGGGCCCCTCGCTACAAGAAGGACATCGAGGTGCTTGAGCGAGTCCAGAGAAGGGTGACGAAGCTGGTGAGGGGCCTGGAGAACAAGTCCTACGAGGAGTGGCTGAGGGAGCTGGGTTTGTTCAGCCTGGAGAAAAGGAGGCTCAGGGGTGACCTTATTGCTCTCTACAGGTACCTTAAAGGAGGTTGTAGCGAGGTGGGGGTTGGTCTGTTTTTCCACGTGCCTGGTGACAGGATGAGGAGAAATGGCCTAAAGTTGTGCCAGGGGAGGTTTAGGTTGGATATGAGGAAGAACTTCTTTACTGAAAGGGTTGTTAGGCATTGGAATGGGCTGCCCAGGGAAGTGGTGGAGTCACCATCCCTGAAGGTCTTTAAAAGATGTTTAGGTGTTGAATTTAGTGATATGGTTTAGTGTTAGGTCAGAGGTTGGACTTGGTGATCTTGGAGGTCTCTTCCAACCTAGAAAATTCCGTGTTTCTGTTGCAGTCTCCCAGTTCAGAGCCAACCACCTATTAGTCTGGCACAACAGATTTGTGTGTTCCTTGCACTAGCTGTTCCTTCACCTCCTCTTCACATACAAGGACATGCATCTCTTTCACGCTCCTTCAGGAGTAAACAAGCCAGGAGAGATTAAAGCCTCTTTCTTCAGGTCAGTAAGATCCCTGCCTTTGGTTTCAGTGAGAATTCAGGCCCTAACAACTCAAGTGTCTTCTGGACTGTGTTTCTTATGGGTAAGATAATTTCATTTCCCTTTTGAAGGCTTACAAGGATGTAGTAACAAAAGCAAAATCATAAAACGGTACCTGAGGCACAGGCTACTTTTCAGCCTGCAGCAGACTATAGGTATGATATCATCATATATCATGTTATCATATCAGAAGACATAGAAAACTGCCTGTTGCTTCTCAGGTTTAAAGTTTTCCCTTAAAAGGTGTATGCAAAGGTGTAATCAGCTGTCTGAGTACAATTCTCACGTATACAAGAACATTTTCCTCTCCCCTTCCCAACTTGGAGTGCAACAGTTTTCATCATACTGTTATAAATTCCGAATCAACTTAGCTTTATGAGATTTATTGATGGGGTTAATAAAAGGCAAGTAAAGAGTGCTGGGTGCGCGGGGAGTCTAGGCTCCTCCAACACGCACACACGTTACATCAGGCGGCAGCTTTTTCTGCTCCTAGCTAATACATGTTCATTACTACTTCTAGAAAAGGCAGGGTTATTATAATTAGTTCCCGGATTCCGAACCCTCCCACTGGCACATGCGTATCAGTCCCTGGTGGTCCCTCTGGGGGTCTCTCGTGATGAAGGCTCATAGTCTTCCTCCCAGGCTTTGTCCTTGTCCTTCTCCTTTGTCCATCTTGGCTGGATATCAGGCATTGCCTCTAACTCTATACAAGAAAGAGAGAAAAGCACACCTTTCTACTCTGTCAGCTACTGGCAGACCTAGAGAAAAAAAAAAAAAAAAAAAAAAAAAAGTTGTTAATTAAAAAGTAATGTTGTTTTAAGGCATTTCACCAAATATGTAGTATTTGGTAGAAACCAGGCAACAAATGAAAGGGAAGAAGAAAGAGTAGAAGGTACTTGCATGGCCTTAATTTACATGGCAGTGGACAACAACGACAACCTGCAATGATTTACAAGTGCCTTACACCATTCACCCTTGAGACAGAAAACTGGGATTCCCATATGATGTAAGGGGAGTGCAATCCCTCTCAAAATACAAGAGCCTGGGGCATGCTACTGCGTACTGAAAATGTTAAGGCTAGGCAGCACCGAACTCAACAGAGAAGGGAGGCTGAGTCTCCCTGGCTGTTCACGTAACAGACAAGAGCCTCAGCTTTTAGCCCTAAGCAACAATTTGTAGTGCCAGGCGGGGAACTAGTTCTTCTTAAGCCAGGGACCATTTCAGCATCTTTAAAGCTACAGAAAGGCTTGAAGGCCCTGCGGAATCATGTTCCTGGTGCAAAAATCTGGGGACCAGGACGGGGCAAGTGGGGCACAAGTGTGTTGTGGAGCAAGCTCTCTGGGCTGATTACCAGGGCTTTAAACTAGGTTTGATGGGGGAAGGGAGGGGAGCAAAAGGTGACAGAGAAGAGCTGGGGGAAGTCCTCACTACTGTTATAAATGGCTCAGTCTTCAAAATAGGACTATAATCAAAGGTCTTTAAAAGATGTTTAGATGTTGAATTTAGTGATATGGTTTAGTGGAGGACTTGTTAGTGTTAGGTCAGAGGTTGGACTCGATGATCTTGAGGTCTCTTCCAACCTAGAAATTCTGTGATTCTGTGATCTTGAGGTCTCTTCCAACCTAGACAATTCTGTGATTCTGTGAATAATACATGGCAGCGTGTATATTATTAATAGCTACCTATGTATGAATACATGTAGAACCTCAGCTAGACTTCCCCTGAAGGTATGCTTCAAGGACCATTTCTTAATGCTACATCTGAAGAATTAGTTTGTGAAGATCAACGTGACATTTATTATTCATTTAAGCACTAACTGTAGGGAAAGACTTATTCTTTTAAAATATAATTACCCTTTTATAATGAGAAGTATAGATCCTTCAAAATGTAAAAAACTGTCTTTGTGACTAAAGCCCTCAGATGGTAAGATGCACTAACAATTTCAGTTACATCAGCTGTTGATGTTGTGTTTAAGTTCTTATGCTAAGATTACAGAATTTGGGAGTTTTAAGGAATGGAGTCTTCTGAGACATTCAACATATTCATAAATCTTTTGGTAATACTGAAGTGATAATTTTTGCTGCTGATACAAAATTATTCAGGTTAATCAATTTTAAGTTGACAGTGATGTGCTTGTAACACATAATGAGTGACAATAAAATGGCAGATAAAATAATCTGATGACAAATGTAAAGGAAGGGCTACTGTTTCCCAGTGTTGCAGACATTTCATATGAGGTTCATTTGACCAAACATAGGTACTTTACAGTGTAAAAATCCACCTTTAATTTAATTTCCTATGCATCTGTCAAAAGTGTTAAACGTTATCCTAAAGCATTCCCTGAAATAATATCTCTGGCTTGGCAGCAAGAATCTCCAGGGCCTGCAGTTCTGAACCCTGTTATTTCTGTGGATTCAATTTCATTTTTCCGCTCTTCCAGGCAAGAAGATAGATATTTTCACTATCATAATGCACTACACAAATGTTAACTATTACAGAGAGAGATGAAACTGATAACTACAACTACTTGGGAATAAATATAAAAGAGAGGTAAGGAAAATAAAAAGTACTGAAAAAAAATAAGCATGAGTCAAAGACAAATGCTGGAAAGGACAAAAAAAAAAAAAAGAGTAAAAGATGTCTTTCTAAATGTGAAGAAGGAAAAATAAAAATAAAATAAAAAGAAAGGAATGAAAAGAAGATGTAATGAACCATAATAGCACAGAAACAATGGAAATGTGTAAAGCAGATTAAAAAGATGAAACTTTATTAATTAGTGAGTTTATCAGCTGTGACTGATGCAATAAATCTATCGACAAGATTGTCTCAACTGCTTAAAGACAATCAAGTTTCTAGTTTCTGCCCTACATTTGTTATAAACAAAAATAGCCAAAATTATTTGTGAGGATTCACACACACACCCCAAAGAAATGGGTTCCTTAACGTTTTCTCTGCTCCATAGATTTTTGATGCTCTGTATTAATTTTTCTTTTTCATTAAGTTTTGTGAAGCAGGCAGAGATTTTCACACCTGTTGAGCAAGGACTAGCACATTCTGCTAGTGCTAGTCTGCAGCATCAAAAGATGTTGATGCTGTGGTCTTGTTAGTCTTTCTTCCTATTTAGCCTCAGTATTCACTGAAGAGATTTTTCATAGGTATCACTTCACTGATTATCAAAATAAATTTCAAGTCACTTTAAGTATGACTGTGTCTTAAAAAGAATATAAGACTAATTTGTCTTTAGAGATCCCAGATAATAACCTAAGAGTCACTTAGTCTGAGAACCTGTGTTAGTTTTGATTTCATAAGTAACCACAGAAAAATCATAATTCTCATTGCTATATCAGTGTATTGCTACTTATTGAATTGTTAACTTATTAAGGTATATGGCAATTTACAAATAGGATACACCAGATGGCTTTGAAGGAAACTAGCAGGTGATATAGTCGAACCAGATGAAAAGAAGTGGTTCTTCATACAATCTGTCACAAGCAGCTGGGGATACTAAAAGTACACATGAGCTGAAAAAGACAAAGGTTGCATTCATGGAACAAAAATAATTTAAGGACTACTGGATGTAAAGTGTCCACTTCTGCTTTGGAGTTTCCTGAGCTGTATAAATTTTGAGGAGGAGAAGCAGGAAAATTTTATGGGGAGGTGCTACTTGTAGTTGTTCCATATTTATCCTTTCGCCATGCTCTCCTAGCTATGCACTAAGCGACTAAGCAATGAAACTACTGTCATCACTCCCAACAACTAATTAACCCTGAAGATGATAGCAGGACATCCTTAACCGTATTGGAGTTTCAGCAATCAACAGCAAAAGTAAGAGCATAATTATAACATGTTTAATCACTAAGATGTACCAAATTTTACAGAGAACAGTTTATGGGCTTTGGCCCAAGTTCTGTAATGCAGCTGTATAAAATACTTCATATAAGGATTTCCAATTTTTTACAGCAAACAGTTGATTTAACAATACCTAAATCTTTCAAGTGGAAACAACTGGCTTTGTGAACATTTTTTTTTTACATTGTGGAAATTATTCCGTTTAGCAAGTTTAAAATCTATTTCAACTGTATTTTTGACTTCTGTTATGTCATTTTTACTACAGTAAATGAAATATTTCGACTTAGTAACTCATCACCTGCACTCTGTGGCATCATATCATAATATGACCTGGCATTATATTCACTAGTAGTCAAATCATATATGAATCTATCATAGAATCAAGTTACAAACTTATTCTCTTTGTGTCTTTGGATTTTATTTTACTATAAATAAATATGTGATTTTATTTTTTTATTATTTTTTTTTTCCACAGGAGGTTGCTGTGAGCTGTGAGCACTGTGCAAGTCAGCTGGATGGTTCTAGAGTCAAGCCTAAGTTCCCATCCTCCATCATTAGCATGGACAACAGAAGATATAAACTTCTGTGCAAACTGAAGCCTAAATTAATACATCATGGATCTAAGAAAAAACTTATACGGTGTTCGAATATGCAAGATGGAAAACTGAGCCCATATTTTTATGATTATTTTTCAGTAGTACAGAGTAGAACAAAATCATAGGTTCTTAAGTTGTCTGCTAGAAGGAATACTTCCTGTTACCTCATATTTAATTTTCTTGCCTTGAAATTTTTGTTCCACTGAAAAATAATGCTACACTGCAACTCATTCATCTGAAATATGTTATGGAGCATGTTTTATTCTGCATATGTCACCTCTGAGGCCAAATAAGACATTTGCATAACATACTGCAAACAACTTCTCCTTTGAAAGACTATATTCATTGGAAAAATTGAAAAGAAAAAAAAAAAAAATCACATGAAACTCATAAAACTGAGATTCCCATATTCAAACAGAAGAGGGAAGTAGAGGGCTTGTGTGAGCACAGCTTCAGTCATTGGGCCTCATCAAGGCTATTTTCAGATTGTTCTAATGATTTAAAATATCCAGAAATTAATGTTTTCTGTGTGGCAAAGGTTGCCCAAGCAAGACTGAAGTGATTTTGAATTTGCTGGGTGACAGGGGAGAATAGAACGAAGGCTTTAAAACACCATACCAATGTCTCCTGCTTGGCCATCTGATACCTACAAGAACACATAACAAAGATTGCTTGTTGAAAGCAAGGTTATAGCTGCCATCAGTCAGCTGTAAGGCATTCAGCAAGTGGTAACATAGCACTTAGAGGATATAGGCTATCTAGAACATGATGGAGGTCTTAAGGTAGCATTTCTGGTGCTTTGTGAAATACCAGTATTTGAGAACACGTTATCTCATAACTAATGTGGAGGAGGAATCGCTTGGTGTCATTACTATAACAATTATACAACACAGAGTGTGCTGGATGCAGCACATACATGTATGCAAAACCAAAGCTGACCCTTTCCTGATCATATTTTCAATCATGAGTACAAGAGAGAAATGAGAACAGCAAGGACAATGATTGTCACCTTGTCAGCATGACAGGCATTACATTAAGCTGTCTGATAGTTGTCAAGTTTTAAAAAGCATCTGTTTTCAGACTACCGTTTAGTGCTCTGAATACTTCAGACATAGTTTGGGAATATCTATGAGAGAAATAGTGTCCTTGTTGAAAACGAGGATGGTACACCATAAAGGCTGATGATAACACAGTTCTCATGCTGATTGTTTCAGGCACTGGATAGTAGCAGTTGTACAGGGTAATATGCCTTTCCCTTCCATTTCAGTTCTCCTAGCCAGGAGAGCAGGGTTACAAATGGGACAGCAGAAAACAGTTCATTAAAGTGTTTTAAAGTCGCTTTTATGGTTTCCGTCAGAAATCTTGCTTTTCTATTAAAGCCTATTAAATTGCAAAAATTATTGTTCACATAAAATATTACAGATCTTTTCAGACTCTTCATGGTTGTCTTTCTGTGTACTTATCTTCAGTGATTTTTCTGGGGCATGGAAAACACAAATGACGTTCCATTCTATTCATGTTTTGAGATCAAATGCTTTCAGATGACTTTTGACCCATTGCATGGGCAGTACAATTTTTGGACCTTTTTACTGAGCTTCTCAGCATGAAAAGATGTAGACTGTGGAAACTGACGCTGTCAGCCTAATTGAGAAACAGCAACAGCAGCAGAAAAATAACAAGAGCCAGCTAACCCTTTAGTCAAAGGAGCTAAATACAGCAGCAGCAAATGCAGACCCTGCTGTGAGACAAACCTTCTTGTGTATTGTTTTTCTTGACTCTCTTTCTGGAACTGATTTGTTAGACAGTGGTGTTATTCCCTATTGATTTACAGGAAAATAAAGCCGATAGAGCTAAGCCAGTAGTCTGGCAATCTACCACTAGTTTTTTTTATCACTTTTTCCACTAACTACCCCCACTAACTTTGTAATTTAACATGCGGTTTTGGAGCTTTTGGAATATAACCACCAGGGAGAGGGAGAAGGAGGAAAAGGCAAAGGGAAAGAGACAGGTGAAGGCAAAGGGAACGGGGAAGGGGAAGGGGAAGGGGAAGGGAGGAGAGGGAGAGGGAGAGGGAGAGAGAGAGGGAGAGGGATGAGGGAGAGGGAGAGGGAGAGGGAGAGGGAGGAGGGAGAGGGAGAGGGAGAGGGAGAGGGAGATGGGAGAGGGAGAGGGAGAGGGAGAGGGAGAGGGAGAGGGAGAGGGAAAGGGAAAGGGAAAGGGAAAGGGAAAGGGAAAGGGAAAGGGAAAGGGAAAGGGAAAAGGGAAAGGGAAAGGGAAAGGGAAAGGAAAGGGAAAGGGAAAGGGAAAGGGAAAGGGAAAGGGAAAGGGAAAGGGAAAGGGAAAGGGAAAGGGAAAGGGAAAGGGAAATATACTGTCTTCACTGGTGACACATACTGGCCAATTTTTGAATCTGTAAACCTTCAGGAAATATGATGTCAGGTTTACAGATATTTCCCCTGAATGGATCCTTTGTAGATATTGGAAGAAGTTCGCTTATTTCTTCACTGCTAATGGAAAGAAATGTAGGAAGGCTTCCAGTCTGACTTTGGAACATTTTTCATCTCCATTAATATTTCTTAATTATTAAAACTCCTCTAAATACCCAGAAGGAATGTTTTTATTAATGGCTTTGAACTTACTGTTGTTGTTTGTGACCTGTGTTATTACTTGATAAACCAACCCTGGGTAGACATCATCTTCTTCTTTCTTCTTCTTCTTCTTCTTCTTCTTCTTCTTCTTCTTCTTCTTCTTCTTCTTCTTCTTCTTCTTCTCCTTCTTTTGTTCTTTCTCTTTTTCCTTTTATTTTTTTTCTCTTTTCTTGTTCCTTTTCTCTTTTTAAACAGATACAATTGTGAAAGATGTATTACTGTAACTGTAAATGAAATATCACAATGATCATATCCTGGACAAACACAATATTAAATTAGAAAATGAATAGGCTCAAATGATCAAATAACCAACTACACAGAACAGTATAATAAATTAGCATAAGCTTATCACTAGCATAAATTTCCTGCAGTCATGATCCCCCAGCTCTTTATTTTAGTACATGAACACATGCACTGTCATCATGGCAGAGGCACCTCCTCCTCTGCAAAGCAGAGTCTGTCAACGCTGGAATTCCCTTAATCTTTCTTTGCAATTCTGAGTTTAGTGACATGCAGTGGATACAATGCAATGAAAGTAATATGTAATAGCAAGTTTGCTTCCTTTGTTTTAAACTGACTCTTAAATTCCTGATAGTGTTGTAGTGCATCTACAACATGCAATAGCCCTCTGTGGGGATTTTACTATGTCTTCCCAAACTTAGGGACATAGACATGTGTTGTTTAAAAACTTTTATTCTGCACAGTACTTGTGAGGAAAAGAGTACAAGAAATCTCTCTCCCAGGTCATGAGGAGGCTGTTGTCATATTTTCACCACAGACTTTACAGATGTTGCCCCATTCATTTTGGTTAACTAAGACAAACCCCACATCTACCCAAGCTTTTATTACATTATAGCACCATCAGTAAAATAACATGAAACCTCATACATATTATAGTGCCACTGAGTGAAATGAGCCCTGTGTTTCAGCCAGGGAATGACTGAAGTGGCTCTGCTCCAGGCAGAGGAGTAGTTGCTCTCTTTTTAGGGGGTATTATAGCTCGAGACTAGACCTTTTCTAAATTCATTATGCTCTCGTTTGTTCACAGAGGTTCAAGCCTACTATGGTCCACAACAACACCCCGCCCTCCTCAGCCCAAGGAGGCAGGAGAAAAGAGATTGAAGCAGCCAGGTAGATCTCAAGTTTCTGGGTCACTTTGAAGCCAATCCTCAATTAACTTTCCACACCAATGTTATTGCAGTACACAACCTCAGCCTTGCACTCTGTGCTGCACCTAACAATCACCTAAAAAAGCATCCAGTACCCAGTATTCATCCGTCATACTAGGCTAGCCTTCTACATTCCTTTTTGCCTCTCAGAGAGAAGCCATCACAAAACAAAATCATTCTTTCTACAATGACTCACAGCCATCATCAAGTTCTGATCTGAAAACCACCACAGCAATACTCTCACATCAAGAAACCCCTACACAAAATCTGTCACTGCATCACTGGCATATCACTTGGAACCACCTAGATGCAAAGGCACTCTATCCTCACAACAGCAAAAACACTCCAGTTACTACTGCAAAGCTAATTTGACAGTGCAGTGCAATTCTGGTGGCAAAGGTAAAGCAGAACTAGGTTTGAAAGCTGCCTTTTGTATCTTACAGGACTTGTCTGGCATGGTGTTGTAACGTATAATCACTGCTCTCATTTGGAAGAGAATAGATAGAAAAGCTTTTTAAGCATGCAGAAGGAAACTGCTGTCCAGCACTCTGAAGGCGAGGTTTATTAATTTTGACAGTTCTGCAGGTAAGCTAGTTTATTGGTTTCCATATCTGTGCAGGTACAGAGAAAAAATACACAAGTTTAATGGATGGTTACACTAAGTATGTCAACTACCCAACATAGATTGCCTTTTACAAGGATATTCCATTCTCCAAAGCATAGACAGAAACTGTAACTCTACCAAAAAAATTTCAGGAGGAGCTATCTGGAATCATTCTCTTCAAGTAATTATCAAAACAAAGGAGAATATAACAATACCTTTGTCAGTAAACAATGAAAAACTTAGCATGATGCAAAAGCAGTGGCCACAGAATGTTTCCCCTCATTGGTCCATTCTTTTCCATCATCTCAGCATTTCTTGCCTTCTTCAGAAAGTGGAGAAGGAAACTCAAAACTCCCCCTGCAGATTCCAGACACTGGAAGCTGGAATTGAAAGTCTCCCACGGACCTCTGTGTGGCATACAAGGAATACCTACAGGCAGAAACCTGTGGCAAAGAAAGCAGCCTCCCAGCAAAGGGGACACATGCTGGCAAACAATCTGCAAGCCAGCCAGAAAGGCAGCCAGACCTGTGCCCTGACTGCAGAGAGGGCAGCACCTGTGAGACAGGGCATGAACTAAACCTTCTCCACAAGCAACAGGAACAACTCTCCAAGGGCATTCTGACTTTTAGTTTGGTCACATATTCTCTGGAACTTGCAAATCTCTGTTTGAAAACAAGTTTCGTTTTAATCATAATTTTTGTCAATAACATCTATCTTTCTTTCTTCAGGAATCTAAAATAAATAGTTTTTATTGATTGCAAGATGCCAAATTCATTTCCTGGTCAACAAAACTGTACAAAGCATTTATACAGGTCCGGTAATTTCAGCAATTGCATAGACTTTTTGGAGGTGTACAGAATACTGACATCCCAGTCTTGATTCTCACTCCAAAACTACCAGAATGAATATTCAGATCTTTACAGAAGAATTGAATTGTGTTGCTTGTATTGTCTTTTCTCTCCTCTGCAGAATTTGGATGCTTTTTCTAGAAGAGGGTATTTTTTCCCTAAAGTTATACTTTTGTTTAGCCCGTGAGCAAATCTGGGTCCCACATTGCTCAAATCTCTGTTCTGTAGCCAGCTTTGACCTTTCAGATGCTAAGCAGCTGGGGTCTTTTCCTTTAAGGAAAAAAATGTATTTTAATATATTTTTTTTTTCTGTTAGGGCAAAGAATGCCTGTTTTCCATACACCTCTGTATCCTGTATAATATCTCAGCAGAGTTTACAGTCCACATGATTAAACTCTTTAATGTCAGGCTCTGGTGGACTGTATGTTAGTTTCTCAGGAGAAATAAAAGTATTGACAACAATTCTGTTTTCATTAATTTAACTGTCCTGTACTAACCAGTTTCATGTTCTGTTCTCTTCTAGACAGTAATACTGCCATGTACTCTTCACACAGTCTGGAGTGTACTTCTCTTTTTAAACACCTTTTAATGTTTAACTTTTCGTAATTGTCTCCATGTGAGATGTCATATTGACTTGTGGGGACTTTTAGAATATCTACAGTAAAATTGTCATTGATTTGTAATATTAACATGTGAAAGAGAGATCACCCCATCCATCTTTAAATTCTCAGTTTTGTATTATAAGTATTATTTGTATAATTTTTGTATTATTTGTATTTGTTAAGGCAAAACACACAACTACATTCCATTTATAGAAGACAGTTTGATCACTGCAAGGAGAACTGCTGCTATAGGTTATAAGCTTGCCCTCTCAGCCTTGTTACTTGAAGCACAAGTAACAAGTTGCACAAGTTTGCCTCACCGTTAGGACTTTGGAGTAAGACTGCTGTGCTGCTCAGAATCAAGCCATTTTGATTAAGACAATCCCTCCAAACAGGTCCAAACACACTGGAATCAGTCTAATCATACCATCTGTTAATTTGTTGGAGTACCTTATTTGCCCTTTTCAAAATGTGCCCAACCAGCTGTCTAGTGGAAATGTTGCTGTTGATTTCCAGCACCTTAAGTAAAAACAGGTAAGTCAAGTCTCTTGTTCTGGTCAGAGAGCAAGAGGAAAACTGGTAGGACACTTGATAAATTACCAATAATTAAGAGACAAAACCTGTCTCCACAGTAAAGATGATGATCTGTTAATGTGAGTGAACAGGAACATTAAGGTCAAATATATACATGTATATACATCCAGGCTTGACAGCAAATCCGTGCTGAATGCACAAGAACAGAGAGCCCTTCTGCGGGAAAGTAAACGTGGAACAAAGCAGCACTTGGACTGACTGCAGCAGAAACAGACTTTGTTCAGAAATCACAATCCCACAGGAGACTAACCCATCTCCCAGGTAAAATGGCATAGAATTTAAGTATTCTATTTTCTCAACCCTGTGGGAAACTTTAGATGAAATAGGTGACAGCGATGGGTCTGAAAATTGATGGGCTGGTAGAACAGTGAGTCATGAAAAAGTCGAAGTCAAGAGTGGAACAATTTGGGAAAAGCCTTTCTTTCTTGCATATACTTCTACTACTCTACATCTCTGCAATTTTCTCCTTACACAGTCTATTTTTTTAAACAACACAAAATAGCCATTGCATTAAGAAAACTGTTCTGAGTAGCAGCTTGGGTGCTGATGTGCTAATAATTAATTCTGTGAAGCAGTTCAGTGAAAAACTAATTATAATTTGCGCTGTGGGCTACAACAAGAGTATCTACTTCTAAATGCTTTCTTATGATTTTCTACTACTCTTCTTATGCTTTGGGACACTTCAAACAACATTAAACTGTATCTTAACTAGGTACTTGCTGGGAAAGTAATGCTGGGCTTTCATGAGGCTTAATCACGCATTGACTCTGAACTGACACTATCACCTTGTATTTGCAAGTATTTAATTGCTTCTGAAAGAATTAATTCCTCTAACTTAGCAACAAATTAATACATAATGAAGTTGTTTTTCAAATTTAATTCACGTAATGAAGTCTTTGGTCATAAACATTTAGGGACCAGATACTTATCTGGTCAAATGAACCTAATGCTTGGGAAATAGATGTCTTATCGTCATCTACACCAGAAGAAAGAATTTCTACAGGTAAGAGAAACTAGAGAAGGATTTGAGAAAAAAAGTCTAATTTAAGGAACTGAAAATGTAGTGAAAGATGCAAAATTCCTTACAAAGTAATTTTTCAGGGATTTGAAAGGTATCTTTGAATGCTGTGTTTTGGAAAAAGGACAGAGACATTCAGCTGGACACACTACAATTAACTTTCTCTTATTTTGTCAAAAAGATATAAAATTGACCTCTTTTTGAGGATCTTGCATTGAGCAGCTGCAGCTTTAGTAAAGTCCTATGCTCAGCAGTAGAAATAAGCAGCAGTAAGTAGTAATTTGGACAATAGGCTTTCTTTCCATTTCTTTGACATTTCTTTAAGTATGGATTTATCTAAGAGCTATTTTTGGACATTGTCCAAGAGCAGTTATACAAGCTTCCTTATTTCAATCTGAAAAATAGTATCAACAACTTCAATAACCATCTCATATTTTAAACACATCCAGTGTTTCCTGGATTTTAATGGTGACTACTGAAACTAATGACCACAAATGGATCTGCCTGAGTTGATTGCAGAAGCTGTTCATATTGGAGTTTGAGAACATGAATCTCTTACACTGGTGAGCATTTAAAAGTGTAGAATGTAATGACTTTTATGTATATTGCTTTTGGTATATTTTAATATTAAATATTAAAATTATTTTTATTGGATAATGATATTTCTAAAAAAAAAAAAAAAGTGAGCTATAGCAGAAATCTTCTTCATTTGACAGAAGAGATTTTCCATCGACAGACTTTCTTCAAAAGTTATCACCACAGGAGTGGTGTTTCTCATACTATTCTATTTCCAGTGTGTTACTGAACCAAACCTGCAGGAAATAAAATGTAAGCTTCTTTTAAGTAAATGATCAGGACTGACTGGTACAGACTGAATTGTTTCTTTTAGAGACCTTCCCTGGAGAAAAAAAGAATTTCAATTACATTTTGAATGAGTCTTACTTCCTTGAGCTGTTTCCTAATGAGTTACAGAAACTGCAGACTTACAAATCATATCAGAGAACCACCTAATTTGACATCAGCCTCTACATCTACTTTTAGCAGACAACATTGCAGCAATATTTTATAAAGAAGAAATGTAGCAGCTGGGTGATGGCAAAACGCATACTTGTCTACATACAAATTTCATAGAGAAATCTAACTTCAGTCTCTCAGTTTCATAATGCCTAAGATCCAAACGTATTAAACTATGATGATCTAAGCAATGGGAAAAATATTTTAGGGTGACTCAAAGTCTTTGGAACTTTTATTGTCCTCATGCCTTCTATGAGTAGAAGCTACTACTGTCCTGTTGTGTCACTGAACAGATTCTCAGTCATTGATCCCTTCTTTTCATCTGTGCACTAACTTCTGATTACGCTATGTTAAGTATGTGCTTACAATGGGATCTTAGAATTTTAGGCCTTGTGTTTTGCCAGCATCTACTAGTTCCTCCCTGTTTCATTGTGAAGCCCTGTTTGTAAAAGTGATGGGCTGAATGAAACTGTCCTGAGTCCCTAATGTGCATCTGGACTACTCTACTGCAGGGTGTGCATAAGGTAGCCAGCGCCCAAAATTAGTTGCAAAATTCTAACCACTACTCCCACTTTTCCTTTGATCTTTTACTCAGTAGCTAATTTGATGGTTCCTAGACAACTAAATATATTTGTATATCTCATACCTAAGATAAGGAAATAGATCATTCTAGATCTAGATCTAGATCTCAATAGATCTATTCTAATAGATCATTCTATATTTCCTTATCAGTAGATAAGGAGAATTGATCATTCACTATACTTTACAATAATGCTGAAGAAAAGTTTTCTTAGATGTATTTTTTTGTATGTCCTTTTCAATGTTTAGATGATCCAAATAAGCAAGAATTACTCTCAAGAACAAAACAGATCTTTAATTTCATTATCACCTGCTTGCAGTTCTGTAATCTGTCATTAATACACTATTCAATTTTCATATAACAGGTAAGTTTTTAATAACAGCTAATTCATATTTTAGAAATAAAAGTCAAAACTATTAATATCCCACTAGGTAGCTAAGCACAGAAAGGCAAGGTGACATGGTCAGGGACATACAACGGAAAAGTCCAGTGCTATCTCATATGCCAAGTACAATAGAAAGTGAAATCCAACTACTTATTTTCCTATATAAATTATTTTTTTTCTACAAATTTTAATAGTCTTTCTCTTTTTTACTTCTCATCCTAACGCAGAAGTCAATTCTTTCATTACTGATCCTAGAAATCTATGTATAAGAAAAATCATATGTATTATATATTTTACATATGTAAAAATATGTATAAAAAATATTTTTTTAGAGGTTAGTACCTGGATTTCAATAACCGATTCCAAGTACAATCTTATTTTGTTTTCATGCATAAACCAGACTTCAAAAAGTCGTAAACAAGCAGCAAGAAGTAATCATTTTCCTCTATCTCAAATCAATATTCAATGCCTACAAAAATATTTCTCTAAGAATTCTCTATGCTCAGAAACCAAAGGAGAACATAAAAAGTATTTCATTCAGCTTCCTCTTCAAACAGTTTCTGCAGAACTAAACGTTTCTCTGAAACAAACATTTTTTGTGTATGCAGGAGAAATGCGTTAACAATCTGCAATAATACAACATGTGAATTCTCACTATAATATAAAGCAACATTGCTCAATACACTAAACTAACTTTCCATTCTCTCTACAAAATAAATTCTCCAGGGAATGTTACATCAATGCTGTGGCTTAACACAGCAGGCAGCTCAGCACCGCACAGCCATTTGCTCACCCTCCCACTGCCCCCCCACCCCCAGTGCGATATGAGACAGAATCAGGAAAAAAAAAAAAAAAGTAAAGCTTTTTACTTTTACTGTACAAAAGGGTTGAGATAAAGACAGTTTAATAGGGAAGAAAATAAAAGGAAATAACAATAATTAATAATAATAACAATCACAAAGCAAGTGATGCACAATGCAGTTGCTCACTACCTACTGACTGATGTCCAGCACATCCCCAAACATGTTCTCTCCTCCCCACCCTGGCTAGCCACCCCATATTAATTGTTCAGCATGGTGTCATATGGTATGGGACATCATTTTGTCCAGTTTGGGTCAGCTGTTCTGCTTCTGTCCCTTCCCTGCTCCTCATGCAGTTCCAGCCTCCTTGCTGGTAGGGCGGTGTGAGAAGCTGAAAACTCATAACTTTTTACTTGTTGTAAGCACTGCTCTGCAACAATTAAAACATCAGCATGTTATTAACATTATTCTTATACTAAATCCGAAACACAGCTCCATACCAGCTATTAGGAGGAAAATTAACTCTACCCTAGCCGAAACCAGGACAGGCAATGAAAAATTCACCCCAGCTATTTTCAAAATGTTATTTCTTGCTCTAATTGTCCTTTATTCATCAACTTGTTTACTATGCAAATCAATACTCTAGGGAAAAAAAAATAATGAATCTGCAACAACATAGACTTTTATTTCTAATGCTCCGCTACATTTGCTCAGAAGTTTTATAAAGGAACTGCGGTGATGTCAGATGGGGTCTCCAAATAGAACTGTTAGAAACAATTTAAAAATGTATATTTAATTAGTTTTACTGGGGGTTAACCTTGGCTAAGGGGCCAAACTCCCTCTCAGCTCTTGCTCACTCCCCCCTCCTCAGTAGGACAGGGGGAGAAAATAGGATGAGTCAGGATAAAGACAGGGAGATTGCTCACCAATTACTGTTGCAGGCAAAACAGATTTGACTAGGGGAAAATTAATGTATTGTCAATTTACAATAGATTCAGGTAGTGAGAAGCAAAGACAAACATTAAAAACAAAAGCTTGCCTTCCCCCTTTACATGCTCAATTTCACACCAGACTACTCCACCACCCAAAGAGTGGTGCAGGGCAGTGGGGAGAGGGTTATGGTCAGAACATGACAGCTTCTCTCTCCTCCTTCCCTCATCACACTTTTCCCCTGCCTCAGTGTGGACTCAGCCCATAGAGTGCAGTCCTTCAGGGAAAAGCCTGCTCCAGTGTGGGCATAGTTCTCATCAGGAGAATCTGCTCAAGTGTGGTCTCTTCTAAGGGTGCTGTGGTGCTTGAAGCACCTCCTCTGCATTTAGGTGGGTCTGGCACAGGGGCAACCCCTGTCCTCCTCCCACAGCAACCAACCTTGAAGCCCCCCCAAACTGCTAAAACCTTGCCAGTACATTCATGCATGTGTTATGACAGTTTCATAAATAACTCTGGAGTAAGGACATCATGGTTTTAAAATTCTTTTAAAGATCAAGGGCCAGATCATCATGTGTCTCGTAGCTGACATCGATTAAGACAACTTATCTGAGACAGCCCTAAAATGTATATTTTGTTTGTACTAAATACATAAATACATACTAAATACAAGAAACTTTGAGGGCACAGTTGCCCTCAGAAATGGAGAGTGTGAGCCAAAACAGGTTCACACATAATTACATTACAGGCTGAATGATCTTCTTTCCATTTTTTGTTTGTTTGTTTGTTTTGTTTTGTTTTGTTTTGTTTGTTTTGTTTGTTGTTTGCTTGCCTGGTTTTTTGTTTGTTTGTTTTTGTTTTTGTTTTGTTTTTGTTTTCCTGATTGAGCCAAACATGCTGCTGGGCTGCTACATGCCCTTTGTACTCTTTGTTAGGTAAAGCAGGTCTTCTCTCTAGTTGACTACCCTGTTATTTCTGTTGTCATTAAATGACACAAATTAATTAACAGATACATCAGGCTTGTCCAAATAAATCACACCTGAGCCTTTCTTCGTTTTCCTAGAGAGAAGTAAAAATAAGCTGTAGAAAAATTAAAGCAACTCAGTTCAAATAAAGTATCCTTATTCTATAGCTTTAATAACTCCTTTTGTGTTTATTATATATCTTCCTGTAATTGTTTCCCTATCATATAACCTTCACCTTGGGAACACCACCCCACACCCACCTTGGATTCCAGGGTAGAATTTTTCCAGACTTGATCAAACTTTAAAGAGTTTCATAAATTCAACTGAACATTGAAATTCAGGTGCCTAACTGTATTTGAAGTAAATGGATGCTGTTTGCAACACTGTATTACTGAGAATGCAGAACAAAGATACAGACCAGATGTATCTGAAGGCTGTATTCATTGTGCTGGTTACAAGCAATTCAATGGTGTTTTCCCAGGTATAATAATAGCAATATGTTAGTCAAAGTACAATTTTTGTGATTTTGTTTTGACATTATCTAGCGGGGTATGTGTGCATTAACTCTCCAGTGATTAGCATCTATATTAACTTAGAGCTTTAGTTTGTATGGTATAAAAGTAGGCTTCTTGTTCTCTTTATTTCAGTAACAAACTCCAGAGAATTACCCCATAAAGTTGAACCTGAAAAAAAGGAACTAAGATAGAACCCATCTGGAACCCAAACTGATTCATAAGCTAATTTGGTGGCTTTTGAAAGCTTTGGGTTGGCAATGCAGGATTGAAGATTCCATAGTACCAGTTGTTGGTTTCTTTTCTTTTTGCATTTTGGGATGTGTGGAGAGAGTTATTACTTGCTTGAATTAAGACGTGTGGGTACAGAGAAGAGAGCAATTCTTAAGAGTGAAGAGCAACTTGAATAGCTCTTCGATATATTAAGTGAAATAATGGTGCTGACCAAGCAGAAACTGTTTGAAAAGATGAGGAAGAGCTGTATGTCTGGAACAGTTATTCTCTAAGGAAGTTCAGCGGATTGTGCCAGACAGAAAAGAAAACTTGCTTCAAAGGAGAGAATAAAAACTAGAAAAACTAGTAAAAAAAAAAAAAAAAAAAAAAAAAAAAGGTTGCTATTGCACAATAAGGCAAATTATGTCAAATATTTTATCTGATGTCCATTTTTTATTTAAACATGCAATATCTAGCTACAATGTATCAATAAAAATTAATGAACTTGATGGCTTTTATAATATATGTACATCTTTTGATGCAAATGTCCCTGAAAATGTATGCAAGCACAAACCTTAAGTGTTAATTAAATTTTAGATCAAATTTAGATCAAATTGTTTAAAGAGTCACATAGGTGGTGGTTGTTGTTCAATAAATGCTTTTAGTGAGCATAAAATGGCAGATATTGGTAAAAAAAACATTCTTGGTCATTGCTAATAACAAGTTCCTGAGCTCATTCCTCCTATCTCCTACACCAGCAAAAATGATTTTGTGCTTATACAGTGAACTGGGTCAATTTATGCTCTGTGTATAGCTGCTAAATACGGGTCACTGTTTCTATCGAGTGAGAAATTCCTTGACTTTTCCTTTTTCTTTCTTCTTTTATGATAACATTTTCTGTAGGAGATTCTTCTGTTTAACAGCCCCAGCGCCATCAGCAAATTCAATTTCTGCAATCCAATGCACAACTTAAAAAATTATTTAACTGAAACCTTCATTTTTTTGCTTCCTCTACTATAATCTGGCATAAAAATTACTTAATTTATCAGGAAATTAGGAAATATTTTCTCTTCAGACAGTAATTTTATGCTGTTGATAATCTCCTTTGTTGAGTAAAACCTTGTATAAGAAATGAAACCAAGTCTATTTTGGTTCTTATGTGCCAGTAACAGATGACAACATATAAAATATTGCATATATCTGCTCAGATTTCCTGTTGCAGTGAAGAGGCAGAAAAGTACCATTGATCACCACTGCAGATGAATCTTGTCTTTCTTAAATGACAGCAGAACTAGAACTTGCTATCTAGGTCCATACCAAAACTAATTTGGGAACCTTGCTTCTGTGCATGGTGGAAAAACAAGATACAACATGAATTTCACAGGCCAGAAAATGTGATAAGAACAATTGGTACACATTAGAATTCTTCAGATATCATCAATTATGTCTGGAAAGTTGCCAAGCAAAAAAGGTCATGGGGGTACTGGTGGACAGTTGGCTAAATATGAGGCAGCAGTGTGCCCAGGTGACCAAAGAAGGCCTATGCCATCCTGGCTTGTGCCAGGAATAGTGGGGGCTGGAGGACCAGGGAGGTGATTGTCCCACCTGTACTTGGCTCTGGTGAGGCTGTACTTCGAGTACTGTGTTCAGTTTTGGACCCTTTGTACAAGAAGAATAATGAGGCGCTGGAATGCCTTCAGAGTAGAGCAACAAAGCAGGTGAAAAGAGTAGACAACAAGACATATGAGGAGCAAATGTGGAAATTTGGGTTGTTTAGTCTGGAGAAGAGCTGAGGGGAGACCTTATCACTCTATATAACTACCTGAAAGGAAGCTGCAGTGAGGAGAGTATCAGTTTCTTTTCTCAAGTGACAAGCAATAGGATGCAAAACAATGGCCTCAAGTTACACCAGGGAAGCTCAGGTTGGATATCAGGAAAACTTTCTTCACAGAAAGAGTGTTTAGGCATTGTTACAGGCTGCCCAGGGAAGTGGCAGAGATCTCATCCCTGGAATTATTTAAGAGACATGTAGATGTGGCTCCTAGGGATAGGGTTAAGTGGTGGACTTGGTAATAATAGGTGATGGTTGGACTTACTTGATGATCTTAGGGGTCCTTTCCAACCTAAACAATTCAATGATTTATGGAAGTTATTTTTGGACAAGTGGGCAAAATATGCAAAGGAGTGTGTCAGAGTCTCCTCTGCAGTCCTCTGCCCTCTGCCTCACATAATTATGACAGCCTGATTTTGTGGAACCTTTCTGGTCCCAGGTTAGGATGAACTTATGGCCATCCAGAGGAAATAAATAAGTGAGGTGTTATCTTGGTACAGGTACTGCATTGTGGATCAGCCCAGACTAAGCACATTATCACTCCTTCTCCAACATGAAGAGTTTTACCATTTGTTGTGGGGCTTTCTGGAGCTGAAGTGCTTTTAATTCTGGTTTTACTTCCAGGAGGGTATCTCAGGCTGTTTAGGAGATTTTAAAAGAGGATTCAAATAAAAGTTTGGTTTTGGTTTCATTTTCCTGTAAGATTTCTGCATTAGTGCCAACTCACAGGTGTTGTGGCTATGCATATATTGAGGAAAACAGGCTCAAAACAGGCTCATAGTCCTTTAAGAAAAGTGGTGTGCTTTTCGCTCTACAGCTTACTCCCTGGTAATTTATAAAGACAAGTGAAAGAAAAATATCTGCCCTTTCTGGCAGTGGAGCACCATGTTTTAACACTCTCATATTTCAAGTCTATAATGCCTAAGACTGTGTCTGCATATTATGCAGGTCTGCAAGTGAAAAGTGTTTTCTGTGTCCTTTTTGGTTCCTCATTAACATCTATGCAAGGACAGCAGCCTCTCAGGAATCATAGAGATTAACTATCCACTGTTCTTGGAGACAACCATATCAGCTGCAACATAGATTTTACTGGTTTGAAGCTTAGATAGAGAATGAAAGTGCTAAGGCATAGAAGTGCTAATGTAGAGCAGGAATAATTTTCAAGGTAAGATACAGGCAATTTGGTGCCTGCAATTAAAACAATAGAAACAAGTATCTAGAAATAAGTAACTTGCAAACTAATTTCCAATCTATAATGCAAATTGTCTTTTATTTTTCATTAATCTCATTTTTATAGAAAGAAATAGTGCTAAATTCATTAATATGTGTCTTTTTCATGCATTTATTCCAGGGTTTATGAATGCTCGTATTAGCTCTGAGTGGGTGGCTGGGTGGCTGCTGGAATGGGCACTGACACTGATACCAGGATGCCTTATCATTTCTTTCATGTGTTTCCCTCCTAGCCAGAGAAGAACTTCTCCACCCCCTCATCCGGGCTGCTAAAGCAAGCCCAACACTTTTGGTATAGGCAGAACAGAGGTTTGGTTACTTGTCTTGCTCCAGCTGCAGTGATAATTGGAGGGCTGTCCAAGTCATACACTTACTCATCACATGATTACATAACTATTTTTTTTCTTTTTTCCCTTTCCTGGTCCTCATTTTCTCCATCAGTGTACCTCCTTTCCTCCTCCAAATAAGCAATCTAGCCCAATTTTGGCCCCAGTTATATCTGTTATCAAATTTGATATTTTTGATACCATTACCTAGGTAATCTCAGCCTTATATATAATTATCAACATGCTGTTCGCTTGCAGGATTGTACTCCTCGGAAATTAGGTGTGGTATTTAGACATTTCTCACGGTGAGTCACAGAATGATTTAGGTCAAAAGGCACCTCCAGAGGACACCTAGGTCAATACCCTGCTCAGAGAAGATCTAATTTTATCAGGTTTCCCAAGGCCAAGTCTAGTCAAGCCTTGAACACCTTGAAGGCTGGAGATCCACAACCTGTCCCTCATGGGAAAATAAATAAATAAATAAATAACTTTTAAAAAAATCGTTATAACTAGCGTTTTTCATATTCCAGTCTGTGTCTGTTAAGTTCTCTCCAAAAGCTTTCTCTTCTCAAGGCTGAACAAACCCAATTATTTTGGTTTCTTCTAGTACGTCCCATCCTTTTTCTTGGGAGAGACAGCCTGCATGACACTACCTTGTCGGCTCCTGTCAGCTTCACACACTATTATCTGTCTCATCTGAAAAAAAAATAAAAAATAAATAAAATTAAATTAATAATAATAATAATAATAATAATAATAATAATAATAATAATAATAATAATAATAATAATAATAATAATAATAATAATAATAATAATAAACCTGACATTTACTTTTGGGTGTGAATAACAAAAACTCATTACCCTGGCAGCTATAAAAAAGAATTACAGCATTCATAAAAAGAATGCCTACAACTGATCCTATATAAAAAAAAAAAACAACTATTGAGCATATTTTTAAGCCTCACAGAATTCTAAAAATTTTTTCAAGCATTTTTCTAAATGTAAATAAATTTGGTTTGATTTTACAATGATAGATGAGCTCCAACTAGAGAAAATAATGTTTGACTTTTTCAATTAGAGAAAAATATGAACGTATAGAAAAACTGTTTTCAAATAAAGATTTTTATATGAGCTTTATATTACACTTAGGAAATTTCTGTACATGTAAGAAAGGAAGATTAGTTACAAAACTATTTTTAAAATTGCACATACCACATTTATATTCATAATGTCTCTTGGAATTAAACTATAAATATTTATGAATTAATGTTATTAATTCTGTAGCAAAACAGATTTTCACTTAAATATTTCTGAAATAAGACTATTATTTTCTTGGATAATAGAATACAAATGATTAAATAAAAAATATTCACTTATAATAAATATCTAACATGATAGTTTACAAATAGATGTTTGATCTGCTTTTTATTACTATCACATATCCTACTAAATTGTGTACTATAAAAAGGATCATTATAGTAGGATAAAGCTATTAAACTGGCAAACTAAACCGTTAAATATATGCGATATTGGAGTATTTTTTGCCTGAACAAATCAAGTTTAATCCTACAAGGGGGCCAGCTTCTTAGACACTCAATAAAGCCAAAGAAAATACCTTCAGAACCTGATTTAGCCTATTAATGTATTGCCTTCCACAACTGTTAATTGCCATGGGACTTAAGAAGGGAACTACACTTCTGCTAAAATTAATGGCAACATAATTTCTTAAAACTTTATTTCTGTGAATTATTTTTCTCTGTGCAATATATTACATGCTACAGAAAAGATCTCCAGAGACTTAAGAGCAAGTATCAGCAATTTACAACTGAGTAAGTAGTAGCTGATTACCACTTAATTATTATTAGACGTTAGCTAATAATGTATTAATTCTGTCCATGAAAGATAACATTAAAGTATGTAACAAAATGAAAAGTTTATATCCACCAATATGGGGAGCTCATATGACATTAGAGGATTAAATGCAGTTTGTTTAGGAGGCCTTGCTAGGTTACTTGCTTGTGATGCGTAGATTCTTGACAAAGTTTAAATAAAAAGGAGCACCTTTGTACCGTAGCCAAAGCTTCCAGAATTTCTGTTTAGGTCTCTCCTCTTCTATTGGTCAGAAGACTGAGGAAAATAGACTTAGATATGAAAGAGGACTGCCAATATTTCATTATTTTGTTTAATTAAAAAAAAAAAAAAAAAAAAAAAAAAAGCAACCAAGTAACCAGCATACAAGCTTGCCTATACACATAATTTCATGTTTTGCCCCAGAAGACAGTGGGGAAAAAGAAAAAACAAACAAACAAACAAAAAAGTAATGAAAAATAAAAATCTTCCAGTGATGGAAAACTTTGTTTCCTATATAATTTTAACAGGATTTTTCATCTTTAGCACTTGAAATGGAAACTATTCCCTTTCTACAGTCAATCTAGGAATAACTTTCCAGACCATGAAAAAGAATGAGACACCCATTTTATTAAAAGACAACACCCAGTATGACAGAAACAAGTTTTGAAAGTGAACACAGTGGTTCAGAAGGTGGCACTGTTCCCTTGCTGAGTTTAAATGCTGGCACGTGTACTGGGACAGGGTACAGCTATCTCTATCATCCACTAATGTATATAACAAGGAAATGGAAAACTAACATGTATTTTGCTTAATGTTTTGCTTATCACAATGTGAGCCAAGTAATATCCTATTGCAACTCATTATGTCTGTTACCTCTACCTTCCCCGCTTATAGGATGCAAAATCACCATCTTCACATTAGAGAAATACAGGCAACAGAATTTCATCAAGAATATATATATTTTATTGTTTTTCTCAAGGATAGGCATTTTGATATGGTCTTTATGTTTGTTTCTGACCACAAATATACACCAGACTCAATAAATAGAATATCTCCTATTTCTGTCTTATCTCACCTCTGTAAACTAGTTTATTATTGCTTTACCTAATAAATAAAACAATATTTATAGCTTTTAGTAGTTTTCAGAAAGGAAAATAATCCACTTTCTAGCTGTAATGCATTAACTGAAAAGCTGTAAAATAACAGATGTCAGTGCAGATTGGATTTATTCTTTCCAATATGCTTTTAAATGAATGAATGTGAAGCTGTTAATACTTGTTGTATCCTAGAAAGTTGGTTATATTTACGTGATTTTGATGTGTGTTTTTAATGCAGTCACATATGTGGGAGGTAACTGATGTCTTGCAGTTCCCCAAAAGAGCTTTGCTGCTATGAGCTTGTCATTTAGGATGACAGCCATCTTTTCTTCCTATTTATTTGTGATTTTTTTGAATCAGACTTATTTTTTTTTCCACAGTTAAATACTGAATTTATCATTTCTACTCACATTAGAGCTCAATAGTCAGGTAAGTGTTCCAACATTGCAATAGCAACAAAGGAAATAAGGTACATATATATTTTTCCTGGGAGACATTCTAGTCTCCTGAAATGGTCTTGTATTGTTGAATATAGATATACTTTCCTTTTGATACAGATAAAGAAATAGATGATGGTGCAGTGCATGAAAGCATCTTGAGAATACTGTAAAATGAGATCCACTAGTCAGCCTGCAAAGGTTATAATCAGGAAAAATAACATTGTAAAGAATGACATCCCACTACTCTGTATACATTCTTGAATACTGTGGAGTCAAATATACTTACTTTAATGGCAATTACTTTTTTTTTCTTTTTTTTTTTTTTTTCACTTCAGTATTAATACAACTATATGAAAAACTGCAGTTTTCCTCCTACATCATCCGAATTGTCAGCTTAGTTCTGTCTGCAGAATCCTCATTAGTAAGGGAACTGTAGGGACAGAACAGCTTGCTTTTTTCAGATTCCAGATGGAGTTTGTAAATTTGACAGGTGGGGAAAAGAAATGAGTGGGAAAGAAAAATGTTCATACTTGTAAAATGACAAAAATCTGCCTAGAAAGTCTTGAGAAATAAATATTGGACAAACCAGGTTTGTATACTACATCTTTCCTGAGTATATCAGCATTTGAGGAGTTAATCATTCAAAAATACTTGTAACTAATATCCAAATAATGTGCAATTAGAATATATAAAATAAATATAAATAAATATAAATAAAAATAAATAAAAATAAATATAAATATAATATATAAAATAAATATAAAATGCATACCAGCTGAAATTGTTGCCCTTGAATACATTACTTTGCATAAAGACTTGCACTAGTAGGTGTCTCATTTGAACTTAATTTTCATGTATTCTCCATGTACAAAATATTTTTCTGCTGTAGAAATACCAGTCTTAGGGATGCAACTTATATATTTCTAAAATTCAATTCCCTAACGTGTTTTCAGCCATCAAATAGCTATGCAGACCCAGGAATGCACTTTTTGCTTTGCTCCACTGAGTTTTTTAAGATTTCACATTTAATAAGGACTTTCAATACACTGGAGTCCCTTTCTGAGATTGCAAGCATGACATTGTGATTTTCCAGATATGGGTATGAGACAAAACTGCACAGGGATCAAACTAGGTAGTCCTCCATCTGGAGATCAGTACTTTTCTGCCTGCTTACTTCACACCTGACTATGCTGCTCATCTTGAAATGAATCAGACTAAATATATACAACAGTTTATAAATCATACTTTGTGTCCATGATCATTTTCAGATACTGAAGGAAATGGAAAGGAAGTCAGATTGCAGGCTTAAATGCTAAGCTTGTACTACAAGACAATTAGTTTCTGTATTTCCCAAATGTATTTGAAAAGCAAAGGTAAGGTAGAGCATGACAAAATTTGAATGTATGATGCTGAAATATATGAGTGAAAAATCAAATTTCCTTTTGTAGTCTGTGAACATATACATGGACATACCTGATTGTACTGCAAATCCAAACTAAGTAGCTATGCCACACTGCTGGCAACAGCAGGTGGATATAGACCAATAAAAAATATAAATAAAGAACGTAATCTCTGAGGGTGAACAAAAGTTACTGACCTTAGGTGTATTCACATGCTTAACTTTGAGAACATGAGTCATCATGCTGACTTTAGTAACATTATTTTAATGTTTCAGAAAAGACAATCCACTAAGGCTCTTGCAGCCTCAGGATATAAAACAATGCTTTTGACGTACATATTCTGTAAACAGAAACAGTCTGAAGTCTGTGAGAAGAGACTGAATGATTTATTTTTTCTTAGTTATGGAATGCAAAAACTTCTCTTTGGGGCTTTAACTGTTTTTTGAGGTGCAAATGGACATGAGGAGGAACAAGTGCCTCAGAAGCATCAAGATTGGTCATAAAGGATCATGAGAAGCAGGTTGCTGGTACATCTAGTAGTATTAATGTGCTAGTGAGTCTTTGTTAAGGAAATCAGTAAATAGAGAAACAGGAAAGAAAGATCAGGGTTGATGCTTCTCTGCTTTCTGTGGTTTGGAGGTGGGTTTACTTATCAGGATCACAAAAAAATTAACCTGCTATCTGCAATTATTCAGATATAGATGATTTACTTGATCTAACTTATTTTTCTGTAGCCGTTGGCCTTTCACTGTTTGGACTTGCATTTATTACAGCAAGTATCTTATGGCCTTCCATGCCTAGGGGTTTTCAGAGCAGTTGTGGAATTCTGAACCAAAAATTTTACTTCCTGGCTATCTATCATTTAGGAAGATGAACTACATCACCCATGTGGTTTCTTCCATCATATTTGGGAATAATTGGAGTGAAATACCTGATGATGCTGAAGCATTCCATTAATTTTAATATGTCTGGATTAATTTTAATTTACTTTAATTTCATTTTATAGGCAGGCTACTGTGTTTCCATCTGTGAAGTTTCCTATATATTTACATATATATATAAATAAAAAATATGTATTTATATATTCTATACAAATATATGCATTTTATACATTATATATGCTAATATTTATAATATAGATAGAAGTAATCCATGTCATATATATATAATATATGTGTTTGTACAAATATATATACTTCTAGATCATAGCATGTCATGATACAGACTTTAGATGGCTTTTAAGCTCCTCCAGAGCATTAATAAATACATGATGGTTAAAATAAACAGCTATGTGTCACTGTGTTGAGCTCTACAGTACTTTATGGCATTTAAGATTCACAGCACAGGTAACTCCAAAATTCTTTTATGTCACTTATGATCCTAACCTTGACCTTTTTAAAGAGTGACGTGCACATACACACAACACTTAGTTTACCTAAAAGAAATGGAATATGATTATATTGAAAATAAGGCAAGTTAATCCTGAAAATAATACACTCCTTACCGTATTTCAAGATATTAAGACAGAAAACTTGCTTTCTGTCAGCTTGTCACTTTGTATTACACTACTAAATTGAAATTAAAAAAAAATAATAATAATAATCTAAGTTCCCTCTAAAATTTGCACCATTTTCCTGTTTTGTATACCATTGGTCTTGGAATACATCTAATTTATGAGTATTACATTTTCTTATTATGGTTTTCTTATTGCATGTTTCACTTGAGGTTTCAAGAGGGAACCAAACACTGCTGAGTTTAGGATACAAACACTGCAGGGAGAAACTGAAATGCAAGGAATGTTACATGGGGTCAGGGCAAAAGGTCTATCTAATCCCAGCAATGGCTGGAAAACAAATGCATAAGGAAAAAGTACCAAGAGCCAGGGTGTTTATATGTTCCTTCCCTCCTTGATTCTGGTAGATCAGTACAGCTGGAGGTTTAAAAGCAGAATGTTGTGCCTAATATATCAGTGCAATTATCTTCCAAAATTATCTTCTCCTACTTCTTTTAAAACATTAAAAGGTTTGTATTTATTTTTTCCTTAGAGTGTTTTACCCTTAAGCTTTTAAGTTTACCCTTAAGCTTTCAAGCTTAGAGTGTTTTACCTACCTGTATTAGAGTATGAATTAAGATGACTGTGCTTTTGCCTAACAGAATTGTCCCTGAAGCTGTGAGTGTGTCAAATGCAGTCAAAACACCTAGAAAAACTGATAGGTAAAAAGCTGTTTCTATGGACCAAAAACGGTCTCCTGGCAGAGTTTCAAAACCCAGATATAAATTCCTTCTGACCACAGAAGGCCTGCTTCTGGGTCACAGAACAGCAAGTGCTTTCAAGGAATACAAGACTCACGATTTTGCTCTTGGTGGAATGCAAACTTCTAAAGGCAAAATGCCTGCAGCCCACATTCAGGAAGAACTATGACTCCTTCATATTTACAGAGAAATATTAAACTCCTAGATATCCTCTGTGGAAAAATGCATATGCTGTGAAAATATGTGTCCTGCTCTGCAACCAGAAAGCATTGCATTAATGCCTGTATAACTGTGGAAAAATATTTGGGACTTGCTATACTATGTTGTACACCAGAAATTCCTCAGATTTTTTTGTTACAGTTTGTTATAATTTGCTGTAGTTGGATTGAGAAAGCAAAATACCTTTTGAAGTAGTATGCCACACCTTGTTGTCTTCAAAGTGTACAGAAGGAAAAGGAGTGTTAAGAGGTTGACTCAAAGAATTCTGATTTCTATACTGATTACTGATTTTGCATCTTTACGGATTAATCTAATCTCTTTAGGAAACAGCCATACTATTATTCTCACAGAGGCCCTAGGTCAAGATTTATTAAAAGCATGCTTTGAATTTTTCAGATTAATATACCATTGAAATGCTAAATGTCCTTACTAATTAAAGAAGTTGCAGCCTATGTAGACAAGGTAAAATGTATTTCATAAACTTATGCTGGAATCAAAAGCCACTGTATTTGTTTCCAGAGCATGTATTAGTGGTATGTAGTAAGAACTACCCATGTTTCACTAATTTTGTTTCCAACCAAAAAACAGGTATTCTAAAAATATGCTTAAAATATTGGGCAGCCTCTGAAAGCACTCAGCTTCAAATTAGTCATCAAGTTCTGTGGTATAATTATAGTGCCTTAACATGCTGGATGTGGGGATCCATAGTGGTTCTCTTTGCTGAAGCACAGCCAATGGCTCCAGAACGGCCCTCCACCTTTGGAATTCTAAACATGCTGTTTGGAAGCATGCTGAAGATACTGTGTAGCTTATTTTTTTAACAAAAAATGTCCACGACAAGCGTGACTAGGCTTGTTAGGTGCCCTGGGAGGCTGCACCTTAGTTGCCAGAGTGAGAAAATTGCTTCAGATTCTTTACATGACATAGTAGGTATAAGCCCTTTTAATGGGCATTAACCATTTTGATAGGAACTCTATACTAGTCTAGAGAATTAAGAGGAAATTTGTTGTATCAAATCACTGATTTTGCTGTCTTCTTCAGTAGCTGTCTTACACTACCACACCACCAGAGGCCCAAATGTGCTTATCAGCTTGTTTTACCAGTGCTTCCTGGTTAGCTCACATACTGGCACCAGTATCATGTTGGGTTTGAACTCTAAAACAGTGAGTTTGGTTTCCATCTGACAACAGTATCTTCTTTCTCCAGAAATATCCCCTAAGCCTCAGGACCCTCCCTCTTCTTCCACTTCTAAGTTAGCTTTGCGTGCACTAAAACTGTCACACAGAGAAGCCTGAAAAACAACCCTCTCCTTTCTGAGGCAAACCCATATTTCAGGTAACCAGCAACCACTTGACATGTACAGGCCTTTTTTGCTCAGTCTATGAATGCCCGCATTATACACTGGTTTTGGAATATTTGGCATATAAAAAAAAAATCTTAGGTGGTCCCCACAAATGCCTTTATCACCACCATACTTCAACTTCCACTGAAAAATGAACTGTACGTAGTAGCAATCTGCTCTATGCAGAGATAGCAGATGCAACATGCAATCCAAGCACTCTGATGTTTGGCAAAGATGTGTATGTTGGTGTCAGAACATGATATAAAGAATTTGGTTTTGTTCCTCTGTCCCCTTGTCAATCCCAGATGAAACTTCATATTTTTCTCCAACTCTCTTTTCTCTCTTTCCCTGTTCTAGAATGGCCAAGACATCTCCAGATTTGGCAGCTTGGAGAAAATCACCTATATTTTTATCGAGAAGTTGCACAATGTGCTGGGGACAGGCTGCTATGCTTCAGTGATCTCCCTCATGGCTTCTCCAATTTTTTGGCCAATAGTGGAACTCCTGCCAGATGGAGAGGTGTTTAACATGCAGAAGGAATGCTGGATAGCATGGAAGTCTGGACAAACATGTAACAACGGGAAAATTCTGAAGTAGCAAGTCATATATGTGATGCCTCCATCTAAGGAAAAGAAGCACACAAAGCACATCTGTTGCAGGCAAGCCAACCATACAGCTGGAGTTCAGATGTTCATCCTAGTTTCCAACAAGGCAAGGAGCTTGTGATGAATTCACCATTGTCTCTCATCAGGAGAAATATAACAGAGGTTAGTAGAGCATCCAAGACCAAGAAAAGAAAAAAGCAGACCTTTCTTTTCCTATTTCCACTTGCTTACACTTCTTAGCCTTTCCTTTTCTAGAGGAATAGCTAGAATAGCCCTGAGTCTCTTTCAGAAACCAGGATCTGATCTCCAATGTGGAGTTCAGCTACATTAAGGTCACTTGTGCTTTTTCAATGGAAATAAAAGTAGACTTCCACAGTCAACATCATCTAAGGCAATGCAAGAAATGTTTTCAAAGTATGGCAACATATTGAAATTATTTTTATGTCAGACACAATAGCCCACAAAGACATTAAAACAAACAAACAAACAAACAAAAAACTTCAAGTTTAAAATTTTCTTCATTTATCTGAGAATGGAATTTTAGCTTTATTTTTATTTTTTTTTTCCTGTGATTTAAAAATCAAGTAAAATATAATATCGTTAGACTTGTCTGCCACTGAAAAATCAGGAGTCTGAGCTCCTGCCCCATCCTTCTTTCACTCATGAAAGTATATGTTCACTATTGTAAACAGTGTGTTTTTAAAGCAATTTTATCTTATTTGCAGGTTTCTACTTTTCTGAAGCAATGCAGAACTCAGATATCAGTATTCTTATATGCATATTGACCGAGTCACATTTTTAACTTTTGAAAAAGGATTTCACATATACTGGGGGCAGAAAATCCAAGGGATGGTCTCTTTTGTATCCACTCCTCACAGAGATGATGGGCAAGAGATTTCCAAGTGGTGAATGCCACCTCCTCAGTTATTTAGCCAAATGATAGTCAACAGCAAGCTTGCTGGCTTCCGGAAAATATCTGTCCTTGGAGGTCAGTTGTTTACTTCAGCAGCTAAGGGTGAACTCAGCACAGACTTACATGGACATCAGCTCTTTCATCCGGAAGCTCTCCTGTCACTGATGTCCTGTCCTGTCCCTACAGCCCTCAGTCTGTATCTTTTTCACGGTCCTGGGTATCTGCAGCAGATGTCTGTACCTCTGCATGTTTATGAGACAGAAATCTGGCAGACAGATTCACTTCACTGCACAACTCCATAACCACTCGTAGGTCTGCTGTCAGGTTTCAGACTGGAAAGGCTTCTAAAAAGCACTGTGGAAATGACTGGGCTAAAAGATACCAGTATCCTGGTAGCTCATTGTTTGGGAATTTGCTGCAGGGCTGACCTCAGATATGGGAAAGTCTATGAACCAGCTGCAAAAAGCCCTCCTCAATGTGCCATGCAGGGGAAAAACATCAGGCAATCTGGAAAAGCAGGCCATATGCTCACAGAGCATGCAGGTGTATATGCCATATTACGTGCTCTCTTTATTCATACCTGATCCTATATGAATCTGTACTACTTAATGATCTGGGAGTATATAGGTCCCCTATAAATGAAAATGGATGTGTGGCCTTAGATGCAAAGAGTACCCTTTCTTTCCAAAAACCTTTTCTCTAGTTTAGTTTACCTTTCTGTTATGTTAAATTATAATTCTATCCATTCCTCTCATTTTTATCATCTGAGAACAAAATCACAGTTCACTGAGTATTTCAAAATCAAATGTGTTCTGAAAAAAAATACAGAATTTCATTAAGTTTTCAGTTTATTTGAATGGTCTTAACTTCTTAAAGGACATGGTGAAGTTATCTGTATATAATGTTATGCACGATTGCAGTGTATTCTTTATTATCTTGGGGAGAAGGCTTTACTATCACAAACACTTGCATCTTACACTGTTGCACACCAGAATATTAAAGACATCCAGATAAAAGATGCCAGTTGAAAAGAAAAAATGTCTTTTGGCCTACAGGCTAAAAGTAGGGGAGGGACTTTGAAATCTTATGTCTGTATGAAAAGCTGAACAAAAATATATACATGTATTTCCAATCTTAGAAATATTTTCACTGGTATACAAGGAAAACATTTACTTTATTAAAGGAAAATGAATAGAAAATTTGGGGAAGGTTGCTAGATGAAAAGATAAGCAACCTCATTGAAATTGGCTAGTTACAAGAACCCGGTGAAGTCAAAGTGCACATTTCAGAGCTGGGCCAGATCACCCTGTAGAATAGTTGTCATCAGCACTGATGATGAAATGGAAAAAGGTAAGTTAGCTGCAGTGATATTCTTATTCTCAGAACACTAACTTTTAAAATTATCATTTGGATATAAGCAAGAGTATATTATTTCATGTTTTTCTCTTGCTCAATTGTCCTTTTAACTTAGGGATATTTTTTTGCCTGACTACTTTCTTCTACTCCCCCATAGTGAAAACCGAACATTATGTGACAAAACCTGAGAGGAGAGGGAGAGATAAAAAAAAATAATAATAATTAAAAAAAAAAAAAAAATGCCTTTAGGCACAAAAGCTAGTAAATACAGCAAATTTCCAAAAGTTTTTTTCACTTAAATAAGATAGTGTTAATTAATGCTGATTTTAGCACTGCTTATCTAGACACTAAATTGCTTATAAAAGAGAGATTTTACCTTTTTTTTTTTTTTTTTTTTTTTTTTTTTTTGCCTGCCAGAGCTATGCAGGTTATAAATAGCACCATAGTGAAACAATGACACTATGACAATGTGCCAGATGACAATTATATAGCCTAGAAATGGAACAGAAATGAATTGCATGTACAATATCAATGAATTGCATGTACAATATCTTCTCACATGCTCTCATTTTCTACACAAATTCTCTTTCCTTACCTATCCTGTAAAATAACATTAGTCTTGAAAGAGGAATGTTTAACATAATGCAGAGTTACTTCACTTTGGAGATACGCTACCATAGATCTGGGGTTGGAGAGTGAGGGGTTGGGAGCAATTGCATTGTTGAAAAAAAAGCTGGATTATATTCATTACATGTATTCAAAATTAATTCTCTTTCTTCAATAGATTTATAATAAAAGGTTACTCCAAAATTTTATGTATCATTAATTACAGGTACTGAAAGTATTTTGAAAACAACTGACTCAAGACATTGATTGTGTTTAGTTTATTTATTGATTTATTATTTAATTATCTCTTCTCTTTCACAGACTGAGAATGTTTTACTATGTTTTTGCTTCCCTTAGCTTGCAGGGAGTAAAGTGTAGCTGAGAGCAACCAATCTGGAATCCTTTATTTATTTATTTCAGAAGTGTTAACAATAAAGGTTAATGAAGACAAAGCTTAGGTTGCAAAGAGGGTCTGCCTCACTTATTCTAACAAACATTTATAATTAACATTAATAATGATATGAAAGGAAGTTAGTTTGATTATTGTTACTATTATTATGAGAATTAAAAATTCTCAGATGAATTGCACTTTGAAATTAATCTCTGAGTATTCAGAGCAAACTTCAAGTACCTAGGAAGCTTATAAGCCTTCTCAGGAAGTTAGCATCACTAGACATTATATAGGTGTGTAGTAAAATCAATTTTCTTATATGAAGGAAAAGTAATTTATTCTTTTTGAAAGCCTAAAGCCCAAACATTTTTAAAGCACCTTTCATTACACATGGTCAAATCCTTAAAATATTGCATTGTAAATGCATTCACCTTTTTGTTTTTTTCCCCTAAATTTATTATACAGCTGTCGAATCAGCATTATTACTCTTTAAAGAAACCTGATGGTGCTGTGAATTGTGTTATTTGGTAAGTGATTTTTGGTGTAAGTAAAATCATGGGATCAATTAGACTTCACCTTCGAAAGAAATACACTGGATATCTATTGCTTTATTTTTCTGTGCATATATATATATGCATATATATGTATGCTGGTTTTGACATATGTTGTTGTAGTGGGTTTACATGGCAAAGTTTTGGTAGCAGGGGGCCATAGGGGTGGTTTCTGTGAGAAAGATCTAGAAGCTGCCCCATGTTTGGGAAGGGCCCCATTTTTTTCCAGAGCTGAGCCAATAAGCGAAGTTGTTTTGCACCTCTGTGAGAGCATATTTAAGACAGGGAAAAAAATGCTGCGCCACACAGCAGCTGGGAGGGAGAGAGCAGTGACAAATGGCCTTGCAGGCACCAAGGTCAGTGTAGAAGGAGGGGGAGAGGTGCTCCAGGCGCCGGAGCAGAAGTCCCCTGTGGCCTGTGGTGAGGACCATGGTGAAGCAGGATGTCCCCCTGCAGCCCATGGAGTACCAAGGTGGAGCAGGGTTCCATGCTGCAGCCCGTGGAAGAGACCACGGTGGAGCAGGTGGACCTGCACCGATGGAAGCTGCCGCCTGTGGAAGACCCCTGCCGGAGCAGATTCCAGGCCGGACCTGTAGCCCGTGGAGAGGAGACCACGCAGGAGCAGGTGACCTGGCAGGAGATGCTGCCCGTAGGGGAGCCAGGTTGGAGCAGTTTTCTCCTGAGGGATGGACCCCGTGGTACGGACCCATATCTGGAGCAGTTCTGGAAGAGCTGCTGCCTGTGGGAAGCCCACGCCGGATCACTTCATCAAGGACTGCATCCCGTGGGTGGGACCCCACAGCACAGGGGACGAGAGTGACCGAGAAGGAGCAGCAGAGAAGAAGCGCTGTAGACTGACCATAACCCCCATTCCCCTGTTCCCCTGCGCCGCTCGGGGGGGAGGAGGTGGAAGAGGGTGGATGGGGGGGGAAGGTGCTTTTGGTTTCTTTCTTTTGTTTCTCACTTCTCTAGCTTGTTAGTAATGAGCAATAAATCTTACTATCTTCTTATGCTGAGTCTGTTTTGCCCGTTACAATAATTATTGTGTGATTTTCTTGTCCTTATCTCAACCCTTGATCCCTTTTCACATATTGTCTCCCCATTCCTCTTTGAAGAAGGGGAGTGAGAGAGCAGCTGTGGTGGAGCTCGGCTGCCCACTCGAGCGGAACCACGACAGTTGTCTGACTAGCTCCCTCAGGGAATGGTGTTATTAACCAGCTAACAAGGAGTGCAAAATTATCTATTGAGCATTTGATTTGTTGTCAGAATACACAAGCCCATTTCACCTGACTTTTTTCAAATGCTTGGAGGGGATGGGTACTACACAGTGTATGATTTGAAATTTGATTTTCTTAAATATAAGATAAAATTCAAAAGTTATTGAGTATACTTTAAAATTTGTTAAGCTTGCTACTGTTTTTTTACTGTACACAGTCAGATACCTTTAAAAGTTTGAGATATTTACAGTGCTTGAACTGATCAAACTCCAAGGCTCTTCTCTCTGAAGTCTCTTCTCCTGACGGTCCAGGTGGGTAACAGAGGGTAAGTACACAGCTTCACAATGCTCAGGCCTCACCACACAAGACTGTTCCATCTCTAGCACAGAAATCCCCAGGCACCTGTACTGAGCCTTTGAGGACTGTTATTAGCTCAGGAAGCTAATAATGTTCAATTATCTCCCCATAAATGCACACATAAATATATATGTATATAGGTTACAGATACAGATATATACATAAAAAAAACATATATGTTCATTAAATAGGCTATGAATTTCATTCTTAAGACCACTGATTTCATTCTTTCTGCCTCTAAAGACAAGATTTACTTTATTGTCATTGATATTGGCAATGTATCTTACAGCTTTCAGATTGTAATTTGGATTCTGTCCAATAATCCTAATTATGCTAAAAAAGCACATTCCCCCCTCACACATACTTTTCTATCTGTTCATCTGTCCAAGGAACCTGTTCACAGAAATTGTGACTAATATAATTTCCATGTAACCTCTAGCACTGGCTATCACTGGACCTCTTTTAGTGGTAACTAGTTAGCAGAGCCTATAGTTGATTTTATTAGAAACAGATTTAAATCTAATCCTGAATTTAACCCAATTTATTTCACATATTAAGTTTACCATACAGAGAACTTTGAAATTATTTTTAATTTGATGTGTTCTCAGAAAAAGCAGACAGATGGTAAATGGTGGAAAAAGAAAGGCAAAAAAAAAAAAGGGGGGGGGGAGGGGCAGGAACTCAGGGCATGTGCCTGTATTTGTATGTGCATACCTGTACTCAGTTATGGGCCCAGGCACTTGCACACACAAACAACATTCATCTGTCCTGCACAGTCAGCTGAAAGGCAAGACAGTTTGATAGCTGTTCTATTTTCTATACATCCTCCAGCATGTAGTATATCTTCAGTTATCTGTCTATACTACCTTTAAATCTTGTTATTATCAAGCTGTTTCAAATATGATCTTTAACTTGAGGAAAATACATGTCTTGTATGTTTTATGTTTTAAATATAAAATCACATATTGGTTTATGCTCAAAAAAAAAAAATAAAATAAAATAAAATAAAAAAGGCCTATAATCATTGCCATGATAAAAAATGAAAAATGAAAGGTTTTCTGCAAAAACCAAAAATTTTCAAAATCAGTTGGATTTTTTTCCATTCACAGATTCAAGTTGAATTGAACAAGAAGGTAATCTAGGAAGTGATTTAGGAAGGAATACTACAGAGCTAATAAAATATTCTCCAAGTGCTTTGTAGAAGCATCATAGAAGCATCCAGTTCTGTCTGCTTTTTCTCCACTTTACCGTAAAATTTATTTTTCAAATAATTTATAGGTACAGATTGCTAGGTACTCTCAACTCCAAAGCTAGAAATAAAAAATAAAATATAAAATCCACAGCTCTCATTGTTTTAAAATTAACTATTATGAAAGCACATTTCTAACAGTTCTGAACTCCTCACATTTCATACTCAGCCCAATGACCTTTAGCACTAGTCTCCACATGGCTATGATACTAAGCACTTAGTGATGATAAACAGAAAGGCATGCCACACAAATGATAGATAATTTGCTGTTGCATTCCCCATACCATATTACAAATCACACTACAATTTCTGTGGTCAAGTCATGTCCATCATCAGGCCAGGCAGCAGGTGACATCACACCTGTGAACTCCCCTAGTAAGCATTACACATAGACCTTATCTACTGTTCAAGAGAAACCTGCAATTAGCGTCTAAGCCAATCAGGTCTAATAAAATGTTACAGTCTTCATAGTCTCATAAGCAAGCACTAAGCAAAACCTTTTAAACCTCCTACTGGTGTCTAACCCACAGCATGACTTGAAAAGGACATCATGAGAACTTTAGGAAAATGTCACAAACTCTTCCAAGACCTCTGAGGTTCACTTGTGCTTCTTGCTGCATGTTCCAAAGCTTTCTGAAATATCACTGGTATTGAAAGACAATTCTTCTTTGTCTCATTTTTAGGTAGGTATCTTTAAACTGGTCCCTGCACATCCTGTGACAATAAACTTTCATGTGTTTATTTGAGGAAGCTGAGCAGTTCTAATGTATCCTAGTATTTTGAGATTCTGATTTTACACATACACACACACCCCTATATATATACACCTTGATGTTATCTTAATTAGATTTGAATCAAGGGCTATTTCTTTTGGACTGTGTTTATTCTTAATTAAACACTGTAATTTTCAGTTGGAGATAAGACTTAGGGGAGATCTGGGTTTGCAGCTAGGGATATTACTTTTAATCTAAACAGGAAATTAATAGACATCAGAACATACCAGTGAAAAAACCTGCTTTTTCTGTGAACACTAATAATTCCTATTAATTCTGTGTAGCAGGTTGTACACAATTTCTTTTTGTTAATCAATATTTATTAATACTGAGCACTTCCAGAAGAAAATATCATTCAGCACGGATAACAGAAACTATATTTTTATGTTAAAAACTTATTTGTATATTTTGAGAAATACCGGTGGAATCCTGCCAATTTATTTTCTTACTTATGCATGCATTCTTTCATCATCGGAAAAAGCAATACTGCTCATTTCATTCTGAAGCGAAAATAAAAGCAGAGTTACAGTCCTTCAAACAACACGCTGGGGATATGCTATATTTTTGTAGGATACACACGGCTCATTTCAGATGACTAGTTCCTGCCTTTATCTACTCTGAGTGAGGGTCTACCCCTACTGCTGCCAGCCCTCCACAGCCACCACCTGTGACTCTTCTGGCTGGCTGCTTGCCCACAAGGTAACAGCAACACCACTGGCTCTAGAGCCTGACCCTGCCACCTACCACATCCCCTGACTCACTTCGTTACTTGTAAACACAAGCTTGGATTTGCTATGCGGGGTTTTCTGATCTGAGGGCTCTGGCAATTAGCAAGAATAGCACTGCATGCAAGTGATTGCAGAAAACAATTCTGGCTTTAACTGTGCTGCAGCCTGAGAAATCCAAATGCCTGAGACACAGCTTCCCCCTCCACATAGTTCATTGTACCATGCACTTTCTTATGAGTTGTTATCACTATCTTGCACCTGTCAAGCATTTAAATTGGCTAATGACTTTAGCTATGTACATGAACACCAGCACTTGTTATTAGCAGCCTCGTTCATTCAGTTTATGCTATCTATCTTTAAATGTTATGTTTGAACATTTCCAGCCTGCTCAATTTCCCATATAGTACTCAGGTGTCTGCATGGTCTTTTGTTAGTCCTGCGATGGACTACAGACACCCTGCTCATTACTGTTTTATCAGGCTGGTTATCAGTGACAGTCCTAGGTACTCTAGTGGTACAGCTGCACAGCTGTAATAGATTTCCTACTTTCCAGGCCTGCACTTGGAGGCAATATTTCTGGGAAGCAGTTTATTGTCCGAAATTTGATTTTAAGAATCTTGTTTATCTCATGTACAAGCCACTTCCACAATCTCATCTGCTCCTGGAGAAAAGGCTAAATTTTGCTTTTGGATATTTGGATGAGTCTTAGGCCCGGATAGCCATCAGGAAGATCTCGGTAGCTCTGTTTCAGTGGAATTTCAGAAGCTGGACCTCCCTTCTGATCCCACAGGACCACAGAATGTACGGAGAAGAAGCTCAGTGTCTTTTTTTCTGAGAACTCAGCCCTGCCAACTCTCGTGGCTCTGAAGAGACGTGCTTTGGCAGAATTATTGAAAGTGGTTTAAGACAGTATCACTTGCCAGGTTTAAGCTCTGTCTCCTGGCCAGAGATTGCTGTAAAGGATGTTTAGGTCAGAAGTGAGGTTAGTTAACACTGAGGTAGTAGAATATGGATTTGGGTAGGAGAGTCACAAATGCATGACCTGTTCTACTGTGAAGACAGTAACCTCTGTGAAAGAGTCTGGCATACTGCTGTGGGCACTAGGCTCTCAAATTTATTCATTTAATTCTACCAGACATCACTTGTCAGAACCCTTCGGCACTCAAAGTATTTTACATGGTTGATTGACAGATCTCTGTATGAGTTATATGTACATGTAAATGCACTTACTTGCCTGGACCTCCTTGGCATGAAGGCTGAAGTCTGTTGGACAGTTTTGGTGTGTTAATCTAAGTAATAAATATATTCAGTTGTAGGATGGGAGCAATGGCTTAGCACACATGTGCCACTTGGCCTGACAAGGCCCAAGGACATTGAAGAAGGCATTTTGCAGAAACAGTACAAGTCACTGTAAATGTTTAAACATAAACTGAAGTCCATCAACATAATTCAGCATTTCTACTAGCAACAGTTAACTTACCAAAAGTAAATACCATCAGATCAAAAGATGATGGGAGCAAAATTGAGACATATCTGAAAGGTCTGAGAGTAGCTGCGAAATTAAAAGCTGGATTTCAAGTTCTGCTCTAATTTGAAATATATCACCTGCAGAGAATCTACAGGGAAAGAAAAGAAAGAAACAACCACCACAACACACTAGAATAAGAATAAAGGAAATAAACATTGAAGGGCTGACAAGTGTCATTTTGATTGTTCCCAAAAGCATATTCAGCTTTTTTTCATCTTGGTTTCTGGCATTAGGCAATTAAATGACCTTCTCAGCTTGTGTTACTGTTCTATGTGGTTGTGGAGACATTAGCAAAGTTTAAAAGACTCGGTATTTATGTACTAGATAAAAATAGATCACATTTCTGGACATTCCCAAGTTTATCCTTCTGAAAAATGACAGTCATGAACTCTTGAAAGGACTCAGTATGGCAACAGTTCTGATTGTCCCTGCTACTATGTGAAGGAGTAACCTTGTCTGCAGCTTTGCCTCTTGGAACTGTGGCCTGTGTTCCCACGTCCTTCTCAGGGCTGTGCATCCAGCCACAGGACCAGGAAGCCGGAGACATTTAGCTGTAACAGCAATTGGGATCACTCACACAAAACAGATCTATCTTTTGGAAATTTATTCTTAAAAACTGAAGGCCACTGGGGGCTGAACATCTTTACATTTAAGATGAGGAGGAAGTAAGGCGTTTGTGGGTGGCTGTTGCCTCCAACAAAAGTTGATCGGCCTGTTTCCAAGACACCCGTGCAAAAGCTATTGAAATTAACATGAGTCATTCACTGGATTTCAGAGCACTTTTAAGGGAGGCCTGAAGGAGCAGCAGTACGGCAGACTGTAATGGTCTGAGAGACTGAGGCCCTTGTGAACAACTGCCACTGCACTGCATCGGTAACCATTGGATTAAATGATGGGGACAAAACACACAGTGAGCAACCAATAACAGTACATTTTGTGTAACAAGCGGAAACTGTACTAACTACAGTTCAAGTTGACAATCACACAAAAATACAGTGTTATAAACACTGCAAAATACAGCACCAAAATATTTTGATACATCGAGAGTGTTTATTTTCATACTGGGCAGCACATTGTCTTTAGGCACTGGGTTCTCAGCGCTGCCACCGTGAAGAACGGCAGCAGTCCCAGCTCTGTGGCATGGGGCCGGACACCTCATAGCACCAGGAGCGGGGCGTGTGGCGACAAACTCTTTCCAGCCTCGATCTCTGGCTGTGGGCCGGGGTCTGATGCTCCAGCAGAACGTGATGGTGCTGCCCTCAGGGTCCCAGTGTGAGCCTGGCAGTCGATCCCATTTCTTTCCCGACGGGAGGTTCCCCGTCCGTGTTTTCTTTCCGTGCTGTTGTTCCACCTGGGCGCTGTTTGGGCAGGCAGAGCCCGCCCCACACCGCCGGTACTCTGTGACAGCGAGCGAGCGCGCTCCAGTTTTCCTGCAAAACTCACGAGAGCGCTAAAAGGCTGCTTAACCGAGTTGTTCGGTAAAAAAAAAAAAATTAAAAAAAAAAAAGCTGCTTTAGCGAGTAACTCCACTCCGCAGCTTTGTCCGCCCGAACTCCTGCAGCCGCGGGTCTCGGCGCTGACGTTGCCCGGCGGGGCTCCTTTGTCCCTCCCCGCCGGCAGGTCCCAAACTTTGGTCCCAGCGCGTTGGGTTCCTCCCGCAGCCCGGAGCCTCTTCCTGTCCCCACTGCCGCCACCTCCACCGCGCAACGCCCGCTGAGCCGCCGGTTCGAGGCCGGCCCGGGCCGGGACCGGGGCCAGCGCCGGCGCAGAGGGCGCGTGCCTGCCGGCCGGCGGGGCTCTGTCTGTCGGCCGGCGGGGGTCCGTCGGTCGGCGGGCGGCGCGGATTGGCGCAGCCGGCGCACGTGGGGCCGCCCTAGCGCCTCGGCGCTGGCAGCGCGGCGGCCGCCGCCACGGGAGCTCCGTGCGGGGCGGCGCGGCACCCGGCCGCGGCGAGGAGGGCGGCGGGACCCAGCCGAGCCGAGCGCAGCCGGCACGAAGGTGAGCGGGGGGCGGCCGCGGCGCGCTGGGGGATCCCCGGGGGGAGCCCGGCAGGGTCGGCTGTCGGAGCACACCCCAAAACCTGCGCAACGCGGCGGTGGGGGTCCCCGGGTTACCCCCGGTGAGCTGCTCCGAGGGGTGGAGGGGCGGCGTACAGCCGGCCGGGAGCGTTCAGAGGGATCTGCTGGGCTGCTTCCAACTGATGGTTTAGGGGTAACCTTGACAGCCCGGGGGAGCCGCCGCCGCTGCCCTCCCTGCTTTCTGCTCTCAGCGGCTCCGTTAATGGGAAAGTAAAACTTGGAGCGCCGGGCTGCTTCTATCGGCATCGCCGAGGCACTGCCGCTGCTGAAGTCTGAAGTTCGAGGAAATATTATTGACCTTTATTTAGAGAAACATGCGGGTCTGTTTTCACCTCGTTTTGCCCTCCGCCAGGCAGAGGAGGTTGGCATTTTGCGAGTTGCATCCCTTTTAGAAGCCCTGCGTCTTTCCATAAATGTAAGTGATCTTTCGGGATATCTCCAGCTTGGCTGTTTTCCCTTTATGAGTCAGAAACAGTGTTACAGCTTTTCATTGCTTGAACGGGATCCACAGCCCCGTGGCATTCCTTTTAAGAGTTTTTAAGAGTTCCTGCTCATGCGGTGGGAATAATCTGGCCATCTCTTTGTGTTTGGCATTACTGAGGACAGGAGCAATCCTTTCTTGTTGAGCAAGGCTGGAGGATGTCAGCGTGGTGTCTCAGTTCTCTTTGGATTGCAACATCTCCAGGCTGCAGCATCTAGCTATGGAAGAGATCTTGGTGCTCTGCCATCCCTCTCATAAGAGAGGGGCAAACAGGCAGCACTGAAATTGCACCTTGGTGGTGATGTACTCTTTTTTTAGCAAGTTATAGGTTGCTTTTCCTTATATCATTTCCAAGCACCCCTTGGCTCTTGAATTGTTCAGTGAGTGTAGTTGGTTTAAAGAGTCCCCCCTTGAAATACAGTTTTACAGCTTCTTGCCCTTAGGAAGAATGATCCTCCTTGGGGATGATGGTACTCTGCTTGATACATTACTGGAGAAAAGCTCTCTTTCAGTAAAATGTTTTAGGGCCTTTCTACCTGGGGGGATGCAGTTACTGCATAGTCGTGCCACATTAATTTCCCTTGTGCACATTCTTGATTTACATTAAGAATATGCCTTAAAAGTTGGATGCTACCTTTAAAGATGCATTAAATTAAATAAAGGAAAAAGAAGCACTGTGACGTTTTCAGGGCAGGGTGAAAGCACTCCTTTGGGAGTTAGCCCAAGCACCATTTTGTGATAGCTTCCTCAGATGAAGGAATTGCCAGGTGGAAAAAGTCTTGAAGAACTGTGCTATGGAAAGTAGGTGTTCTTTTACCACTGTGTACGAGTGTTTGCTGTGGGACTGAGACTGCTTTGAGTTACACACGTTGATTTCACATTCTCCATTTTCTTTATCTTTGCATTCCTGAGTGTCCCCTCCATATGCAGTCTGGATCTGACCCACTTTGAGTTAGGGAGGCATGATGAGAATGCAGTTGAAGTGTGCCATGGGAGGCCCGGGGTAGTAACTGCTTAGGGCTTTTTTTTCTAGATGTGGATTCAGATCATGTCACCTCTTTTTTGTGCATGTGTGATTTTTTACGAAGTAAGGATGTATTGAAAATAAGCTAACTGTAAAATTCTTAGTATGAAGGGGGTTTTGTCCCCTCCCAATTGTGTATTTGTTCATTATGTAGGCTACTCATACTAGAAGCTCACTTCTTAAATAAGAATTCCTCAGTAGATACTTTGTACTGTTGTTAGTGGATTAGAGCGTAAATTTTAGAGACCTTAAAAATACCTTTTATCAAAAATGTGCAGTTTTTAAAAAATATGGGACAGAAGATCTGTGTTGTATTATGAATAAAATCCTGTAAAAAGAGATTCTATAGAGCAGTAGCCATAGGTCTGTTTTTTGAAGGAGGTAAGCTGTTTGAATAATAGTGCATTTGTTCTTTCTTCCTCTTTTCATCCTCTGTAACTTAACGTTCCTTTTCAGTGTACAGCTGATAAGTTAGCCTTGCCAAGGTTGTACAAAGTGTTTTAATCACAGTTTTGGAAGCCAGTGTTTGGATAACATGATGATAGATGACAAATTAGTTTCTCCTGTTTTTAACCAAACAGGAATGCTCTAGCTAATGTGTATACAGAGACAAATCAAGTCCTTCAAGAGAACACTTAATTTTCATGCTCTTGATTGGCAGTCTGTAGTGATGTTGGGGATTTGAAAAACAGATGAACTGAAAATCTGTGGCATTAATTTTTATCATAGCCAGATATGCCAGTGAATTCATTAATACACTTTTGGATATGACTGCAGCATGCAGTACTGTGTTAACTGTATATAAGTGTCTAAATTTAGTTGTTCAGTTTATTTCTTGTTGTTTGGAGTCAGGATACACAGACTAGGGCTATAATCTAAACTAGGATCTTACCAGTGCTGATGAGTATCACCTGATTGTTTCTGGTAGTTTGTAGTATAACATTGGTTCTCTAACTTGGTTCTACAAGTCTTTAATTGAGAATAAGTAAACCTTTTTTTATTTTTGAAAAAGTATGCTGGTATCTGAGACAAATTTCTTAAATAATAACATCAATTACAAACAATATGTTAACAAGAGACAGAAAAGGCATAAGTGTCATAGAGCATTTGAACTCTCATGTAAGTGGGGAAACTGGTTTAAGGGGACGAGGGAAGGGCAATGCCTCCTATTCCTGCCTTTTTTCTTCCTTTTTTTTTTTTTTTCTCCACTCCTCTGACTAAAGTGCTACGTCAGAAATGAATGATGGTTTCTCAGGAAGCAAATGTATTTTTAAGGCTATATATAGCAGAAATAAACTTGTGAAATGTATTCACTGGGTAATAGAGGGAAGAACAGAGACTAGATAATTTTTCAAAATCAGTGCATTCAAACTCTTTCAGACTCCTGATACCCTCCCGCCATCCCCAGAGGTCATGTTCTGGAAATCTGTTTTCTTTCTCCTGTATACATTTCTTGAAGACCCAGTTGAGTTTTGTCATACACTGTTTGTTGTGACAGCCCAGACTACGTAGCTGAACATTAAGGTAAAGCTTGGGCATGTTTTTCCATCCCAATCTTAGGCAGACATCCCCTGCACCTGAGTTCTTTGACTTTGAAACACAGAATGATGCTGTGGGGCTTCTTTGTCACAAGTATGAGAGGTCCTAATTCCTTGCCAGTTAGTATTGTGTGACTGTAGATTAGCTCAAGAGTGTTCTCTTTTCTTCCTTTCCCTTCCATATTTTTATTAGGCAAATAGTATTGGGAAAAGCATCTTGGCTGTCCTTGAGTGCTGCAAGTTTGGGAGCAGTTTGGACTGCAGTGCTCCTGGAAGGGTGGGCTGTAGTCTTTGGAAGATTTCATGGACGTTGGATTTTTTTTATGCTTGGAAGATCTACCTTTGACAATGTTAAAGCAAACATATTTAACTTCTGAATTTTTATATGCAGATTTCAGATAATACAGTTACAGTAACCCCAGGGAAAAAATCTAGACATTTCTGATCTGTAACATTTTGATTTCCATAATAAAATAAGGATTATGAGAGCTCAGTGGAGCAAAATTATGATTGCTCAGTGGAGCAAAATTCATACCAGTGGTTATGAACATGAGTTATTAAAGGTTTTAGTGTCATGAGCTGATATAGATCAAAGTCCAGCACTTAAAGGCGTTTCTTTCTTGCCCTTTAAACTTGGTTCTATACTTGCTGTGGGCATGAGAGCTCCAGGAGTTTTCTTCTTTTCATTTTTTTTTCTTTTTTTTTTTTTTTTTTTTTCCCTGTGCCTTGGCAGAATAGCTGGCATGGTAGACTTTAGACACTTTCTCTTCATTATCTTTTCCTAGAGATCACATGTGATTTTACATCTGTGAAGTTTCCAAGTAGCATAAAACTCAAGTGATGTAATTACAGCTAGATTCGTTAATGACAGGGGGAAAAAGCAAATTATATATGTCTGTATGAAACACTTCAGATGGAGAGACTTTGCAAAGCAGTTTTCAAGGTAGGTTCAGTTTGTCTTGTTTCCACATAAACCAGTTCGGCTAAACCTGCCTCAGTAATAAATAGTAAATGTGCATGGAGAGGAGTTAACCAACTCCCACTCCAGTTAAACTGAATCAAAACTAACCTGGTTAAGTGGTGAATAAAGTTGTGCTGGAAACAGTTCATTTTGCGTGAAGCATTGCTGTAAAGTAAAGTCAGAAATACAATTTTTATAAAATTCAGTGTCTGTCTGCAGTTAATCTGTGGAAAAAAGTCCTGTAAGTGCTTTTCCTTTCTTCTTGGTAACTGTGCTGGTCAACAAGCTTGTTATTTATGGACTTTGGTTTTGAGACTCCTTTTCACAGGTGATTCTTTGCTATACATGCAGGCTGTCAGAAAGCATTTTTCATATCTTGCAATTAGTTGATTATAGAATGAAAAGAGTAATTCCCTAATTTTGCTCTACTTTTTTTTTTCAGGATAGTAAAAGTGCAAAATTGGAAAGTGTTTCAGTTCCACTTCAACCTTGCTGGTGTAATTTTGAGGAAGGGAAGAGCAAACATTTGGCCATGTGTAATCCACACTTGGAAACTCCCTCTTGGCAGTTAGAAGTTCAAGGATGTTAACAAGCTGTCTCTTGAATCATTTGTTTTGTGGGCCATTATGCAAGGACATCGACTTGCCCTCTTGATTTAAAGATGCTTAGGTAATCATTAGTATTAGTATAGAGAAAGAAAAGATATAATCGATTACTGGCAGATTTCAGATGGTGGATTTCTGTGAGTTCATTTATTTTCTTGAACTTCTATGGCAGTTTCCTAATGCTGTAATAAAGAGCAACTGAATATACTGATATGCCCAGGGGTTAGTGACTAGTCTGTTAGCAACTTTGTGATTTCTGTATAAAACACTTCAATTAGTTTTGTAGGGAATTAATTCACTGTGGGTTAACAAACAGTTCTATACTCTAACATTATAGATAACACTTATAGAGTGTTATGTTATGTTACTATAGAGTAACACTTGGTTACTCTGTGGGACACACTGTTGGGGTCTTAGTCTTTCAGTCTTGTTGCATTGAAGAACAGATGGGTTTTCAAAGGAGGTGTGTTCCATTTACTCCTAGCAATGCAAAGGACTTCTTACCGGCTTCGTGGTGGCCCTCAGCTCCTTGCTGATACGCAGCTTCTGTACCTTTTGTTATTACCAGTTCTTTCTTCACTGAATGCAAGTTATGTGATGCAGAGAGACAAAAATTGTCTGGTGTCAGTATGCATCTTTCCACTGGGAATGACCAATAAAAGAACATATCTTCAGCTGTCTTTTGTCTTTGAAAGCCAGATTTAGAGGTAGATATCAAAACTCAGAATTCGCACCTTAGTTTTATTAATTTTAAAATATATATCTACACAAAAGTGATTGCCTGAAGAAAGCAATCTGACTTAAAAACATAAAAAGGAAGATCACAGAATCACAGATGGGTTGAAAGAGACCTCTGGAGGTCATCTTGTCCAGCCCCCCCCGATTGGTTGTTGTTTTTGAGATGATTGGAATTTTTTTTTGCAGATCTATCATACCTTTCTCTTTAGAAGAAAAGCTGTGCTAAGATTAGCTTTTGTTTGTTTTGTAGGATGTTGAAAGGAAATTGCTATTTGTAAATTTTGATGTTGACTGGTTAAGAGAGAATAACAAACCTAAGAGATTTTGTTTTGTTCTTTTCCCAGTGCTTTGTATGCAGATTGCCAACTGAGGATAGGGAGGCATTCACAAACAGCATGGAGTTTTAATTTACCAGATCTGAAACTTTCTGAAGTTATCTTTTTTTTCTGAGCCATCTTAAACTGGGAACTTCCATTATACCACAGGTGACTTTCAGAAACAGTAATATTACTTCCCTCCTGCCTCCCTGTGGCTAACATGAGAGCAACCTTAATGCGTTGCTCTCATGTTAGGAGGTTGCGTTAACAATCCACGTTGTATTAAAAGTGGTGGAAGAGTGATTTCATTTCCAGGCAGAATGAATGAAGTTCTTAGTTAATAGACCTGAAACTGTGAAAAAAACAATTTATTTATTTTTATCTCATTCAGTACAGATGTTCAATTACAATATCAACACACTTCCAGTATGCCCTTTGGGGAAGGATTATTCTTGACTGATTTTAATTCAACCTAACAAAAATGAAACCATGTGTCAGTTTACTTAAATTTTAAAAACATCAGTTTCACTGTAGCCTATATATACTTGCAGCTGTTCAGAAGTGTGTGTCAGAGCAGCAAAGAATGGTTCAGTGCTGTGTCAGGTGCTGGATACTTCCTGCATCATTGGTAATGTATTAAGGTTTGTATTTGAAAAATGCAGCCCAAAGTGAATATGTATGTGTGTTTAATTTTTTTTTTTCTGTACAACAAACTAATCTGAGTACATTATGTTAGCAGATGGAGGTTGCTTTAAGGTAAGATATTTAGGTCACTTTCAGTTTACCAGGGCCTGAAGTATACATTTGTAATTGGTTGTGGACAATTCTGACTTAACTCTTACGGAAATTAAAGAAGAGGCTGTAGTTGATTTGACTGGGAACTGAACATAGTACCTGAGCATGTTTCATCCTGTGGAGTTGCTTCACTTTTCTAGCTCCTATGGTTTTAGGTAGGTTTCAGGCAGTGCTTTAGTATGTAAATATGGGACTAAGTGATACGCATTTTTCAAATGCTAAGATGGTAGTTATGTAATCTGTTCTTGAAATGCCCAAATATACGATTAAGGATTGTTCTCATGATGATGACTTGTATCATATGAAGGTCTTCATTACCCTGTAATAGAACCACAAAGTGCATTTGTGGTTCAGTCTGTGCTTAAAACTTGAGTCCTTTATGTCAGGCCTTGTCTTGCACTGCATGTTATGAGTTTATACTGTGACACCTAATTATCCCCAGGTCTATGGTGTCTGTGTTTCCTGTCTAGTCAGTGGAAGTAGTTGGAAGCCTTAAGGGCATGAATTGGAGCATTGTAGTGTTTCACAAAATAGTAATGGCATTACTTCAGTAAGCAGTGTGAGAAAGCATGAATAGCAGAATAGCAGAAAAGCAGAGAATAGCAGAAATAGCTTTTATGTGAGTTGGGAATAATCATAGAATCATTAAGGTTGGAAAGGGCTGGGTGCTGTCCTGTTTACACGTTAGCCCACCACTCTCCATGTAAGCCCCAAGTTGATACTGAATTGTGAGTGGTTCTTTTTCCCAGCCCTGTGGATCCGCTGCTGGGCAACATCTCTGTTTGAACTGGGAAAGCCTTATGAAGGTAAGAGAATTCATTGATCTATGAAGCTTCTTTGGATTATACTAGGACTGATAATTTATATTTAATGCCTTGATGGGATTTCAGATATTATGTTTAATATTTAAAAGTAAAACCTATGTGTCTTGTGGTATTTTTACTATAAGCGCTTATCTGACAGAAGATTAATATACCAGCTCTTATAGGAGTGAGAAACTAAAAGCTTATACTTTGATTAAGAAATTTAGTAAATGTGAGCTTTGTATAGCACACCCTTAGATCATCAGAAGAATCAAGTAAAAGATTAAGGTTCTGTTCAGTTGCTAGGCAGTGTTTCAGTTGGGGGGGCAAACAGCATGTGGTTAAAATTTTAAACACTGGTAGCTTAATTTATTTGGAAATCATGAGCCTTAGCCTTCTAAAAAGAGAACTTTAAAGATACCAGCTGAAAGCTGACAAATATCTTGATACTATCATCTTATTTTCTATAAAAGAAAAAAAAAAGTGTACATGTGATATGTGTACACACACTTATTAGTCTTAGTCACAGGTAAAATAAAACTGCTTTTTTTTTTTTTTAATGTTGTCATTGTGAAAGAGCCACTGATAGTTTTGAATGGAAGAATATCCTATTCCTAGTTACTTGTGTATTAATCTACTAACTCTTCTTACAGAAGTGACTACTTATGCATGAGAGTGTGCAGAGGTCTAGGCTTAGGTAAAGCTTGATCCTCGTGTCACTGGAGTGTAATTACAATGCTCTCCTGTGGTTATTAGGTGGGTGACAAGAATGTTTGCAACTCTGCTTCCCCTCCCTCACCGCTAACTAATTAGGGAGCTGACTGCTTTGTGGATGTTTGGGTAAATGAAACTGGGAATTCTCCAGTGATACCAGACGCTCATTTATTTGATGTTTGTCCCCTATGGAAGCTTGTGAAGCAGTGTACTGTCAAGATGCTGAGTTACCATGTGATTAGATGCTTGTTTTGAATAGTAATAGCTGAAGCGAATGATATGCAATCTTCAAATTATCTACCTGAAATCTTTGGAGAGACTTTAAGTACTGTTTTTTGTGTGTGCAGAAATAATATTGTTATTAATTCAAAAGCTAGCTATGTACAGTTTCGGATTTGTTGTTTTGTATTGATTTACTGGGAAAAGTGGAGGGAGGGGGTTGTCTTTGCCAGCAGTCCAGGTAGCACTTTGAATGCTAAGTGGGCCCTCCCTACAGCTCTCCTCTGAAGAAGTAATGGGGCTGAGGAATGCAGCTGTGCAACATGTAGTCTGAGTGTTCATCAGTGGCTGTCACCTGGGGTTGCACAAGTGCTTCCCAAATGCCAAGTTTTTCAATACATCCGGGAGCTAGGTGTGGTTAACCCCAGTTTACTCCTGAAGTGCGTGACCTTACATGAGTTGTTTAGGGTCATGCCACTTCAGTGATAAAACTGCAATCATAATCCGTCATTCTTTTTCCATTTTTAAAGATTGCCAGTGTATCAGACTTCATTTTTATCTTTTTAAGCAATCCAGAAAAAGACTTGAAGTGTACCTCAGTGAGCATTTGAAATCCCTTGGTATTTGAAGCCGTGGATTTATGCCATGTAGAACCTTGTCCAGTTGATAATACAAACTTCTGCCCCTTTCCATTTTATAACAAAACACTTATTTATGTTTCTAGAATAAAATAGGCAATGGTGTATATGGACTACTACGTTTCCTGCATGTGCCTGCTGTATTTTGCTCTGTCGTCTGACATACTTTGTGTAGATACCATGCACAAGAAGGAAATGAATTTCGCAGGTGCAGCAGTAAAAGCCACCCATGTGAACACTTAGGTGTGGGTATTTCTTAGTGACTTGTTCCTGATTTGGTAGCCAGAACTAAAGGAGTGTATTTGCTCACTTCCTGCTGTTGACACAGCAGTAAATCCAGAGTTAGCCTTCTGTATGTTCCCTCCATTATGCAGATTTATGTCATGTTCTTGCAACACAGGCTTCCCTGAACATGTTTTGAAGTTAGTCTCATGCTTTGATAAGAGAGCTCTTATCTGTTTCTGCCTGTTTCAAACCCATCCCTTCCACAAAGGTGGTATGAGAAAGATGTGACAGTTTCTCTCCTTCCAATATTGAAAGGGAATCCTGCTTTCCTGAAAGAGTGAAAAATGTACTTTTGCTGGTAGTGAGAGAGAAATATCCTTCTTATTTCATTATGTGTGCTAACATGAGAGTAGTGGGGATCAAAAAAGTTTAACCTGAATGGTGATACAATGTCTTGTAATAAGCTCTTCTGAATAAATTGTTCTGAAAATGGCAGAGATACTGTAAGACTTGAGAAAATACAGCAGTCCCACTGTAAACACAACCAGGATAGAAGGAGGTGAGAATTCAGTACTTCAGGAACACAAGACAAGTGCATGAGAAGCCTTTATCACACTGAGCTATGGAAGCTGGTAGGGCTGTTTATCTGACTAATGAACCAGTGGCACTGGTTCAGCTGTTCTTCTCAGCAAGGATTATTCCCATGACCTGGGCCTACATGTTACCCTGTCTAATCTCGCTCTTAACATCTTCAACCTTTATCATTTTCACTACTCTTTCAGTAGTTCTCATCATTTCATTTTGTTCTTGTCTTTTGAATGTGTCTTTAATTATCAGCCTGCTCTCTTTCAGACCTCATTTGGTGGTCCCCTGTGCCTTCTTAAAGGACTTTGTACGTGTGTATTTCCCTGTTGTGTTTCACCTTGAGCATAAAATTCTGCATCTGTGGAGAGAAGATTTTGACTAGAGATTGATTCTTCCATTGACAAGCTAGTCCTCTCCTCTCCTCTCCTTTCTTTTCCTTATCTAAATCACCATACTTCTTCATACTTCTTCAGCTTATCTTAACGCTGTCTTTTAGGAAGGGGAGAATGTGACTTCTCTAGCTCTTTGTTTCTCTGTGGTTTTCACTTCTCTTCCCTTTCACATTTTATTTATTTTTTTTTCTTTCTTGTGGGAGTTGCATACTTTAAATGAAACAAAGTTGTTGGTGATAAGGGATGGAAGGCAAGTGTTCTGTAAATACCATTGTGGTACATTCTGTGTCTTTCCAGATCTGCTACACTGTGGCAGGAGGTTGTGAAATATTTTACACTCATTGAGTAAATAGTAGCTGTTAAAATAAACACCGTTATCCAGGTCTGGGTATCTTTTTCTAGAAAAACCTTGAACAAAAAGCTGGGAAAAGTAATATATAGAGTAAGGGGTTGAATTTGAGAATGCAGAATGGACAGAGGGCCCTGGAGATATGTTAGATAGGTAACTAATGGTTGTTCCTTCTGCTATATTGGAGCAAAAGAAGTCAATGCAGTGCTATTGTGGAAAGGTGAAAATAGAAATAAATGTTTGTTAAAGGAAAAGACAAATTTTGGATGGTGAGTGTTTTTTTTACCTCCAAGTGTAGTGTTTACAAGTCTAAGGTAGTATGTACTTTAATACCACGCAGAGTATTCTCTATCTATAAAGCCTAAAATTGGATTAATGCAGATGTAAAGGCAAGAGAAATAGACCCGTTAGTTATCTTTTAATCTTTCATTGAAAAGAGCAATTGATTTCATTGTAAGATTATCTGTATCACAAGGTACAGGGTACTGAATAGCTGCCTCCTGCACTGGTTAGCTTTTTCTCTTGTTCCAGGAAGTCTGAGCACTTTAAACACTGTTAATATATTCATCATACTTACATATTTTTATTAAGAAAATTTCTATTTGTTACCCATAGCAATTTATTTTACCATACATATGTAAATTAATTAGACATCATCTATTTCTGAGACCTCTGCTTTTTTAGAGAGAAACTCATATCTTTTCCTCTCTATAATGTACTTATTTTTGGTGTTTTATATTTCATTCTAGTTTGAAAAATAGTCCTTATATTGAATATGGATTTTCTAAATTTAGGTATCTGTAAAAATCTTCTCTTATATAGATTATGCAGCTGAATAAAACCAATGGTCAATTTGCAGAGCTTCACTTTTAATATTAATAGTACACAAAAGAGCTTAGAACAGAAGTAACCTGAGATAAATTCTGGATTGATAATTTGAGTGCTGGTAAAGGATTTATTGATTGGGTTGATTGAGAAAAGACACATTTTTTGTCTTTGGACTGAACAGAAAGCTGAGGCAATAAGTATTTCTTGGAAGATTTATTTTGGAAGATTTTTTTCTGAAGTTTTATTAACACTGTATCCTTACTTGATTCCAGATGGAATTTTTCAGTTCTCTTTGGGATTTCTATGAAATTGTTCTTTCTACAGCAAGCAAATAATCTCTAGTCTCAAGTATATAAATGATGCTAGAATTGTCAAGCTGAGCGAGCAACTTAAAATAATGAGTTGCAAAGAATTCAAAGTATGCATCTGGCTATTAGGGCCATACCCACACTTTTCTGATATCATCCTTATTTGAAAAAATCTCTCTCTCTTCACTTACTGTGCAGATGGCCCTACAAAAGACTGCTCTTTCAAGAGAGAATGAAACGTCACTAGGCATAGTAGCTAAAAGCACAAAATGCACTTAACTCTGTCCTTCTCAATCTCTAAATCTCTCTGTCATGTGGATTAAGAAGCAGCTCTCATACAGATGAATCCTTTGACAAATTGATATGCTTGTAAAAATTAAATGAAAGCCTTTTAAGAAGTTGCAAGAGCAATGACTGTATCATTCTGTCTGCGTGCACTCGTGTATACCTTGTGTTATAGATGTCGATTTTCCCAGAGTTGCCTGTCTTTTTTTTTTTTTTTTAACAACACTTTGTGTATGAAATTTTCTTGGAGAGACAGAAGATTCTCAAATGGAAGGTTCATTAGCCCTTAAGGCATGTATACTTTGCATATGAAACTTGTACCTTTGTTGAGGCAAATGTAGTAATGGGTGTGGTTTTTGCATTCTTTTGCTGTTGCTAGTGGTTTTTTTGAGGATAAAAAAAAAGCTAAGCTTTTTTTTTTTTTTTTTTTTTTTTTTTTTTACAGTGCATTTTGGGAAGTTGACTAAGCAGGAATAATAGCTATATTGAAGTACTGTAACACTGGTAGTATCCCACTTTTTTAGAGTGTCCTGCGGTGTTGGAACCTTGAAAAAATCTGAACTTCTGGAAAATTCAGCTCAGCTATGATAGTGGAGAATGGAAGGAATAAAGCATACATAGATAAGTGCATGTATCAGACCTGTAAGGGTGATGTTTAGTGGTTTTCATTTTGAAAGTTCTTTGGCTGTCTGTATGTGTGGTGATTCATCTGTGGCCTCACTGTAGTTGTTCTGCTGGATGTAGTCTGTTATATTTTAGTTCAGCATTACTCTTCAGATATGTACTCTTCATCTACACCGCACATAAACTTTATTTAAAAATCATTTAATCTTTCTTGTGTGTTTGAAGACTTCAATTTTGACCTCTGAGTTCCTGTTTTTTGTTGTTGTTGTTTTGCTGCTTTTTTTTTTTCCCCCACTGTTTTGCTCTGTTCTGACTGATGATGATGGAAGAATTCAGAAAGCTGGCTAGTTTTGTAGACCTGAAGAGTTATTCTGTTCTTAAAACTTGACATAATCAAATCTCAGAAAGTGACAACTGTGATATTAATATAATATGTATTAACATATTAATGATTATATCTGTGATTAAAAAAAATATGGTTGAATCTTCCTTGCATTGGGAAAGATACATGTACTAGGAAGAGATGATAAATGTAAATATTTATCTTTGATGCTTTAAATATCTGTCCAAAGATCTCTGAGGAATTTTTCCAGTTGATGCACACAGTGGGCACAGAACATCATTAACCTTTGTCATGCTTTTAGCCCAGCAGGCAGCTAATTACCACACAGCCGCTTACTCACTTCCCCACAGTGGGGTTGGAGAGAGAATCAGAAAGGTAAAGTGCAAGAACTCATGGGCTGAGACGAAGACAGTTTACTAGGTAAAGAAAAAGCTGCACACACCAGCAAAGCAAACTCAGGAGTTCATTCTCTACTTTCCATCGGCAGGCAGGGGTTCAGCCACTCCCAGGAAAGCAGGCCTCATCTCACATAATGGTTCCTTGGGAAGGCAAACTCCATCCCTCCAGACATTTCCCTCTTCCTTTCTTTCCCCCAGCTGTTATTGCTGAGCATGTCACCATGTGGTGTGAGACATCCCTATGGCCAGTCTGTGTCAGCTGTCCTGGCTGTGTCCCCTCCAGCTCCTGGTGCACCCCCAGCCTCCCCAGTGGCAGGGCAGCACAAGAATCAATGTCCTTGTCTCTGTGTGAGCACTGTTCTGCAACAATTAAACCATTGCTGTGTTATCTCGACTATTTTCATTCAGAATTCAAAACACAGCATCATACCAGCCTCTGCAAAGAAAACTAGTTCTATTTTAGCCAAAAACATGACAACGTTAAAGAGACTTCTTCCTACAGTACAGGATACGATGAATTTGACTCCAATGAATGCATGATAGTTCAGGGTTCTCCTCCTCTCCAAGAAAGATATTTCTCTGTTCTTAAAAGTCTGTCCTGTCCCCATTGCAGGCTTGTCTTCCTGGGAAAATATAGTTCTCTTCTTTTCTTTCTTCCTATTCCAGTTTCATTCTCCTTATCCTGGTCATGCAACTGAGTTACTTTTATCTCCTTTTCCCTCCCTTCACCAAATCTCACTTTAGAAAGGATGGTTAAGAAGACTGTAGTTGCAGCAGGATGCCTCCTCAGATTACAGCATGATTATTCTGAAATTTTATTACTAAAAAGAAAACTTCAAATTAAAAGAATGTTGAGCTATCAGCACAAATGATGTTTAAGATGATGTAGAGTATCATGCATGTTAAGATGAAGAATATTGATCGCAAAACAATATTAACAACAGTAATTGCAATAGTATTTTAACAATTCTAGGAGTTTCTAGCTTATGAAAACTTAGTTGAAAATGCTTTTGTTTTGACTTCAGCTTACATTCTTACAGCTGTTTGCCCTTCTCGCTGTATAGTGCTCAAAAATCCCTGAGTTGAGCCATTTTTCTTCCCTTTCAGAAGAGAACAGAGAAGACGATTGTTTTGTGTGAATACAGCTCTAGAACTGCGTACATGGAAATACTAGATCTGAATTGTTCTTATTGCAGTTGTGAGAAGGCACCAAAGTAGTAAATTCTATTGTGCAACAGCAAAGACAGCTAAAGGACGGTAAACATTTGGGTTTTCTCTTGAATCTGATGTGTATTTTTTATTTAACAAGGCTTCATGCTTTTGGAGTGGAAGAGTGGGGAACTTGGGGCAATTCTACGGTGAGGAGCAATTTGAGTTTCTATGTATACCTTTTTTATTTTTTATTTTTTAAACCTTAGATTTGCTGGTTGTCAAATACCTTGCAGCAGTTAACGTATTTACAAAAGGTAGAAGGAATACCACATACATCTTGAATGCTTAGCAAACATTTGTCCTTTACTTTAGACAAGCTCACAAGTGTCAGAATAAACTTATAAGGCTCCAAATGTGCTGGTATACTAAAAGCATTAGTAACCTCAGCTGGAACACAACTGTACGAAAGCATCTGAATATTATCCTTCTATGAAAGGACAGAAGCTGAACTATAAAATAACATATATATTTTACCCACACTGCTGCACAGGGTCACTGCAAAGCAATCCTTCTGAGCTGGATTGTAGGCAATGTCAAGATGATAGGAAGTTCTGTAGGTATGCGTGGTGAAGGAGTACCCCTGTTACTGACAGCTTTTTCTCTGCAAAACAGGGAAATCCAATTTGAACTACTGAAAGAACTGGGGTAGGCACAGTTCTCCTGACTTCTTAAAAAATAAGATTCTGAGGAGGGCAAGTTGTCCTTCCAGAAGGCAGAGAAAACCTAGTTGCAATAGAAGGGCCTAGTTTTTCCTGCTTTTCTGTGAAATGTAACTAGCATCTCTGCAGTTCAAGGAAGGAAAAGAGAGCATTGGGCAACATCTTTGTGAGAGCTGTGGAGTCCACAACAACTAGGTTTGAGAGTGTTGTAGGAAACAATTCTGTAATCTGATGACAGAGTATGTCCAGGGAACAGTGCTATGCTTTAGTTTGGGGTCTTCTCAGTTTATGAGAATGAAAATCAAATTACATGGGCTCGAAGGGAAAATACAATTCATCAGACTTCGTTGTCATTGAGGACAGCAGTAGTAGCCAGAACTGCTTGTTGATTTCAAGCAAACTAGGTAGTGTAATTTTATGTGATTCTAGGTCTTTTGGGATTTCTAATCTTGTTTATGAAACATGGGTAGCTTGAAGAGGTTGTGGGTGTGTGTTTCACATGGGGCCCTTTCTCCCTTTCTCTCGTCTACTCCCTCTCCATTCATATGTTGAAGTTACACCAGATTTTTACTGCGAGCTTCATTCATAAGTGGCTGCACATGTGTAGGCTTCACCTCTCCTCCCTACTGAAATAACGCTCAGGAAAGTAAGGTAATTATTGTGCTCACTGAAAGTATGTTGTCAAGTAATAGCAACAAGACCATTTTAGTAAGGCTTAAAACTGTGCTAGATTGCTCTCTCATCAAAACACTCTTCTTCAAAGAAAACAGATTTTTAGTTCTCATTTTATGACATATTCAAAAATGTAGTCTACTAGCGTATTTGAATTGGAAGAAATAGGCTCAAAAGTCTGGTTAGTTAAGTATTTTTCCTGGAATTAAAGTTATGTAAGAAATGGCAGTTGGGACACTTTTTTTTTTTTCTTTTTTTTTTTTTTTTTTTTTTTTTTTTTCTGTTACTGCACCTCATTCAGGGAGCACAACCCAAAAAGTCAATAAACTCAGACTAGTGTGGATCCGAGCAAGTAATGTTCCAAGGTTATGGCATTCAGATAAAATGCTTTGCTCCTAATTCCTTTTCTTCTATACCACCTGCAAAGTGCTGAAAAAAAATGTTACATACATTTAAAAAAAAAAAAAAAAAAAAGAAAAATTACATACATAAATTGGGCTTTTAGATAAATTATTTATTCACCTATATCAACTAAAGTTGCTATCCATTCTTTCCTGTATGGTGAGATCATAGAGAGAAATTTGGGGGGTTGCATTGTATTGAAATACAATGTACAGGTAGTCCTTTATGGAAAGGGGTCTGCTGAAAAAATTGTCAGCCAATGGGTAGGAAACTGGTGCTGAGGCTTGTTAAAGGATATGGATTGCTTAGGGCATTCCTCAAAAGTGTATCTAAATAGTAAGCACAGGTCAGGAGTTACAGCTCAACTGATGTGGAGTAGAGATATTGAACAGAATGTACTACTCGGGGTGAAAAATTGTATTTCCTTTGTGTCTGGATTATAATAATGGCAAAAGGTACAGAATGTTGGTGCTGATTTAGCATAGAGGCTAACTTTATTCTAAAACTACATAATAAGAAGCAATGTTGCAGTAGCACTGAGGAAACAAACAGCAGACGCTAGAAGGAATTATATTGATAAAGCTAGTTGGGGGAATTTATTTATTTATTTATTTATTCCTTTCTGAGGTGGAGGTTGTGGTGCCTCATAAAGGCAGATCTCTGAAATTTTCTGTTAATGTGAACAACAGTGAGACTTCCAGGATATGGTTCTCTAAAAATTCACTCTTGTAAGGCAAGTGAATACTTCAATGCAACCACTTTTTTTTTTTTTTTTAAGTCTTTTGATCTACGAGTCAGTAGACATCAATCTCAGTGATTCAAGCTCATGATTGTTTGAATTTTAATAGAAGCATTGGTTTCATATTGAAGCTTCTGTAATGCCAGTGGTGGTTGTTTAATGGAGTTTACTTCCATAAATCTATTTCTAAATTTTAGACTTCATTAGTAGTGCAGATACGTCACACAATCTTAGAACCCCATTCTTCTGAATTGTTTTTCCACGTGGTTTCTGGCCAGTGGACTCCGTGTTGCCCTGCCTGGGCAGGGTGTTGTGCCAGGGGACCTCCAGAGGTCCCTTACAATGTTAACCATTATGTGATATCCTTGTTTCAGAGTAAATGAAGAAGGCCCATTTGGCTACTGTTTTCTATGAGTAGCCATGGGAATATTCCCGGATATTTCCAATCTAGCCTTTGCATACTATTTTTTTCTTTCCTTCTTGGCTTAATAACATACTGGCTAGAAACCATACAACCACTCTGTCAAAATACTGTCTCAGGAGGGGAGAAGGGGTGCTGATGCAGGTCAGCAGAAAGATGCTAAAGTAGATGAACTTCCACGTCTAATGTTTTATTTCAGTATATTTTCAGTGTGTCTGTGTTCACTCAGAACAGAATTATAACTAATTAAGATTGATCTTTCCGTTTTGTGGTTTTGTGGGGTGTTTTTGGAACATCTTGTTTCTATTAGTAAGCCACCTGTTAGGCTGAAGTATTGAGGTTTATCAGTCAAGTTCGTAGTGTTTTTGTACCTTTTCCTTACAGAAAAAGATATGCTGTCTGCTCATAGGTGACCTATTTGTTTTGTGTGATGGTGCCAGAAGGTGATAACTGGCACCTCGCTTTTCCATAAAATTTAAGGATGCTTTTTAATGAATTTCCTTTGCTGTTCTTTAAGGGAATTAATTCACATATCACAAGAAACTGCGTGGAGGTTATGTATGGTATCTTATGGCTGTTTCTCTTTTGGCAATGCTTACTAAGCATGTTTCATGATCCCAGTAATTCTGTTCAGTCTAAGCCTAATTTTGGAAAAAAGAAAAACTGATGTGTTGTCTCTGTCTGGACTCAAGGCAAAAACTTTGTAACTGAAGGAATACATGGTTTGTGTTTGAAGAAATTAATATCTAAAGGGAAAACTTCAACATGAGTTGGAATCTTATGTTTTTAGTTTGATTTCAGCTGTTATTGAAGAGGTACTGTAATTTAATACTTCATTTAACCTTTCTTCATGAATATGCTCTAACCATGTCTCTGGTCTCTCTCTCTGTTTGGATATTTGATGACTCTCATTGTGGATTTTTAATTATACAAAAATGGCAACTTTAGTGTAAATGGCAGTTTTCGAATCCATTTTCAAATAGACACCTAAGATTTTTGTTCAGATTCTTGTAGATTGCTTTAATGCTGTCACACTGCTCTGATGGGTTCATAGAGTCTTGTAGCAGCTGGAAAAGAGTCTGTCTTTTATAACACTTATCAACATCGCCTTTTACAGTCCGTACAGCAAGCCATCTACTTCTTGCTGTGAAAGTGCTGAGCTATTCTAGTTTAGGCACATGTGACATGTGAGTCTGTTGGACACCTCTACCCTATGCATAAGCACTGAAATTACCTCATGCTTATGTATCACAGGCACGGGCGCTACTCCACTGCATAATACAGAATGCGTATGTAAGAGAGGAATGCCTGGTGGAGCAGTTTAATTAAGTGTGGTGCAAATAGGACACATGCATCTTTCAGACATTGACTGTATATTCTGCATCTAGTACTGATGGTTGTCTTCTGGACTATTGTTTTGATTGGCCAAATCATGATTATCAAGTACAAAATAGAAAAGTTTTTTTTTTTTTTTTGTTTTTTAAATGTAGATTTGGAAGACTGAGATGTAGGTTTAATCAGAATTTGAATAAAACTATTTTAAGATCAGCACAAGGATAATGTTTTCTTATTTTTAAATGCCAATTTATTAATCCTACTACTGCGTTTTAAGATACCTGTGCATGTCACATAGGCATGCAGCTTGGTGGTGGTTGTGAGTTTGAACTACTGCAGGTGGCTCAAGCAGTACAAATGACATTAGTAGGTAAGTGGGGTAAAAAGATATTAAAACTCCTGGTTTTATATCCTGGAGGAAAAAAATACCTCTGCAAGGAGGTTACCTTGGGGTGGCATTAAAAATACTTTGGACAAATACTAGTTGTAAATGTGTGCTGGAGTCCTCCCTAGGAGGGACTGGATCTTTTGAAGTGCTTTCCAAACCTGTTTTTCAGAATTTCCATGAGTTCAGCTGCTTTCTGGAGCAAAAACTTCCACAGTCTTCTAGTCCTACCTCCCAGAAATAGAAGTTGGCCAGTTGTTTCCAGTTTCTACCATCTGATTGTTTCTACCATCAGTAATTCTTCATGGGTAGTTTACCTGGCATAGGTGCTAGTTCATTTAAAAAGAGAAAATAGCAATAGAGCAATCTCAGTGTTGCTTCTCTATGCAAGAGAGATAAGCAGAATAGGTTTGTTTTATCAACAAGTGGATATATATTGGTTACAATGGGCAGTTATGCTTTCCATTTCATACAAACAAACCAAAAGCAGAGAAAACCTGTGTGAAATAATGAAATCCTTGAAGGTCACCAAGGAATTCACTGTGGAATTATGAAATTCAACGTCAAAACTTTATATGATTGTTCATGGGGAAGTTACAGTCTCATGTTTTCATGGAAATGCTCTTGTGTATAGCCAGCATTTTGAGAGGTTAATTAATCTGTTAACATTTGTAACCATTGTCTTATCGATAGTTACTTACTAGTGATCTATGCAATATTTTTTAACTGCATAAATTTCTCAGAAAAAAACGATACCAAAATGTTAATTTCACTGTTTCACTTGTCAAAGAGCTATGCTATTTGAACTTCTTTTCTCTGTTCAGATGTGGTTATAGTTGCAAGGATTTATTTATTGATTTATTTATTTGTAATTCCTTTAAGTTTCCAAGACTATGTCTCCTTGGCATTCAGAAGATTGCCGTTACTGACCTATACTGAAATAGAACCATATTGAACTGTGAAGCAAGACTGTTTCTTGCATAATTCTCCTTTCAGGCCTGCTTGGTTTATCTTCTCCTAGGATGGAGTTATGCTCTGAAGATGTTGATAAATATTGATAAGGGTTGTTACAGTCTGAGCAGTTACTTATATTATGCTTGAACTGTTCCTGTGTTTGAATAAGAAGGAATTTTTATTGACACTGGTATGATGTGTCAGGCTCAGTAATTACCATACTGTTGTTAGAGGGGATATCCATCTCATGATCTTGATCTCACGTGAAAGAGCTGCAAGGCTTGGCAGGCCCTTTGTCTCATTTTTTATCTTTTTTTTTTTTTTTTTTTTTTTTTAGCATGCTGTTATTAGGCTAGAGTTGCTTGTGTCCTTTTTCTTTCTCACTAAATTTCAGCACAGACTTGGTCAGCCTAAGAACATTCTTATGATGCTGAAGAGTGTTTTGAGGATAATCATCCTTCAGTTTTATTCTGTGCTTTCCAACTTTCCTACAGAAAACATCCTGGCTGAGAGACAGTGTGGCCTTTCTCAGTCAAAGCCAAATCATGCTGCCTCTGTCCTTCTGCAGAAGTCTAGCAGTCTTCCCTCTGAAGATCTGTATCTGCAGGTCTGAGGTCCTTATTGCCCTTGCTAAACACAAAGAAGCACAAAGTTTTCAGTTCACTGATGTAGCTTTGTGATGCGTGCTAACAGCCTTCCCTCTGCTCAGCTGCTGTGCTAGGTGGTCCGTTACCTAATTGCTTTTTTCTTTGAAAATGAAAAACAGCTCAGTCTGGCTAATGTGGCTGAATAGGAGATAGTACTCTGCAAGCTAGTGTTGAGGTGTGTGTGGGATAAGCTTCCTCCATCATGCTTCTCAGCTCTCCCTGGTTTGCTGTCATGTCGTGGTAGCCTCCACTATCAGGTGATTTGCAGTCTGTTATTTAAAACCTTCTGAAAGCAAGTAAAAAATCAATACTGTTTGCTTGATTCCTTCTTTTGTTTTTCCCGTTCTCTGTCACAATGAGACTTGAAATAGCTGTGTGATAACAAAAGGATCCAGTATAGACTCTGGATCCTGCTTGTTTGTTAGTAAATTTGCTCAAGCTGTTGCTGATGTACGTTGTCCTTGTGCAAATAGTTACTTTTGAGCCACTCTTACGTTTTCTGTGTTGATTGAACTGCCTAGGCACCCCATGGTCCTGTAACTGCTAAGACTATTCAAAATGCCTATTTAAATATGAAGTTTTTTTGTTTGCTTTACATTTAAAAAAGTAAAGGATTGCAGAAACACCAGTGGCTGTTGGCTGTGCAGGAGGCTGGATTGATGGTATTGTGTGTTGGTTTTTTTGTTTGTTTTTTTTTTTTTTTTTTTTTTTTTAAAAAACAGATTGTGAACAAATTCGTAATCCTTTTTGAAAACATAAACCATAGTTCTTTAAAATGCTTTACTAGCCAAATCTTTTGACATGAGTATCCTAAATTTCTTTTGTATAACAAGACTTGTTTTTCTGCTGCTAGCAGTATCTAAGTAGAAGAAGATAGTAATGGTATATATTTATCTTGTTATGGACACTGTGTAAAGGAAACAGTTTGGAAGTATTTTGTCTGATGTATCAGAACAGCCTACTCCATTTGGAAGAAATGGTTTTCTGATTTATTTTAAGGTAGAGGGTAGACAAAGAGTGGCATAATTTCAATATTGCCTTTCAAAGCTCTGAAACTAGATTCATTTTGATTCTTATTGGGGAGAATAAAATGGGAACATATTACAAAATTACATCTCTAAAGCCAGTACTTCTCTGGCTATCCGGAAGTGATCTGCTGATGGAAATGCTGGTGTCCTGAACTCTGCACAATACAGCTGTGTTGTAGCTATTATGTTCTGTGCCTTTTGCATCTTTGTCAGGTAGCTGGCAGTGCAGTTACCAGACCTGAATGTCACAGTCACACATCGTTTGCTTTGCTGCGAAAAGAGAAAATAAAGGCTGGTAGAGAAGTGGCGATTGTAATGTTGTTTTTGTATTGGTCATATCAAAATAGGCATTTTACTAAGGAATTGCTGGGTGCCTCATACAGTGGTACTAAATTCTTAAGTCTCCAACTCACATTCCATCTGTTTGATCAGAATTATTAGTCTTAGTTTGGGCTACTCCTGTATCTCACATTAAAAGTATGCTCTTGTTATTTAATTGCCAGAGGGTTTCGTTGCAGATTTTCAGCATTTCAACTGTTTGGATGCATGTCTCCTCTTGCATTTGGTATGAAAAGCTGGGGGGGGTGGAAGCTTTCTTTTTAGGATTGAACCTTATCTAAGGCAATGAATAAAGAACAGAGATCCCATTAGATGCTAGTGGAAAGTAATATATTAAGCATAAATAGGATATTTTGGAGTTATAAGTTTCTGAAGGTGTTTGGAGCTGATTTGCAGTCCTGTGGATTTCACTGAGATATAAGTGCTCAGACCTTGTTAATGTTTTGACCTGCCAGGTTTTCTTCACTGAAATGCAAATTAGACACACCTTAGAGTAGTGTTGCAAAAGAAACCGGATAAAAAGGAGGAAGTATTATGTTAGAAAACAATGAGCCATGTGCAAAGGAGGATACAGTGATGACAGGGTGGGGAGGAGATACGTATACACAGGTAAATATCTCTGTTGAACTGGTTAATGCTGGGATTCTGTGCGTTCTAGGGTTAGACAAAAACAAATGTTTACAGAGGGAGGAGGCAAACACCATGTAGTGGTTCCTAATTTAAGTTAGTGCAACTCCACCAATATTAGGCCAGTATGTAACGAAAAACACTGTATTAAAAAATTAACAAGTTTTTCTAAATGAAAACACTCTACTGTTTGGAGATCTGATATCAAACTAAACAATTCTGAAAGTTATCAATTATTTGAGAAACTGTACTTGGGTCTTATTTGCTTCTTGTGACATTAAAATAACAAAATATTATTTTAATGTTTAGTTTTTGACACCTAAGACCTATGGAAATAAACTTTAAAGTTCAAAACCTGTATATTTAGAAGCTTCAGAGTTTTGCAGCTCATAATTGGGGAAGTAATTCTTTATTGGCAAGAGAATGTTTTATTTTTCTTAAATAAATTTTTCAAACATCTTCAGCATCAACTGCCATTTCAGTTTTGAGACGATAGTGTTAAAAAGGATAAGGCAGGAGCATGACTGAGGTTTCTGCCATGCTTTATTTCCTGCATACAAAATGAAGCCTGATATTTTATGAGCAAGGCATACTAAAGTAATTAATTCATCATAAACAAAACAGCTGTCTCCCAGAAGAAGAAAAAAAAATGGAAGAAAAAATGCTGGGGATAAGAATGAGTCATAGGTTTGGGAACTGTGCTAGTCTCCGTGCGGTGAGATCACCAGAAGACTTGAGGGTTTTCACTGTGCTTTCCAAGACGAAAAAACGTGTTGTGAAGTCAGTAAAACCTTCTTTTTATCCATTAGGTTTTGAAATACTGGCTAGTGAGGATACTACATCCCTGTATTCTCTGCATTCTGTGCAGCAGTGCCTAAGGTCAGAGCCATCTTTTCCTCGCTCTGAGCAAGTATGACTGCACTCGGATTAGAGAATTAGATGCTGTCAGATTGTCTCAGACCAGTGGTCAGGTGGAAGAAGAAAATGACTCAAATTCTTGGGCTTGCACGGGAAACAGGGAACAAAGGACATTTCTTCTCCCTGCCCCAAAAAAATATTTCAAGTGAACAGTCTTGAAACAATGGGTTTATTTTTTCACTGAGAAATCATTCAGTGAGGATAACCCCCAGTGAAGTTCTCTGCTTTGCAGCCATTGTTGCCTGCATGTGGCAAATTACAGTTTATGAAACAAAACGGTGTCAGTAACTGTACACAGACTTGTTCTCTGAACTGTCACCAGCATTAGCTGTTTCATCTCTTGCTCACAGAATACACTCTCTGTGGTTAAGTACTGGTTCCAGGAATTGCAACATACTGTGCATGTGTCTTGCAGAAGTAGAATTACCTAAGTGTTTCATAGAAAATACTCACAAGAGTATTTTCTCAAGAAAAGCATAGGCCAAATCATATTATGCTTACCCCATGATTCATATTATGCTTACCCTTCCTTGACCATAATCTGGAAGAATGCAGCAAGCAAATGTAATGTTCATCAACTCTATTGCGTATATTTTAAAGATCCATCCTTCTTATCTGGAATTTGTACCATCCTTTTTTCATTGTCGGGACCAAGCCTTTCTGCCATTGGCATGTTCTTTGTAAAACAAGTAAACATTAGCATCTAAACAACCTAGAGTTCACCATGATAGGGCATGCAGAGGATCACAGTTGAGAAATAACGAAGGGGACATAATAAGCAACATGAAAGAATACCTACCCCATATCCGTTCCTTTTCTCCTCCCCCCACCTTGTAAACTGTAAATTTAACTTAAAATTAAAATTCTTTAATTGTAAGAATTCATAGCAGGCCCTTGTGTTTTGCCAGTGGAAACTATTAACAAGTACACGAAGGACAAGAAGGTAAGTAGGAAGACCCCACTGTAGTAAATTATGCTTAACCAACCTGATTACCTTCTGTGATGAAAGAACTTTCTCAGTGCATGAGAGGAGAGCTGTAGAGAATGGACAAAATGAGGATATATGTATACCTAGTGCAATTTATTTATTCCTGTTCTGATGTTATAGCACTTTGAGAAGTAGGGCTTTGCCTCCCTTTTTCCATAGCTCCCATTCATTTTGTTTTGTCACTGGAAGAGTGTGGGTTCTGTCTTACCCTGCTCTCATTCCTTCTAGGAGATGGTGATGGGGGGGGGGGGGGAAGTTTTACCTTTTCATCTTGAATGTAAAGATTGTTTTTAACTCTCTTGTGGCAAAATGTTTAACGACTGTACTACCTACCAAGAACTTTCTAATCTAGCACTTCTTGCATTTAGGATTATACTGTGCTTTTTTTTTTGTTGTTGTTTGTTTGTTTTTTAATTGATATTTCAGTAGATGTTCTCAGTGTCTTTCTTCCTTTCTTTATTGCAAGCTGGGATTGCCCTCTTCTGTAAGCTTCTTGTCTTTACCTACACCATTTTGACAAACATACAGTTGTTTTATCCTTCCGTGTAACCATGCCTCGTTAGTATCTAGATTGCAAACCTGTTAAGGTGGCTGTAGTGTTTTTTTTCTTTATTTTGTACTCAGTGTTGCTCTTTGTAACGTGGATGAATCAGGCACTGAAATGAGCCGTGGTCTTGGAAGTCAGCCTTGGAACTTTTGTAATTTGTTTTTCAATTTCTTTGCTAAATCTTGGTAGCCACTATCAAGTGAACTTGTTTGAAATAAATTGTCATAGTGTTTTAGTCTAATGAGTGGACAAGTTTCCACTGGATTCTTCCATGGATTCTGGAACCATGTTTATTTAAATACTGTCCATGTGGAAAAAAATGTAAAGTAAAAGGTAAATTGAAGTTTGACTTGGATTATTCATTATTATATTAACTTTTTTTTTTCTTGTAGTTGATTTTGTAGGTGGGTGGTTTTAAGGAGTTAGTATAAGGAGGTAATGCTACTGATACCTTTGTTTTGCTTTGTCTTGAGTTTCTCTGTCCCATAATATATGAAAGGAAAAGTCTACAGCAAAGTAAGATTACTTTGTGTAATATATCAAAGTCTAATAGCAGTGGGTAGAGCTTGGTGTGAGTAGAGTTAGAGCGGACATGTCCTGTGGAGTATTGAAAAAGAAAAAGCTGTGGAGAGGAGTCTATAGGTTCATTGCATTGAGGCATCATAACTGATGCCTCAGAAACGATGAGGATTCAAGAGCAATCAAGTTCCTGAGTGTAGTTCTCAGGCTTGTTTCTAAAGGCATCTACAGAGCTGAGAGTGTAGTCTCAAAACTGAGTTAACACAGTGAGCTGTAGATTATTGCCCAAAGTAGTACATGTTCTCATGAATTCCAGTGTTGATACTAATGATGTGCAGCTGCAAATTTTAGTAGAGGATTAGTGTTCTGATGAATCAACAAAAAGCTGAGAGATGAAAGAGGCTGACCACTTCATTTGGCAGCATCCCACAGTTAAACTGGCATAAGCTGGTGCTGAAAAGCAGCTTTTGGCTGAGGACAGGATTAAATTGATTTCTATGTGAAATAGTTTTTCTACCTGTAATTGGATATGTCTAACTTTGAGCTATTCTATGTATTGATACTCTTGCGTAGTGGTAGCTTGGTTTTGCACACATGGAGGATTTTTTTTATAAAGCTGTTTATGCTGGAAGAAGAATATTATGTTTAAGATAAGCATGTATGTATTCACTTGGATTCCTATTGTAGTCTGGACACCATGGTAGAGGATGCATGGCTCGCAGTTGTTAAAGATGTAATCTATTTCTTCATGTTACTCTGTCAGAAAGTATCTGTTGAATAAAAATCTTAAGATTGTGTGGGTTATGTGCTTGTTCTTTCAATTGGATGCAGTTTTATCTAATGGTGTTGTTAAGGAGTGTGCCTTTTGGTGTTTTCGTTAGATGGTTCCTGGCAGTAAAAAGTCTGGAGATGTCGTTTTCTTTGTAATATCAATGTTTACAGCTCAGCACTAGATATGGGATGTATTAAGTTGACTTTGGCACAGAACCATTGCAGAGGGTCTGTTGCTGTGGTAGTTAATTTTTATACTTCTGAAATTGATATGGAGAAATTCTTTATCCAGATGAAAATGTATATTTCTAAACTCGATGTACTTCTGGAGCTATGGCTATCTTCATAAACCTATGAAGATGTTTTGAGAGATGTTGCTTTAGGGTCTATAACTGCCCACCATTTAGAGAGAATGTAAATTATTCATAGGTAAGTTGTGAGTGGGAGGATATCTGATGCATTGATTGGGCTGGGATCAGTTTGAAAAATGCCGTTGGTTTGTTTTAAAGCAGCACTCCTGCATTGACACATTAAATGGTTAGATGCCTAAGAGTTATAAATGTAAGTTCTATAAGAAAGAAGCATAGAGTCATTCTTAAACTTCTGAAATGAGTGTTGCAGGGTTTTTGTGTTGTGTGACCTCTCATATAATACCCTCTCCTCCCCCAATGTTTTTTACACAAGTGTAGGTGTAATTGTTTCAATGTACCTTCTCATGCCATGCTGTATTGTAGTTAGACATGTAAAACATAATCCTTGAAAATGAAAGCATTGAGGGAAAGGTATACTACCATCTCTCTTTTGGGAAAATGTAAAAACATGATAGAAAACTTACTGCTTTGTGTTTGGGCTGTTTAGGTTCCTGTCTCTTGTGCATCTCTGTACTGTAATTTCAGTGTAAAACTAGAAAATGTTACAGTGTGTTGTACAGGTATCCACATACTGATTAACACAGCACTGATCTTTAAGAGTTTTCTTTTTTTTTTCTTTTTTTTTTTTTTAATCTAAAAGTTATTGCTTTATGTAGATTCATAAACTTGATGAAAACTTTCATATCCTCAGGAAATCACTTGTGATACCTCGTGGTGTGTTTATACAGATATATATTTTTTAATCTGGTTTCCAAAGGGTTATCATCACCTGACAAGATGATTTCTCGCTGCCACCTACATGTTTGATGGAAATTTTCTATCTGTTAAAATAGAATGCTAAGTTGCAATCAGTGGTAGAACTATGAAAGCATCAAGGGAGAGGAAAAAGCCAACAGTTTCCTTTCTAGCTTTCTCATATTTGTGTAAGACTAAACAACAAGATATTCATTTAAAAAAGAACTCTTTAAGTGTATAAGGTCAGTTTGCAGTAGTTTTTCCATTAATGTTGTCAGGAGTGCAGAGTCAATCCAACATAGTTGGAGGGGGGACAGGGAGAATGGATAGTGTTTCTAATGATTTCTGAGATAACATCCCTTGAACAAAACACTTAACAAAGCCTTTTTTTTTTTTTTTTTTTTTTTTTGGTAGTTTTCTTCAATTTGTAAGTCTTCTGGGGGTTTTGCAAGCTTAATTGGGCTCCCCATTTTGAAATATGTGATACTTACGCTTGGGGGATTCATGGGAAGTAGTATGTGAAGTCAGAAATGTCTTCAACTTGTTATTTGCCAGAAAATCATAGTTAACTGATAGAATATATCAGGACACTACTAACAGATGGTTTACTACTTCTGCATGTTTTTTGTTTTCACTCAAGTAAAATGTTGGTGTAATGCTTAAAGCATTACAGAGGTCTCTCTGCCCATACAAAGATTTTGGTATCTAAGAACTGGGTGATGGAAGAAGTCTTTTGACAATAGCCAGTAGGTACTGATATATTTAATTCTTAAAAGAATTATATATTTTGTCAGTAAGTGATTTTTTGCTGACGTATTTGGAGTGATTGAAAAAATGTTTTTATTTACCTGAAAAAGCTGATTCACCTTGTGTGGGTGAAGTAGAACACTTCAATTACTTGGAGTTATGTATCATCCCCTTGTATTGCTCTGCTTTTGTACTTTTCCCTGGTGCTAAAAGTCATATAAAAGGAACATCCCTTGAGTTTACTGAGATTACTTCCCTTTTCCTCAAGATGTGGGTGTTGCAGATTAGAAAATTGAAAATTGATCCTGAGAGACCCAAGTTTGTTTCTGGCTTCTCTTTGAGATATTTGATTTAATAGATGATGGCAATGTGAAAAAAAACCTTACAGTTTATACCAATACTAGTTACATCAGTATGAGTGGAAATAAAACTGAAGTTTTTGGAAACATGATGATGGAAGAGTGTATGAAATGCACTGGTTGTAGTAAGCCATTGGTAAAAGCACTGTAAGATTGCTGAAGCAGGTTTTTTCTTCAAAACACCTTCAACTAACACTGCAGTAATTTCCTCTCTTTTAGCAACCTGTATGCTAAATTATGAGTCCATTTAACACCTGGTTATTCAGTAATTAGCTAAACAGTACTTGCAGAGTTTGTCCTTGTTGAGCAGCTGTGATTGTTCATGCTAATAAGGGAAAATTGTGTTCCTCTGAGACATCTTTGCCAGAGTAGCTCCCCAGACTTAATGTGCTCTAGTTGCATGGGACATACTGCAGTAATAGCATTGCATACCATTTTTGGATATTCTCATTTGCAACAGGTTCTGATGGATTTTAGTGCAGAAATCAGAGTATATGCTAACAGAGCCTAATTTCCAGCTTTCCCTTTTGCCATGCCTCTGTTTTGCCCAACAAATAATAGAATCAGTACACCAAGAAATTTGTTCCTATCTTGAGACATGTCCTTTCTTATCAATGAGAAACCTCTTATGAAGTCCTGTGTTTCACCATTCTTTATTTGGTTCAATTCTGTGGATTCCTTTTTGCAAGTTTTGGTTTTGAAAAAAAAATGTTTAGGTTGTCTTCAGCCAGCCAATTTCACACTTCCATCAGTTTGGTAGAAGTTCCTGACATTTCAGAATCTGTCTTTTAATCATTGCTTCTTGATCAGTACAAGCTAACACTGCTGGTGCCTAAGGCAATCCCAGTGTTATCCCTGCTTTTCCTTCCCCTGTGCTGTCACAATCAGCTGTGTAGTGCATTGAGTCAGGGAGCTGATCTGAGTAAAACCAAAACTAATTACTATTTTTCTTCTTTTAAACTGGGTTAAACCTGGATTAATTCTCTTGTCTAATTCACTGCACTACCATATAAGCACTTTTTCTTTAAGGTAGAAAAGGGCACAGGGAAATTGATCATTTCTGACAGCACAGATGCACTAGGTGGGCATAAATTAATTGTGAAACAACAGAAACCTCTGAAAGAAGCTCTGGAACACTACAAATGGCAGTCCTTCAAACTGTTTTTTCTTTCATTAGGGAAAGGGGGCTGCTCTTTCTCTCCACAGTTCTTAAATTTCATTTTTTAATAGTTTTTCTTTCCAGATAAATTCGATGAACAATGGAATAAAACCTATTTTTTAAGGAATTAGAGGGTGACTAGAGAGATCTCAATTGATTTGTTTCTATGATAAGGTATTAGACCATGTGAGTAAGTTAGAACTGGCAGATAGATCACAACTTTAAGGATGCCTTAGATACGGTCTCATGTGATATGAGTCACGAGTGAACTAGAGAAATGCAGTTTATATGGAAATAGCATAAGATGTAGGAACAGAAGAATGATTGTAGAACTGTTTTCAGAGGAGTTGGTATCTTTCTTGTTCTAACTGGAGGAGTAAAGGGTGGCTGCGTTAGCTCCCAAACTGTTACTGACTAAAACGATGGAACACAGAATGTGCATACTAACTTTCAGTGGGTGTCAATCCAGAGAGATCTGCAAATGTGGAAAGGCAGACTTGGAATTCAAAATGATCTTACAGTATTGAAGAAATAGCCTAAAAGTAGTAAATACAGAAATCTCTTGTTAAGTGGGAGTAATGAGTTACTTAGATGTCAAATGAGAAACAAGTTGTGTAGTAGTAATTCTTCAGAAGATCTGAAGAATGTAGTAGACAATGGCTTTTGTTCTCATCTACATCTTTTGCTGATCTTTTGGAAAAGTGCTTCCAGTTGACTTTGCCTTAAAAGAAGCTTGAGGACTGCTGTCCAAAAAAGATGTAAGCTCATGGGAGGGAGTCTAGAGAGGTCAGGTGTCTGGAAGCAGAAATCTGTGAGGAATGACAGAAGGAACTGTGGTAACAGCCTACAAAGTCTAAAGGCAGATTTAATAACTGGTCTTAACAGCTAAAAATGCCTAAAAGGTCATAAAAATTAAGCTGACATCTTAAGACTATGATTTTCAGTGTTGCTATGTGGAAGTAGTAGCTCTTGCTGCTATGAATGTCCTGATGTCCTGAAGTAATAAATATAACTTCCCACAAACGCAAATGTGGTATCTCTGGGGCTTTGTTATAACATCTGGCAGTTCCTGAGTTTCTCTGTGAATCTCTTTGTGAGGTTAAAAACATTCCTGTTGCAAAAAGATTATTCCAAGGGCAGTATTCCAAACCAGTTCTTGGTTGTCCTTTAATAAAACAGTTCATGCTTTGAATAGTGTTGCTTAATGTGGTATTTTCTCTTCATATTTTCAAACTTGTGCTTCCTCAAACAATTGTGACTTTCAGTCCTGGGACTCTTCTAATATGAAAATACAGTAACCCGTATCCACCCATGTATCTTCTTGTACCATCTCCTATATAATTTTGTATACCTTCTGGGCAGAGTTCAAACACAGTCTCAAAAAAAGCACAGTCATCCTGCATCTTCTGCTTTTGCTAACATCTGACTTGAGGAAGTAAGAGTAATTGATGTTGTGTGATCCCTCTTGCTCTCAGTTTTAATAGACTGGGGCACAGCTCAGGAATGAAAATGGCTGCTCTGTCTTGTGCACAAAAGTGGATGTGGTCCTCCTTAAACACTTGTAGAATTCCAGTGATATGCATGGTAATCTCTCATTGTAAGTACGTGCTTGGAGATTGTGTGTGTGTGTGATGGAGGGAGGTAAACAAAGCTTCTAGGTGAACTTTTTGAAAAAGATTGTTATGGTCTGCCAGATTGAGGCACTTGACCATGTAGACTAAAAGTACATTTCTGGTTTGCGTACCCATTTCTTTATAAATACCATTTAGAACTCTTGATGGTTTAGGTCTTCTTAGAGCTGTGGCTCCTTGCAAGTTTCACAGAACTTAAATCATATTCCTTTGGAATGAAAGGTTCACCCTGCTTAGGGTGAAGAACCATGTCAAACATTGATATTTTAGTTGCTTATTGCTTCTATTAGACATTAAAATATTACAACCATGTACTTTGCCACTCCTGTGTATTGTTTTTCTTTTTTCCTTGATTAAAAGCATCACATGTTCTCAAGCCATGAAGTATGGTACCCAGCATGTCCTTTCCCATTCCATTCAACCATTCAACTTATTCTAGAAGCCCTTTGAGAGTCATAGATCATTCAAAGCAGGATGCTTTGGGGTCAAAAACAAACAAACAAACAAACAAAAAAAAAGAATGCTGGGATTCTGTTGAACACCTGTAACCAATCCATAGCTTGGTTAAAAAACAGTTAAGGGTTGTAATTCTGACGTGCAGTATGGCAACCAGACACTGGATCATGTGTTTGACTGGCATCTGTGGGATTCACTTAAGGGGCTTCTTTGTTGTTTATCTTTTGTTTTAGATGTATCTTGTTGATTTGTTGTTTTAGATTTAGGAGCCGTTGCTCTCCAGTCTGCTCGTGTCCAATTCAGCTTGATTGGGCCGGCAGATTGTTTAGTAATTATACTGCTAAGTAAAAACACATTTTGTGTGACTGAATTGCCACTTAACTTGCTGGCTGCACAAATATGTTTACAATTCCATAATTTTCATATTTTAGAATTAATTTTTATTTTAGAATTTATTCAGATGAACCAGTCATCACTGAGAGCTTATTTGAAAAAGTAAATTGGAAATGTGACTGCAAACAAAAGCTCTGGAGAGTGCTCCCCCTGCCCAGTAAATACTTGGAAAAGCCTTGAACTCTTTGTTATTAGGGTGTAATAGATTTTTTTTTTTTTTCTGGCCTGTACAATGGTTTCCGCTAATTAAAAATTTCTCAAAGAAACTCTGTTTTCACTAATGGAGGGATCACAGAAGATACTCTGATCTGTTATTTCAATCCTTTTAAAGATTGTTACCTCAAAGTTTTAAAGCAAAGTTGGTCTACTGGTTAATCCTTGTTTGCAGAGCTAACTAAACTAGGTGTTATGCTTCTAGGATAATGTTAACTTAAAATTATCTACTGCAGACCAGCTCTAGAAACTGTATGTTCTAACATTTGGTTTTGGAGCACTTACTCGTTATTTGTCTTTGTTGTGCTATGATGCTATACTTCTCCAAAGATGTAATAGCTAGTTGTTCGAGACAACAGGAAATACAAAACTTTTGATGAATGGAAATGATCAAACATAGTCTCAACATTTCTAGCAAGTAAATACCAGATAATTATCAGAATAGAAGAAGCTGGGCCTTTAATAATGTTGTCTTACAAAGATGTCTGAAGTCGAGGTCTTCCGTCAGGATGGCTAAAAGCGAATTTAAGTGCTTGTTAAAGCTATCAGCAGTAGTTGGTTGCACGCTGTAAGCAGAATTGCAGTGGTTACCCTGTCCTGCAAGCCCACCCCTGCTTGTGATTAAACAGTATCTTTGCACGTAATGACACTTAACATGCTGAACATTTTTTTTTAATCATTCATTCTCTTGTTTCTTATTTCTTCTTGCTGACTTACAAGTTCTGCATGCTGAGGATTAGTTTCCCCAGTGTGTCTGTGTACCATTACCTCAGCATGGATATTGCAACTCCTTTTCTTTGCACTTGTTTGCGTGGCCCTAGAAAACATCTGGGTGGAAAGATAAGTCAGGTGCATGTTGGCAGGCTGCCGGAAAGCCGTCTGAATTTTTGGCTGACCAGCAAACTATTCAAGCTCATTGTTTCTGAATGTGTGGGATCTCTTCAGGTATCTTCTTAATTTTATTTAATATACTTTTAGAAATTACCTTTAATTCCTACTTCCTCCTCTGTTCCATATACTGTGGACTGGTCAGCTTGTTCTTAGGAGGAAATTTTACTGATACAAATGCCATGGGAAAGCATTGTAGCACAGAAGGGTTTGAGGTGATGCAGTGTACATCAGGCACTAGATCAAATCTGCATGGAAACCTCTTCTCTCTGGCATTTGTGTAGTGCTGCGGGTGCAGTGAGCATCCAGACATCCTGCTCCATAGGACTGCAATGGCTGGAGTGAACACCCACAGGAGGAAAATGGAATTTTCTTTGTTCAGCCAAGAGCATCATTAGAATAATTTGAGCAGAATCAAGTATGTAGAACAAAGGAAGTGTGTGAGGCAGGTTAGTGTGGGCTCTTTACTAAGACTCTTGCATTTACTGAAATACTTGAATCCCCCTTGCCTCAGAAGGGTAGGGCCTTAGAGGCTGGTCTGCCCTGCCCCTGTCAGGAATGTTTTGAGCAAAAACTCTTCTGCCTTCCCACTGCTCAGAGAGCCTGCAATAACATTTTTTACTTCAAGGCATTTTATATTTAAGCGTGGTTCCAGAATTACTTTTTTGTCCTAGATATTGAAATGGATACTTCTGAAGGAAATGTGAATTTATCCAGGATGCCTTTAGATAAGTACATACTGAGACCAGCACCTTTTTTCCTTCAGATCAGGTTGTTGTCCTGTTATAACCACAAGTCAGGTGGTTAAGGAATGGTTTATAGAGGTCAGCGCTTCAGTCCCTCAGGGTTATTATGATTCCCCCAACTATTGGGTAAGACCTATGCGATTAAATTTAGAGGAGACTCTGTGATTAAAAAGGATCACTCTACAGCCCTGTATAAATTGCCTAAAATTTCTCAGATGTGTATTTATGAGTTGGATCCTCTTGGATAGATTGCAGAGAGGTGGATGTTGAGTCATATATAGAAACAAATCCATTTTAAAGGGAACCACCACTCCAAATCTATCCAAAAGAGAATCCAGAAAGAGAAGAGATATTTCATATTTTGGATGCTTGAATCTGTCTCTACATTCACAGGGGGCTGATGTCTGGAATTGATAGTGATGGCTTCCATCCTCCAAACTGCATTCTGAATCTCTCTCTTTGTATCAAACAAAAAGGACAACAAAATATTGTTAAACAGTAAAATAAGAACGGTCCAGAACTGATACGAAAAAAAAAAAAAATCACATCATGGCTTAAATTTTTTAGTTTATCCATATATTTTTAATTTTGCCTTTTACTAGTTTTTAATCTATTGACGCTCCCTGCCCCAGGAGTTGCATAGGCCTTTCTGTCAAGTAAGCTCAGGGTTTGAAATCCTCGTAGAGTTAGTAATGCGTGCTTAATAATACAGTCATGTGTTACCAATAATACAGTACATATTAATAATGATAACAATACTAATGATTTTAATCCAGGCAATATTGCCTACCTTCCTTTTTCCATCACTGAAAAAGATAATTGTAATAGAAAGTCAATATGCAGTAATTCAACTATTTCTACATCTATGTGTGTGTGTGTGTGTGTGTGTGTGTATATACATATAAAATATACATACATACACAAAGACATATAAAAATTATGATGACCTGGACAGGTAATTAAAAATGAAGGTAAGAAAAAAGCTGCTGCAGGAGGCTGAGTAATTTTTATTATTATCTACCCCCTCCCCACCCCCCCCAAGCTGAATTTTCCCTATTCAGTTTTCAGCAGAGCTTTGATATTAAGTCAAACACCAAGAGTCTGGGGATGAATTGCTTTCCTGGCGTTCTTAATAATTTCCTATGCTTTGTGAGAAAGGAGATTTTTTTTTTTTTTTTCTTCTCAGTTGTAATTAGATTGCTTTTCTGTAAAGTTCAGTAGACTTCTGGTGGCCAAAATAACCTTCATTAAAATAGCATAAGTTAAAGTGGGGGGAGAAATACTTATGTTCCAAAGTATTTGAATTCACACACAGTGGAAATCCACACAGTAGTGGAAAACTGGTAATGATTTGAATTCTTCATGGAGCTAATGCCAAGAACACTACTATATAAATAAATCTGCATGTACTACATGAAGTATTGCATGTACAGCCAGCATCTTTTTTTAATTAAGAGGTTTTTGTTGGAGGATGGAAAAAATTGAGAGTTACGCGTATTCATTGAGCAAGTCTTCCTTATTTTTTTTTTTTTAGTAAAACAAATAAAAATACTGTACTAAAAATGCTTTTGAAAAAGAGGAGTGCTGGAATGTTTTGCATATTTAACCAAAGGTTATATTAAAGTCTTTTACATAGATCCACCAGTAAATATGGAGAAGGTTACTTATTTATACCTAGCTGCTGGTTTTTGAACTATGAGAAACAATTCAATACAAACTATACTTACTGACAGCTGAATCTCAGAAGTCTGTTAACACATAAGGATATAACTGTTGGGTTGGTGTTTTTTCTTGTTTGTTTTGTTTGTGCTAATGTCAGTTTCCATATTAGACTCAGAAATCATGTCAAGTATTAGATTAATCTTGTTATTCTGGCATTTGAGAGAGCTATATATGTTGAGAATGATTCTTAAACTAAATCTTGAAGTATTATATGAAAGCTTTGAAGCTATAAAGAAATATTTACTGCTACAAACAACTTTAGGTAAGAAAAATTGAAAATACGGGGCACTGAATTTAGTGCAATCACTCCTTTCTTTATAAATATATACTCTTTTAATCAAGGAGACCTTTTACATCACAGACTGTTTTTGAAATCATGCTTATTTTGCAGTGCATAAATCTGAGAATGTCTGAGAACAGCAGTGGTCCAACAGTCTAGTTGCAGAATTAACAGCCTCAGATTGTGGCTAGCTAGAGAACCTTTTTCTGTAACACAAGTTTATTTTTTACCTGAGAGAATGTGTTGGTTTTCCCATAGAACCACTTATTAGAAATAGTTTAAGCATGTGAAGGTCTGACACTGAAGTTATTTTGGTAAAGATATCAGTCTTTATCTCAGCCAGAAGGAGCTCTTTGTGATTAAAATCATAGTTATTAACAGCAACCTTGAATTTTAAATAAATAAATAAAATAGTCCTAACGTGCCAACAGCTCACATGCTGGTGTATACTGTAGTTATTTCCATAATACAGAACAGGGGAAAATTCTGGTACAATGACCACAAATGTGAAAACAGCCTTTTTTAAGTAACTTACAGGTTACTTACAGAAAAATCTTTTTGATTCTTTTTCCATGTTGATATTTGTTGTTAAAGGATAGGTAACTTTCATGGTAGCAGATAAAAAATCACATCTTTTTGGAGAGCTGAGCATTCTTTCTTGCAAAAAAACTTTTTCTCAAATTGGTCTAGATTTATCTTTTACAGGGGCCACTTTTAAATTAAATTGATTTATTATTTTTTTTGGTAGGAATGTATGTAAAATGACTTCATGCTATGACTTGTCAGAATTTGCACAGCTCTAATGTTGGTTAACTGTTCTGAAACTGGAGAGTGTTATTGCAGTTGTGTGGTTTTTGTTTGTTTGTTTTTTGTTTTGGCAAAGGATTCTATTTGCACCCAAAATAAGTAGCTTGTTAACTTGATTTGGACCAAATTGTGTTCTCTCACCTCCATGAACACAGGTATTGAAAACAAAACCATAACAGTATCATAAATAGGTACCAACAAAATGCTGAAACTGAAAATGCTAAGACAATTCATTTGCTTATTTTACGTACACTAATATGATGGTTCCATGACTCTCTTGGATTTATTATCTAATCTGACCAGAATTTGTGTTTCTCTTGTGATTAAATTGTGGCAAATATCATCTGCCAATATCATCCCACAGGTAGAATTCATGTCTTCATTAGTTGAGACCTGAATGACCATCTTTAACTTTCCTGTAGAAAGCCTGAAAAGCATGCATCCGTTACTTGTGTAATAAAAAATGAAAATGTATCAGGAGACCTCTCATTAATTTCTGATGCAGATTTAGAGGTTCTATGAGTTTTTCTAATTATTATTATTTTATTTTAAATTTTGTAATGTGTTTTACATAGTGTCTGAAAAAGATATACTGGAGACATTTTGTGTTCTGTTTATATAAGTGAACTTAGAGTCGGAAACAAAAGATCAAGTAAGGAGAAAGCTGAAGGTAGCAGTGTCAGCATGGGACTGGTGATTCTTGGAGATAAGGAATGTTCCTGTTAGGACAGGCATTGAGCAAATAGAAAATGGTCAGAGTGAAAAATAAGTTAGGCTTGAGACATCAAAACGAACGTTGTTCATTTTAAACTTCCCTGAATAAATAATATAGGGCAAGTGATTTAAAAAGTATATGAGGATCAAAAAAGAGGATTGCTTCTGGCTATGAAGTTCCTTTAGATTTAGCAGTCTGTTAGTGGGACCTACATACTTATTAACATATTTCACTGGAGAGTTATTTTGAGTTATAAACTCTGTCATCATAAAATCAGAGTTATATCAGCTCTGTGACTGAGTTCTCTATTCTTTTGTTAGGTTCCTCTGTAAGTTGTGCTCAGATGCACATTTCTTTTGCTGGACGTGCCTGGATATGCAGCTTTCCTCCTGCTCCTTCCCTGTTATGTTTTTTTCTCTCCAAATGTCTCTCCTAAATTGATTGTGCTATTACGTGATGAAACAAATTGAGGAACTGACCTGGGTTAAAATTACTTGGCAAAAATGAAGAGGTGTGGTTTTGTCTAAGCTGATTTTTCTGATGCTGTTTTCCTGTGCAGTTGCCCAATTGGCAATTACAGAGGAGTTGAGGGGATAAGTTATTAAAGCTGCAAGAATTGCAGGAGCTGCTTAAGGAGAAGCCCTGTCACTGAAAGCAATGGTCCTGAAAGAATAGTCTTACAGAGATTTTAGGCTTCATGTATTTTCTGTGAATGCTGCTACTTATGCTGCATACTGGCAGTTATACTGCCGGTATGACCTAGCTCAGAGTGGAAGCTGATGAATTTGACCACAGGCTCAGTTCAGTCCCTGTGTACATGGGACAGATGAATTTTCCACCAGTTACCAGAGAAAGAATTAATGAAGCTTTTATGCAGAATGAATTTAGGTACAAAATCTTCTCAGTGAAGAATTTGGATCACACTGAAGTGCTAGCATGGACTGCTCATGCCCAAAATAGGCTAGTTTGAGAGTTTGTGTGGATAACAACAAATAACTTCATGGATGACTACTTTGAAAATTCTGCATCACAGTATATGAAATTCTCTTGTAAATTCTTTAAATCATTAAAGACTTTATTTGAAGTTCAGAGGTTCTAATGTAAGTCAGCTGGATTTCCATGTAGCTTTGGAGTAGTTCCTAATACTTTTACTTATGATTTTATTTTTAGAGAGTGTGAGTCTGCTATATCTGGTCTACAATGAATGCCAAATCTGCAATCAACAAAGAAATATTTGCCCCACATGATGAAAGGATGCTGGGAGCTGTCCAAGTAAAAAGAAGAACAAAAAAAAAGATTCCTTTTCTAGCTACTGGGGGTCAGGGTGAATATTTAACGTACATCTGCCTGTCAGGTAAGATTAAAGATTTGGACATACATTTGTCTGTTTTGGTATTTTTGATTAACTGATTAGATGTTATCCCATAGCTGCAAGGTGCTGGGTGACTTGAATCTTAATAGTGGAAGCAGAGAATAATGGCACTTGAAATACAGGCTATTAATATTTATACCATATAATACATTGAACAGGTGGTTTCATTGTTCAAAAACTGAAGTGTTCTCACAGCATAGCTGCAGAATATGAACAAATAGAGTAATTGGAAACAGTCCTTGCTTATTGATGTTAAGATCTTTCTTGGAGGGCTGAACTTCATATTGTTTGTTTCTGCTTTTTATGCCCTGAAATTTCTGGTTTGAAGCAAATATATTCTTTTCATATTTGCACCTGTGTTACAAACTTTTTGTGTCCTTTAAATATGCAACTTTCAGTTAAAATATTTTCAGTTCAATGATACACAGCACCACTGTTGTGTTTGATCTCCTGACTTTAAAAGGGGTGAAGAAGGAAATAGTTGGTTTGAAGAAGAAAATGATGTATAGTGATCAGTTTTGAGGTCTCACAGGGAACAGGGAAATGATCTATTGCTGCTAATGTGCTCAGGTGAAATTCATTTGAGCTTCTCCAAAGTCAAACCAGTACCAATGAAAGTCTGAGTTTTGTGGAACAGACTATGTAGTAGTAGGTGTCTGTTTAGCATATGTTGTGCTAGGTATATTTTTACCCTTTCTAATAAAGGTAAATGTACATTTATTTATTTTAGTGTATAAATGAAATTCATTGATTGGGTAACCTGTGGTTAACTATGGTCACAGATTTTTGGCTGTTTTTTTTTTTTTCTTTTAAGAATGTAATTTGGCTTATTCTTTGAATACTTTCTGGTTATTATAATTGAAAGTAAGATAAATTTTACCAGGATTATGTCTTGAAGCAGTTGGACAGTTGTTTGTGACACTTGTTTGCCTGTAGATTACACCTGTTTTCAAACTTAGCATGGAATTCAGTTGCTTGTTAGGCATTCAGTGCAGTTCTAGATTTCTAGAAATACCCAGCCCTTCCTCCAGGTACCTCTCTCTCAGGAATGCAGAAGTCCCCCTGTAGTTTCTGTGTCTGCCAAGTGAGTGTGTGTGATTATCTTTGATATCCTAAGGTGCTTTAGTCATATTTTTGAGTATCAGTTGCCTCCTTAGAGGGTGTGTATCTCACTGCAAGTAAAACTAGCAGTCACAGGAAGAAGTGCTCTTGCGAAGTTCGGAAGACTGATACTGTTTCTGAAGTAAATGAAAGATTATGTTTCATGGACTTTGTCAAATTTCTTTCCACGGAAAATTATATTTAACCTTTCAAAATGTAGGGTGTAAAACTCAGTGACTCTACAGCTGTTAATATATCACACACATGCACAGAAAATATACATTTATTAAATATGTTGCCAAATAACGTTTGTATATGTATGTACAAGTACTTACGTTAAATATAAGCTGCAGAGTATCTGTACACACACACTGAGGAGAATAAGACAAAACAGATTCAACACTTCTTGTGGAGTATTCTGCTTGCCATTCTTCCCAGGTACAGTAGTTTCAAGGAAGAGTTTGACTCACCTCGTCTTTTCCCTAAGGTTGTGGTTTGGATACCCTTTTAAGATGTAAGGATTGCAGGCCTCAATTCCCTCAGGTTGTGAAGGAAGCTGAATCTAGGTCTTCCATCTTTGAAATAAATGTTTAGATCACTAACTTGTTTTGAAGCAAAGGCTCAACTCTTACTCGTTTGGCAGTCAATTTTTAAGAGTCTTGAAGATGTTACATGATCTTAGATGTATCTAATGCCATTCTGCAACAGGATAATGCATAATGAGTAGGGAAGAAACAGCAGATGTCCTGATTTCAGCAGAGTTTCTCACTAATGACAAAGAGAAATATTCAGCGTCCAAATAAAACTACTGTATGTTGGTCACTGAAAAGCTGCATAATTGAACTAGGAGAGTTTTGTGTGGCTTGCTGTTAGTGAGGTTCTGCAGGGGAATGAGACTTTATTATTATTAAAATATTTAATAATAATAAAGCCTATGCTATCAAACATAATGTATGATCATTAATTTCAATTGACTGAAGAGGCTTGGGAGAGGACTGCCTGGCTGTGTTCATGTTTGAGGACAGATTCAGAATTCCAGAGTGATCAATTTGAATATGAGCCAGCAGTGTGCTCAGGTGACCAAGAAGGCCAACAGCATCCTGGCTTGTACAAGAAACAATGTGACCAGCAGGGCTAGGGAGGTGATTGTCCCCCTGCACTCGGCTCTGGTGAGGCCGCACCTCGAGTACTGTGTTCAGTTTTGGACCCCTCACTACAAGAAGGACATCAAGGTGCTTGAGCGGGTGCAGAGAAGGGCGACGAAGCTGGTGAGGGGCCTGGAGAACAAGTCCTATGAGGAGCGGCTGAGGGAGCTGGGCTTGTTCAGCCTGGAGAAGAGGAGGCTCAGGGGTGACCTTATTGCTTTCTACAGGTACCTTAAAGGAGGCTGTAGCGAGGTGAGGGTTGGTCTGTTCTCCCACGTGCCTGGTGACAGGACGAGGGGGAATGGGCTTAAGTTGCACCAGGGAAGTTTTAGGCTGGATCTTAGGAAGAACTTCTTTACCGAAAGGGTTGTTAGACACTGGAACAGGCTGCCCAGGGAAGTGGTGGAGTCACCATCCCTGGAAGTCTAAAAGACGTTTAGATGTAGAGCTTAGGGATATGGTTTAGTGGGGACTGTTAGCGTTAGGTCAGAGGTTGGACTCGATGATCTTGAGGTCTCTTCCAACCTAGAAATTCTGTGATTCTGTGATCAAAAAGTTAATGTAATGCAATAGGGTCAAGTGCAATTAGTTATTTAGTCAAGAACAATCAATAGCACAAAACTAAAGGGTGAGGAAAAAATGCTTCTGCCACTGAGGTTAAAGGAAATTGTGACAAGGATAAACTGCTTTGCTCTTCCCAATGGCTATGAAGTGATAATGGTTTTAGCTGCAACGAGTAGTTCTGTTATATTTTTAAAAAATAAATAAAAGTAAAATATAATTTAGTAAGGATATATGGGAATGGCAGTTGTGCTGTGTCCCCAGATGGTCTAAGATGAACTATATATGGGGGTTAAAGTATGTACTTGGTGACTTTCCATTTTTTCTGTGATTCAGTGCAAATTATTAGAAGCATCGACGGCTAGCTCTAGATATTAGTTTCCACTTCAAATGACATATGCTTTAATGCTGTGTTGCAACACCTATCTTAGAAACAACTTTATAAGCCCTTTACTCTTGTCCCACTTTTTCCCCAGGTTTTGCGACATATTAGGTAAATGTAGTGAGTAGAATATATATGTTCTTAGTTTTCTTAGACTGATTTGTGTGGCCTTTACTAGAAGGAATATGATAATTTACAGGCTAGAGCTTAATATGTCAGTTGAAAGAATCCCCTTAGAAACCAATTTGTTATGAGGATTATAAATGTTTGGGGATATAAAATGTCCTGCCTACTTATAATTTCATTCAAGATAGGGCACAGAAATCTAGACGTCAGCCATTGTAAAAGCTATTTCTACATTCTACTGTTTGTAGCTGAAAAAATTACACTGTTAACAGTTGTTTTCCTTTTCTCTTTTGAATTTAAAATACATTATATCACAACTGTTGTCTACCCGCATTTTTGTAAATGAGGATAGAGATCCTGAGCAGGGGGACTGTATCACTGCCACCTGAAGGACTCAAATAGCTGGGATAGTAAAGCATTAGAAGAGTCAAATGATGAAAACAGTGAGATGGGAGAGTAAGAATGATTATTTCAAATTTTTATTTGAAGTATGTACTGGGCTTCATATTTGACAATACTAAATATTGAATTGGTTAGAAGGAAATACCTATTGATGCTCCAAAAATGTGTACATAATGCTGTCAGCTGCAACTGAAGGTGGATTAACGTAAGGATGCTGTAGAAAGACTGTTTACTGCAACTGTGGAGACATGCAACCTGGAGCTCATTGTAGTGGCAGGGCTGACAAAGTTAGACTGGGAAGCAGCATAGCCAAGAGAGATCTTCTCAGAGATATTTAGTTGAAGAACAGCAAGCAAGGAGTAGACAGATGGGAAACACAGAGGCTGTAGGCAGAACAGAGAAGACAAAAACTGGGATTTTTTTTTTATGTAGGAAAGAATTTGACACAGTGAAAAAGCAAGAAATTCAGAGCTGAAAGTGGGTATTTATCACCTCCTCCACACTAGCAGACCTAGTGACAGTTATTGGATCAGATCTAAGTTTTAAATTTGTCACCATTGTCTTATGTAATTGAAACATAAATGTTTAAAATAGTTTTTAGCCTTATTTAGAATGCTGAATTAAATATGAAATACTTAAAAGGTCACTTCAGAGATACAGGATGCTGGCCATCTCTCCTAGCTGCTTGTGTGCAGTTCTGTGTGTTATTTCCTTTGACATGATATCATTATGGCTTCTAAGTAACTTTTAATATTAAAAAGGTTTTTAATTTCATATAGTGCATTGGAAGTGTTCCAGTTTATACGTATGGATGTGGCATTGACCTTTTCAGGACTAAAACTGTATTGCTGTTGCAATAAACTGAATGAACCAGATTGTTCCTTTTGAACCTGAATTCCTGTGTGTGATAACACTTAGCTGTTCCACTTTTTCTAGTCCTTCTAGTTAAAAGCTTGGAATTTGAGTGTTAGTTTTAAAAGCTAATACTGTTTAAAACTGGGAGTGGAATCCTTTTTTTCTTTGCTGTCTCCAAATGAAATTAATATATTGTTAACATTGGATGGCTTTATGTGAAAGTAAATTGAGAGTGATGGGGAAAAAAAAAAAAAGCCCCAAAAGTGCACAGAAATTGTTAAGAAACAACATACAGATATAACATATATTCATTTTTTTTCTTTCTTCATTAAAATTTAACCTCATTGACCATGTCACAGTTATTTTCAAACAACAGGCAGCAAATAGCTTAAAAAGCTATTCGCAGTTACCACAGTATGCGGAGGTGTTGTTTGTTTTTTTTTTCCTGTTTCTAAGTATACAGAGAGACAGGTCTACCTTATTAGCTTAAATAGTTTTGTGAATACCCTCAGTTTGTGCTCTTACAGCACATTTACTTCAGCTAATATCTAACCACACTGCTTGGTTATGCTTCCAACATAAACATCGTATTCTATTTTTGTCTCTAGAGCCATAAAGTTGTCTTTCCAAATATAAACTTGTTATTCCTTCTAAACAGATGGCTCATGGAATAGAATATTACCTAGGAATGGCCTATATCTCTTCTTCCTTTGAAGGTAACTTGACATGACAGTCAGAAATTCCCCATAATTTCATGGGGATTTCCAGTGCTGATTATATGTAATTGACCTGTCCAATTTTCAGTTCAGTGACCATACAGAAAGTAGTGGGAAGGAGTTTCAGATCAAAATAATTCATTTTTTCTCCTATATCTTCTCATTTTTTCTTGTCAGTTTTGGTCCTGTACTGAAGTGACCATCTCCCAATTTAGTTTCTCATGTTGAAGAAAATGTTCCTTTTTCAGGAGCTTGTAGTGCAGAGGATTCTCATGTTTCTTTCTCGGATTGTGAGAAACAAAAGTGAATTTCCTTTTTCTGTTTGCTTTCAAGGAGAATGCTGTACTCACCTCATCATAGGGTGTAATGAGTAATTTGTTGGGACAGTTTCCTCTGTTTAAATGTTGTACTGGGGAATGAGAATGATACTTCAGTATTAATGGTCAGACATAGTGCATTCAATTTGGAGGTGGGTCTGGCCTCCATGGATGTCAGGCCCTCTACTGAATGTTTAATTACTTATGCAAAGTAGTACATCATCTACATGAGAGATTCAGCCAGCTCAGAAGAACATGAATACTAAATGGCAGGTTGTTCTTCTTCAAGTTTTGTGTGACTTGGACAGCTGTTTGAAGACAACTGCAGAGCAGCTGTGGTGGTTTCCCTAACCCCACAGATTTCCAGGTTGGTACAACAGGTGGAGCATCTGGGCATGTATTGGTATGTATGTTTGATCAGGGAAGATATCTCTGGTAGCTGTACTCAGCACAAGGGCTGCCAGTTACAAATCATGGCTTTAAGGTAAAAATTCATATTCTGTGTCCCAGCGTACTGGGTTTATGTGGTAAGGCTTTGGTAGCAGGGGGCTTCAGGGGTATTATCTGTGAACACAGCCCAGCAGCTGCACTGTGTCAGACAAGAGCTGGTTCCAAAAGGGACCCGCTGCTGGCCAGAGCTGAGCCAGTGAGGGAAGCTGTTTGTGCCTCTGGGAGATTAGATTTATGAAAGGCAAAATATATAAAATAAAATAATAGCCTGCTGAGCAAGAGCTGCTAGGAGAGGGGAGTGGAAAATGTAGAAAGAAACAACACTGCAGACAAGGTCATTGCAGAAGGAGGGCAGAAGGTGCTCCAGGCACACAGCCAAAGATCCCCTGAAGCCTGTGGAAAGGCCCCTGGCGGAGCAGGCTGTCCCGCTGCAGCCCATGGGTCCCACATGGAGCAAATCTCCATGCTGCAGCCCATGGAGGAGGAGCAGATGGAGCAGGTGGCTGTGGCCACATAAAGCCTGCACCCCATGGAGAGCCCTAACAGGAGCAGGTTCCAAGCCAGAGCTTGGAGTCTGTGGAGAGGAGTCCGTGTAAGAGTAAGCAGATTATCTGTTGGGGGTGCTGCACATGGGGGACCCAGATTAGAGCAGTTTGCTCCTGGTGGATGGACCCCATGGTATGAACCCATATTGGAGCAGTTCTTGAAGAGCTGCTGTCTGTGGGAAGCCCCCACACGATCAGTTCGGGAAGGATGGCATCCTGTCGGAGGGACCCCATGTGTTGCAGCGGCAGAGTGACCATGAAGGAGCACACAAGTGCTATAGACTGACCGCAGCCCCCATTCCCTGTTCCTTTGCACCACTTGAGAGGAGGAGGTGGAAGGGGGGGGGGGTAGGTGTTTTTAGTTTGCTTTTAGTCTCTCAGTGCTCTAGTTTGTTTCTAATAGACAACAAATTACATTAATCTCTCTTGAATCTGTTTTGCCCATGACAGTAACTGGGGAGTGATCTTCCTGTCCTCGTCCAAACCCTTGAGCCCTTTTTCATTGTATTTTCTTGCCCTCTTCCTTTGAGGAAGGGGTGTGAGAGAGCAGTTGTGGTGGAGTTTAGCTAGCTAGCCATCAGGATGAAGCCACCGCAGTCAGAGAAGAGGAATATTAAGTATTCCTCTATCTTGGATGAGTTCATTGGATACTAACCATCACTACAGAAAAGCATAGTTCCAGTTCTTCACCTAACATTTTTTCATTTTATATGATACCTGATAACTTTCTGATGGCCTATGGAGAAACTAGTGCTGAATTCGATGGACAGGACTTTGCTGTGCAGAAAATGAAAGTAGTGTTCCTTCTGTATTGGCAGCTTTCTATGTCAAAGCACAGATTGATTGGAGACTTTCTCCTGTTGACTACTGATCCCTCTAAACCCTCTGTGTGTAGTCAGTACCTGCTTTTGCTTCCAATTAGACTCAGGTGTAACCTATACAGATTTTGTGCAACTTCTGCATTCATGTTGAACAAGTCAATGATAATTTGCTAGTGTGAGTGGAGTTACTATTACAGCATTCTGTGGTTTCCAACATATGCAATTCAATGGCAACTGCTTTGTGTTTTTTCTGGAATTCTGAGGGCTGATGCCTCTCACTGCCTTCGTGGTGCCTACGCTGATGTTCATGTATCTATATAGTGAGTTGACTATCAGCTTATTGAAACTTTTTGTCATTAGTTGTGCAGCTGAGCTGGTGCAAATGCATAAGCAAGGCTCTCTGGCCTTGCTTCATGAACTTCATGAACTTGCATTGTTATGAAACCATTTAGGCAAACATTACAGTTGTGAAAAACAAGTACAATGAGGAAGATGCTACAAGGAAAACTTTTTTTTTTAGACAGTAAGAATAGCAAATAATTGGTGTAGACAGCTTTGAAAAAATGTATAATCTGTCATGGAGACCTTTGGGAAGAAGCTGTAGAATTGTGCCAGGAGTTGCATGAAAGGTGACAGATTTTGCCTTCAAGATAGAAAAAGAGGCTTTGAGAGATCACTTGGGTTTACTTCTAGACACTTTTTTTTTTTTTGATGACCGCATGATTGCATAGAGGACATTTTTCAGAGTAGCTTCAGGGCAGAAGAAAATAGTCAATACTTATATCATATATGAAATGGCATATAAATCTTGTTTCCATATTTCCATTTTCAATACTTTCAAATTTGAATATCTGGAAAATAATTTTCTGGGTGCATATAGCACACTATATAATACTTAGTTGAAAATTGAAGCTTATAGAAGACAAATTTGTATATTTATTTTTAGTCCTTCTAGCCATGGATCAGTCTTGAAAAAGCAGCTTTCCTGTGGAAATACTTAATTTACTGAAGAAGTTTTCTAGAAAGCAAGTTGAAATATGTAAGCTACATATACATAAAATTTAAGGGCATTTGCGAGAATACCTTAAAGTTAGGAGGTTATGGCAAACATTGAAAAGTGCTGAGAACCATGTTCTTTTCAGTATGTATGTTTTTTGCTTCAAGACTTTGAGTGTCTGCATGGTGGAATAGGCTCATTACACTTTCTTCTTTGCTTTGCTTCATTAATTTAGAGGCATCTTGTTTGATCATTCCAATGCTTTCTGTTCTACTTTTGAGTGAGGAGATAATGCCTTCTTGTGATTGTGTACATGACAGATAACTCTATTTTCTTTACCACTTAGTGTGTTTTAGGCTGGTGTTCATATTTTTTTGCTTAGCAAAGTTATTTCTACTGATATTTAATGATTTTTTTTTTTGATTTAATACTATTATGAAAAAAAAAAGGAACAGGCTTACTGACACCTGTAAGATTGATATGAAAGCAATTTCTACATAACAAATTTGCAGTTAGAAAACATGCTTATACCATCAAATATGCAAGAATGATTATGGGCTTTCATTTTCCCCTTATTAATGTTTTTTCATAAGTCAATCTGAATGGAATTAGAATCCCTTTTAAATGCTGTAGAATTGAAGCAAATGGGTCTTTTCAATACCCCCACCTTTCTTTACTAGGGTTTCTTTTAACGTTGATTAACCACTTTAGGAATTTGGATGAATTCTGACACTTTCTCTGCCTTTACTTCACCTTTTATAATAGCTACCTAAAAATCATCAACAGCTTTTGAGTTAAAACTCTTGAAAATATTTAAATTTTGTTAATTCTGAAGTATTTTAAAATTTAAATAGAAGTGCGATTATGCAGAGGCATAATGTTATCAATGTTAACATTAGCCTTTTTATTGAGTAAACTAGGGACCATTACAGCCTTGATGATATTTTTGTTCAAATGAAACAAATTACAAGGGATGTCTCAGACTTTGTCTTCTCTAACATGAGCCTTTAACAATACACGTGTTAAGGTGTTAGCTGTTTTTCTGGTTTGTTTTGCTTTAAACAACAATATCAACATCAGTTTTGAACTGTGCTTAGTGGTGCAAATTCAAATCCTTTTTTTTCTATAACCTGGAACAGAAATTAATAACAATAATAATATTAAAAAAAAAAAAAAAGGCAAGCAAAAAAAAAACAAACAAGATTCTTTTCCTACCAGTTCTTCAAAGGAAAATGTTCCTGAACATCACCATCCCATCTTGGGAATGTCCTCTTTAAGACAAAGGTTTAATCTTCTAGATACCTATAGGGCAAATGTGTATCTTTGATGTTATGCTCAATGACCTATATTAACTGTTCTGTGTTGACTGTTAAGTTGGGTAAAGGAGAGTACAGATATTTTTGAATTGTTGCTTAACGTGGTTGGATTCAGACAGTATTCATATATGTATAATCTGTATAAATATACACTGAATACGTACATACGTATGCATACGTATACATACTTATGAAGTTTTCATCTGTGCTTAGCTACTAGCCTCAGGGCTTGTTGAAAATGTAGCAGCAGTTGTTTGCAGTAATGGTGGTTGATACTAACTGATAGTGCTCAAACATAGCCTGTATGGTAGCTCAGAAGACTGACAGCACTGACAAGGGTAACGTTCCTCTCAAAACCAGTTTCCCTGTTGCATCACAGCCTCATGATTTTGCCAAGATGTTGACATTGTGGGTGCACAGCTCATATGAAAATGTCAAAATATAATTACCTTCATCTACTTCCAATAGTGACTGTGATAAATTGTGATACTGAATGGAGTTCTTAGCCAAGCCTCTCCTTTATCAGAATTTGTTTTGGTTTTAATAGGTATTTTTGATATTTTAACTCCATAGTACTCAAAAGGATTTTTAGAAGTCTAAAAACCACTTTCTCTTAATGCTGATAAATGCCAACTTCCATTAAATAAAAGGAATTTCAAAAATTAATTCATGTAAGGGTCTTTGAAAATCTTTACCCGTGATCAAATTACATAGGTAGAAAACTGGTGGCTGTTACGTGGGAGCTGGATTAACTTTCTGTTCTTCATTATCAATCTTTTTTGTATTTATTTAAAATAGAGGAAGGAAGATTAATGTATTTCTTTGGTAGGTAGGCTAATTTATTGATCGTATTCAGAGTAATATTGTAATATACATTGATGCTATGATCCTTTCTGACTGTGTCCAGTTGTTCAATTTAAGGTAACCAATTCTTTTTCCATAAGAATTTTGCTTAAGAAGGAATCTTGTTATAGGAAATGTACAGAACTGTCTATTTAAAAGCATCTGGTCAGATTGTTTTTCTCCTTTCTTCTGAAAGCAGAGGAATAATGTATGTATGCTCCCATGCATACATCCTCCCAGTACACTACTTGGTCTAATTTACATGCAGGAAATGCTTTCTAAATTGCAGGCTAAAGGTGTGCAGTTCTGTGTCTGACTGATGTTTGATGTTTCACACAATTGCCAGCGGTTTTGCACTTTGATTTATTTATTTTTTTTTTCATAATAGAACCGTAGCAGGTTGAAGCTTGACAGTTACCTATTGTGCATCACTTTGTTTTATAAAATGATACGTAGATCCAAGGAACTTGTATCACTAATACTACCTTCAGCTTTACTCAGAATTGAACTTCTGGAGTTGCTTTTCCCTCCACCTCACACACACATGTGTTCCTTGGAACAACTCCCAAAATACCAAATCAGATGATTTTGGAAGGGAGAAAAACAGAAAGAAAAAAAAAAAATCACACACACACACACAAAAAAATCACCAAGCAAAACAAAACCATATAAATCCAGAAAACACGGTGGGAAAAGTAAGGAATCAAATCTGTTTCTTTAGTCAGACATAACTTTTGTAATAATCAAAAGGTATCCCTTTTGGTTTAATATTCATAAATATGAAGCATATATTGATGCAGTAAATTACAAACCTGTATGTTGGAAGTTTTACACTGGAAGCTGTATGTTGTCCTGTTCATCACAACTGAAGCTTAATGAGGTTATTCTTAGCTGGAATTTGTAGCCCTTCCATGGAGGAATCCCAGAATTACTAGGAAGTTTTACAGCAAGTGGTTGAGTTGCAGCATTCTTTTCCCATCCTTCCATGTTCAGAGGAGGTTGACAACTGTATTCCTTTATCCATTCATTGGAATTATTTATGCTGGGAGGGTTAGCATTTCTAAAGAGTTGGAAGTAGCTTCCTTCAGCACATGCAACATACTTCACTGCAGTGTTTTGCCCAGAACACGGCAGATGCTTGCATCAAGTTTACTGCCAGGTTAAAATGTTTGAATGTCATGTTGTCTTTTGGAGGTGGTTCATTCATTCGTTGTCCAACTGAGTTTTTGGCAGGGGTTAATGCTATCTTATATGTGATAAAAATGCAGAACTAGAATTAAGGATACACTGAACAGTATTTTGTGGTAACTGCTCCTTCAGGTTGAAGTATGGAACCATGAACATAAGACCTGTGTATTTGCTAACTGCCAGCGTTAGAGGAAACGGTTGTCATTTTACCATGACAATTAAAATTGGTGTGTTTTGCTTTGAGGAGGGTTCAGTTTAAACAGTTTTCTTAGTTTTCATGGTACTGGAGAGCGGCCTTTACAATACTCCGCCTCCTTGTGATGTGAATTATTGAACTTTAATCATATGGGGTCGAAAGTATCTTGATCGTTTCCTTGCAGTTGCGTTTCGGAAAGCATTTCTGCCAACTACTGTGTAGTTTTGCTCTTCGTAGCTTCTAAAGAAGGCTGTAAGTTCTTTCTTCCTGACCATTGATTGCTGTGTCGCAGACTTTGAGCAGATAAACATCAGATTAAAATCTTATCCTTTTATAGTACTCCAAGCTATAGGAATTGAATCCAGTATGTTGTCATAATTATGCTCTTTGAATTCTGCACAATCAAATAACTTTCAGTGTAGACCAGCCCATAAGAAGTACTTAAAAAAAAAAAAAAAAAAAAATGCAAAGCCAATTAGAATATTGCATCCAGCTCTTTACTTTTGCTTTTACTGTTGCTTTGCCTGAGATGACTAATGCAGTCCTGTTCTCTAAATATTTTGTTTGTGAATTTTATTTATAAATAATAATAGAAGTGAGTTAAATAGAAACAGAACAGGTCAGGACCAATAACCTGGCTTGCTGCTGTGATTTGCCTGCATCCCCGGTTCATCCAAACTGTTGCCACAGGACCTTCAATACTGCTCAAGTAGCAGACCGTTTAGGAAACCCTGTAGGGAAGGAGGTTTGAGCTAATTCTGTCCATTTCTACCTCAGTGGTGTAATATCCAAATATTTCCAACTGTAACAGCACATATGCATACATACATGTATTATCTGAAATAAATGTTCTGTATTTACAGCAGCCAACTTTTTCCTTTCAGTCTGCTTAGATTAAGATTTTTACATAACTTGGATTTTGTAATCTGATTATGCATATCCTAACAAGAAGGGAAAAAAAACAACAAATGAAGGGTGGGGAGGCTGAGAGAATATAAACTATGTAAAGTTTTGTTGGCCCTGTATCAAGGAGGATCTACCCATTTGTCCAAGTTAAAACAATCTCTAGTAGCTGTTTAGCTGGAACTGCTTCATAGAGAAAGTCTGCCCCACCCTTTCAGTGGTGCTTTTGCTGTGTTTATTAGAGCTCAACAGTACATAATAACCTTCTGTAGCCTCAGGGAATGATCGAGTTACAGCTGTACTGCAGCTCAAATTTTCTAACACTAGTGTTTGGAAGAATGCCTCATTTAGGTGAAATTTTCCTCGTAGCCTTTTGGCCTCATTTTCCATTATAGTAGTTTAAACAGCTACCTTCATCTTTGAATGGTTCTTCTGAAATGCAGATCACTTCTCTCTAAGCAGATGAGTACTGTGAAACTACAATATCTGTGAATATAAGAAAACCTGCATTAAATTTTTTTCATTGCTTTACAGACATCTCATTTACTATGTCAGAGCATTGGCTTGAGACACATGCAAATTTAGCTGTTTTCAATAGGGGACTATATCTTGATTATTTGGTCTTCTTGAAGGTTGCTTGACACAGTCTTTTCTCTTTTCTGTTGAGGTATTTTAGGCTAATGAAGGACCTTAAAAGATTTAAGGTAAATCCCCTTTTTAGGGTGTTGGTCTGAGATACCATTATAATATTATGGAATATATGCATCACATGGTGAAGTTCCTTAGGCAATTTTATCTGCCTAAAACTAGGTGGCTATTAAAAAATTGCTTGAAGAGTCTAGTTGTCCATCTGTATTGTCTCCTCAGATGTTCAGAGGACAGGCTCAGCTGGAAGAGAAGCTGCAACATAAACTTCTTGCTGGATGAAATAACTACTAAATGCTTTTTGTGGATAATATGATATCAGCCCCTGCTGAGTTAGTTATCTTAAATCTCTGCCTCTTGTCACTCTTTGGAAAACAGTAGTGATTATAGGAGCTGTTTTCTGTGACTGGATCAATGTCCAGAAGAGAACATAACTTTTGATTTAAAAGAATATTTTCTTGCATAATTTATACAAAGTATGCTTTTCCAGAGTGAGGTGAAAAAAATAAAAGCTGAAATAAACAAAAGCTTTCAACCTCCAGTTATAACATTCATCTGCAATCATGGCAGATTCTTAAAGAATTATTGATGGCTCAAACACTTATTTTTTCTTAAAGTTGTCTAAAATATTGTCCAGTAGGATTTTTTGACAGCTAGAACTTGTTAGATCTACTTGGAAACAACAAGAGCCTATGTAGAGAACTTTTGAAAAAGTTCTGGAATGATTTTCTCCTTAATTCTTGTATTCAGATGTCATGGTTTCTTTTAAGAATAGGTTTCTTATATTTAGCCCCCATAAACGTAGCATACAAGTACACACAAACTATCCATCAACTGTACCATCTGCCTGATGAAGTGCTGGTTGTTTACCCAGTGATCATTGTGTAATTGAAACTACTTGAGAAGCAAAAGGACAAAAATAAGCCTCAACTATGGACAACATAAAATTGAAAAAGTTTTGAAGGGATACTATGAAATTTGTAAGGAATTGAAAAAAGAGGATTTGAAAGGTTCTAAACTGGTAGATAGACCACTGCATTTCACTAATTAGAAAGTCATGAAGTATTAATTTTTATTCATTTCGACTCTCAAACACCATTCTAATTTGTTAGTAAATTTGCAGTACACCATGGTTTTAAAATAAAATGTTTTCTTGCTAAATTAAAAAAGAAAAGATGTAAAAAAAAAATCTTGCCTTTGAATCAGCTTCTTGAAATAAATATTGATCTGTTTCATATCAGATTGTTGAAAACAATAAGGAGATTATAAGGAGATTAATATATATAAATATAATTAATATAATATATTATAATATATATAATATATATAATTAATATAATATATATTGATATATATTAATATATAAGGAGATTAATAAGGAGAGATTTTTTTTTCTTTAGCTGGAAACAGATGTAGCCTAATAAAGCATTTTTGTGCTAATGTCAAATAGCTTCTTTTCTTGGAAGAAAGGTTTAGGAGGGGAAGACCAGAAGAGAAAGAGTTACTGTGTAACCACAAATTAGTAGAAATAAGGACTTCTCTTGACCCTAATAACGTATAATAATGTGATGATGCATTTTGAAAAACAGGTCGTTCAATCCATTCTGAAATCCTCTGAGAAATAAAGCACTTAATTGTTAACCTCCAGTGGCAGTGGGTTGTTGTTTTTTTTTGTTTGTTTGTTTTTGTTGTTGTTGTTTTTGTTTTGGTTTATCTAGTTCATGGGAACCAACATAGATTTCATTAAAGGCTCTAACTACCTTTTAAACATTACAAAACCTACTTTTTTTATTTAGTGATATTTCAGTACTTCTGTTACACTAATTAAATAGTGTATCAAAAAATTAGTGTGTAGTAAGACAATTATCATTCAAGTAGTCTTCTTAAATGATTCAGAACAGCAGTGTAATCAGTAGAATTATTGTCAAGAATTGTATTAGTTCTTCATTTAGATAAATAACAGGAACATGTCTCCAGGACTTGAGTAATCAGGGTTGTGTTATTGCTTTGTACCACTTTGGACTCGAGGTTGAATGGAGAAAATTTCATAATTAGAAATTTTTACAGAAATCCCATGAGAGCTGTAGAAAAAGTCTCTGTCACTGAATAATCTTGGCAAGATTATGGAAAAGATCCTCCTGAAAACAATGTCAAGGCACATGCAAGACAAGGAGGTGATCCAAGACAGCCAGCATGGTTTCACTAAGGACAAATCGTGCCTGAGCAGTGTGGTGGCCTTCTGTATTGGAGTGACTACGTCAATTGGCAAACACAGACCAATTGATATAATCTACCAGGACTTCTTCAAGGCTTTTGACAACAGTCCCACATGACATCCTGGCCTCCAAACTGGAGAGAGATGGATTTGATGGGTGGACCATTCAGTGGATAAGGAATTGGCTTGAAGGTCACACCCAGAGAGTGGTAATCCTGGATCTATGTCCAGGTAGAGGCTACTGACAAGTGGTGTATCTCAGGGGTCTGTCCTCGGACCAGTTTAGTACCATCTATGACATTAGTAACATCTATTTAGACCATCAATGACATAGTGGGATTGAGTGTACCTTTAGCACATTTGCAGATGACACCAAGCTGAGTGGTGCAGTTGATACACCAGAAGGAAGGGATGCCATCTAAAGGGACCTGGACAAGCTTGAGAATTGGGCCCATGTGAACCTAATGAGGTTCAACAAGTCTAAATGCAGGGTTGCTGCATCTGGCCTGGAGGAATCCCAGACAGAATTATAAACTGGGAGAAGAACTCATTAAGAGCAGCCCTGCAGAGAAGGACTTGGGGGTTCTGGTGGATGAAAGGCTCAACATGAGCCAGCAGTGTGTGCTTGCAGCCCAGAAAGCCAACTGTCCTGGGCTGCATCAGCAGCAGGGTGGCCAGCACATCAAGAGAAGGGATTGTGCCCTCCTACTCTGCACTTGTAAGGCCCCCCCCCCCTAGAGTACTGTGTCCAGGCCTGGGGCTTCTAGCACAGGAAAGATGTGGACCTTTTAGAGTGAGTCCAGGCTACAAGGATGATTGGAGGCCTGGAGCACCTCTCCTATGAAGAAAGGCTGAGAGAGATGGGAATGTTCAGCCTAGAGAAGAGAAAGCTCCTGGGAGACCTCATTGCGGCCTTTCAACACTTAAAGAGGACTTATTAAAATAAATAAATAAATAAATAAATAAATAAATAAATAAATAAATAAATAAATAAATAGGGAAGTGACTCTTTGCTCAAATAATGACAGGACAAGGAGAAATGGTTTTAAACTAAAACCATTAGTTTAAGCTAAAACCATTAGTGGCAGGAAGGAGTTGGGAAACTAGTTGGGAGACTTTTGTGTCAATATTCTGTCAAAGGACACAAACAGTATGTAAATATACATAACTTCCCTTTTTAAAGAGGGAAGGGAAGGGGGAAAGATGGCAAAGTAGCCAGACTCTTCAGGCTTTCTTCTTGTGTTCTTTCTATCAGTTTCCCTTTTCCACTCTCATCTTTCTTGCAATCAGTAAGTAGATCTGAGGAATGGGTATTTTTCTTTTCATAGAATCACAGAATATCACAAGTTGGAAGGGACCCATAAGGATCATCAAGTCCAACTCCTGGCACCGTACAGGTCTACCCAAAAGTTTAGACCGTGTGACTAAGAGTACAGTCCAGTTTTTGTTAACATCATTCAGCTTTGTTGGGTAGACAGCACCAGTATGCACTATAAAACTTAGGAAGTAAGTTGTCTTGAAAAGCAGGGAAAATGTAATTTTATAAATCTTGAAATGTATAGGAAATACGAGGATATGTGTTGATGGAAGTCAGACAATTATTGCTGTCATTTTCCTTCCTGTTCAACAAACTTTCCTGAGCCCATAATAAGGATCTCTGAATATTTAAAAGGAAAGATCAGTCTAGGGAATATTTGTGTGAGCTTAAGTTGCACCCCATAGAATCTCTAACCGAATTCTTCAGCAAGTCTGGAGACTAGTCTGCTTATACAAGAGCAGAAATCTTTTGTCCTGGGCTTATCATGTTTATCAAGTTCACTCAGACAGGTGTACAATGACTTTACAGAAAGATTTCATGACTACAGAAGAGACAGGTTGCTGGAGAGGAGGGAGAATGATTACTTCTGCAATATAATTGCATCAGCATGCTTCAGTGGAATGATTTTTGTAGTTGATGTTATTTAGTGGTATTTTTTTCTGGCATTAGCTGCAAGTAAAATTGAATAACAGTGAGGAAATGAACTTGACACCTCTTCTAGAAAAAGAGGAAGCCACTTCGTTTTCCAGAAAGTCAAGTTTCAAAACTTGGTTTGAAATTTTCATGCTTGGTAGGTAGACTTCAGCTGTTCCCTGTGTGCAACTGTCACTTAAAATTGTTAGAGGTACGTTCCATGTCAGACTTTAAATTTTCAGCATGGTAGACCTTAAGTAAACTGAGTTAGTTTTTGTTTTGTGAGGCAATTACTATTGTTAAGTTGTTTGCATTAAAAAAAAAAAAAGAAAAGAAAAAAAAAGCTTTTTAAATTTTTAAATTTAAAAATTTATTTTGAACTATGACAGTCATAGTATGTATCAAATATTCTGGCAAATTTTAAAAGTTTATTTTTGAAAAGAAAACCCTATTTGTTTTCTCTACTATCTAGCAATTATGCACAGCTATTGTTTTCTGAAAGAAAATGAGTAGGGCAAGATTATACCAGGTAAAGACAAAAATACCACCCTTCTTTCAAGTATGTCCTGTTATTTTTAATTTTGTTCCATTAGTTTGGAATGTATCAAAACATCTCTCTCCACGGATGTGTTTAACTGCATTATACTACTCTTGAGGGGAAAAGTATCAGAAGATACAATTGTTTTCAGAAACCCTTTGAAGATAAGTCAAAGTTTCACTGACATTTCTCAGAATAAAAATAGATGTTCACTTTCTTATCAAGTCTATTTATTAGAAATGTTAATAGAAGGCCCAATAATATAGCAGGCAAAAAAAAAAAAAAAAGATCTGTGTAAGAGTGTTTTCATGCAAATGACACATGTAAAATTTAAATCTCTTTAGGAAGAGATGAAGTGTGATGTGATGCTAAATTGTCTAATGTACTCAAAAAAAAAAAAAAAAAGAGTTCTGCCTGTCTCTGCTTTTCCTATTTTAAGTATTTTTTCTGTAACCTATGGTTTCAGACTGTTTCATCTCAGTCTTGGTCACTTTTTTAATAAATTTCATAAAAGCTGTTCTCATTTCTTTGCTTACTGTGAACATATTCAAACATTTATGCTTTCTAATTACCTTTTTATTTTTAAATCTGTGTGGCTTCAGAACCCTCGATTGCTGATTCAGGGGGAATAATTTGATTTCATGCTGTCCTTCCCATTTTGCATTTCTAAAATGCATTCAAAGGCTGAAAAATGTTTGAAATGCCCTTTTTATGTGAGTAGTTTCTATAAAAACTGTTGCAGACAGCTTCTTTTAGTCTTCTTATTCATGAATAACTCTAGCAAGGTTTTTCCTAATTGTTTCTACTTCTAAATTTTCTGTTTCTTCATGGCTAATTAATTGGATTATTTCTGCTACCATATATATATATATGTATGCAGCCTCTTTCTAACTATTTTCTGACACCTGATCGTCTCTTGTGATTGTGTTAGACTGTAACACCTTCTTGGAGAAATTTCTGTCACTAAACATAGTTCCTCACTTCAAGTTAATTCTCATTTTAATTTTGCGCACTTCCTTCCTGAATGTGACTATTCACTAGTAACATGCCATTGTCAACTTGCCTCTGTTTCTGCTTAACTTAACTTCCAGATGTTGAACTTTACACAAGAGTCTAAGTTTTTTTTTTTTTTTTTTTTTTTTTTTTTTAACAGAAATAGCACTGTTCTTTCTTTCTCAACCATTGCTTATCTCAACCTCTCTTATTCCTAGCCCTGACTAGTAATATTGATGATTGTCTTTTAATGTCATGTGATTATTCCATCTCTTTTTACCTTCTTTGCTCTTTTAAAGCAGTCCATTCCTCTGACTCTTCTGTCTTACAGCCATACTCTTTAATTCTCAATACTACTTCTGTTCCGTTGGACCATATTTTTGTTTTGCTTTGCTTTGTTTTTCTCTTTTCCTTTGTTTCTAGAATCCTGCTACAGCTGCAAACCCAGGCTTCCGTTATAGCAGTTCTGTGAAAATTTGATATCCTATCACTTGGCATCATTCCCTGCTCAGGAGGAATCATTTGGAGTTTAGAACTCCTGTTCCTTCTTCTACGTGCACTCATTGCCTTCAGCACTTTTGGATGTTTGCTGTTTTCTGTTGGGTTCTGTGAATTCCATGCTCTGATTGTGTGCCTCTAATTTGAGGTCAAAAGGTATCATTCAGTTGATTTGTGTAATAATTAATGTCCTGTCTCATGAGCTCTGTATAGGGGGTTATGTAGCAGAAGGGCAGAGAGGTTGTTCCTGAAAGACGTTTATTTTTGACCACAGAGACTGGTTTTAAAAACCTAGGAAATTAAGAATTAAGAAATTAAGAATCTTGCTGATCTATATTTTCAACTCTGAATGAGTGGGTCATTAGGACATGCTTGTGTGGATGGATCATTGGAAACAACTGCTACATTCTCTTGTTTATTTTTTTTGATTCAGCTGTAAGTTTCTAACATAGCTAGTTCTGATTTGTCTTCCTTTTCACTTGTTAAAACATATTACTAAATCCTCCAGCAGTGCAAAGAGAGCTTTTGTTGGCTCTGCAGTTGTTCATGCTTTCCTTCTTTTTTGCATATGAATCTCAAGAGAAGGAGAATTCACAGCTTCTTCCCCTCTTTTTGCACAGTGGTCTGCATAAATAAATGCATACGCTTTTTTTTTTTTTTTTTTTTTTTTTGAAAAAAAGGTATGTTATATCATCCATGTGTTGAAGCTACATTGAACAACACAGGAAAGGAATACAAATTGATCTCTTGACACATCCATCCTCATATATTTTAAAGCTAACTTCAGTCATAGTTCCTCTGTTTGTTATAAACTGTCTCACAGCATTTCTTGAAAGAGATTGCAGATAAAATTTGAGTAATATGGTGACTTAATTTTTTCCATAAAATGCTTTCTCTGATAGTGTGACAAGTTAATAACACAGTTTGTCAAACATCTGTGTGTATATAGAAAACAGAATAAAAGAAATGCAAATTATTTGGGCCTTAAAGTGATGCCAAAGCAGATAATTTCTCTTACACCATAACAAGAATGCATCATTTTGAGGGCTGATTTAAAATTAAATAAAACTATTTTACCTAAATATGTAAATTATTCTGAAAGGATAAATGTTTTCTTTCATTTTTAGCATTATACAAATACCTCAAGAACTGGATGGATTTTATATTCAATAAATTCTGGATATTTAATAGTGCACATGTAACTTTGTCAGGCTATGTCTTGACTATATGCTTCATCTGTCAAAGCAATCTGACTCAGAGTACACATAGAATTTCCTAGAATAGGAATAACTTGACTGACATGCCCTTTATTTAAGATGTTATTTTTACTGAGCCAGTAGTTTCATAGCCTAGTTATCAATATTCCTGAAACAAAGACAGTTACCACCAAGTTGCTAAGTGACTGTAAACTTGCATAAGGGGTAAGTAGTACTGTAAGGACAAGAAGTAGACAGCTCACTTTTAATGGTTCTGGTATAAAGCTAAGAATACATGTATTTGTCTGACTTCTCAAGTTCTTGTTTGACACTGACGTGGATACAACTGTGATGGAAATCAGTTTTATCTTACTGGACTGTAAGTACCATGAGATATGTTAGAAGAACCTTGGGATCATAACATGGCCCATTGCAGGGCCACCTTACACAGGGAATGCTGCTTCCATATTACCCAAAGAGGTTGGCTTGTGCTCTGATATACATTGTGCTGCTTCCATATTACCCAAAGAGGTTGGCCCTGCCATTGCAGGGCCACCTTACACAGGGAATGCTGCTTCCATATTACCCAAAGAGGTTGGCTTGTGCTCTGATATACATGTAGGAAGGCATTCTTAATGTTTCACTAATTACATTACTACAAGCAGACTGAGGCAGGCAAAAGGAGATTGATTTATTAAACTGATTAATATCCAAACATACAAAACCTGTGCTGGTAGGATTCTAGGATCAGGACAGGGTCATGATATTTGAGGAGCAAAAGGTAATTGTTATACATATCTCTAAGAAATAGTGTGTCCTTGGAAAGCAAACACTAAGTGGTGTAATGAATATTGTCCTTTTTTTTACCTGGACATCTTTAGAGCTGTTTTGTTGCTCTGAAACACAGAAAATATTCTTAAATGGTTTTTGTCATTTTTGCCTGAAATTACTTTTGTCTTGTATCAGTAGTGCTTGACATACAGCTGATAACAGTATCTGATAACAGACTTCTAAAGAATTTCATATGGTTTTCTACCAGCTTCAGTGCAACACTTGTTTGAGGTACATTGTCAAAGGAAGTTGGTGAGGTGTCAAGAAGCATACTCCAGACAAAGGGGAGTGGAGAAAGAGAAGAGAGCTGCAGCATATCTGTTCATATCTGCAGCAACTGTATCCTGCTGACAGTACAGCCAACCTATAAAATTAGATGAATATTACCATATCCAGTTCCACCAAGTCTTGTTTTATTTTGCTGCATTTGTTCAGAATGTCATTAAAGTTATTACACAGATGTTTAGGTGTCTGTGTCCAACCTTCTGTTTGATTGCATTCAAACTTGGTTATTGCTGTTCCACAGAAGCTCTAGCTAGGATAATAGCACACTATTTGAGATGTGTTTGTTGTTTGTTTTTTTGTTGTTGTTGTTGTTGTCTTGTTTTGTTTTAAGATAAAGCATATGTATTTATTTTGCTAGGAAACCTTGACCTCTTGTTCATATAAATGTTTTGATATGGTGCAGGAGAACAGAAATTATTATTTTCCCAACAGAAATTCCTAGTCTCAGGAGTTCTGAGCCACTACTTCACCCAACTAATGGGATATTCAGTGTACTCTGACATACTGTATGGACCATCTTCCTTTGAAGACTGAAAGGTTTTGGATAAGTATGCTGTAAGGTCCTGCCATTCTGATTCCTGTTTCACGTAGGAAAAGGAAACGTTTACTTCCAGTTGTATGTGGTATATAAACATTAAGAAAAAAGAGCCCCGAGACCTAAATCCTGTTATCTAGAACCTCCATCTGTGATAACAATATACTGTGGTCTTGTAATGGTAAATTGTTCATCAGCAAGATCTTTTTAGTCAGAGGTTATGGATTACATAAGTATTGTTTATCATAATTTAGTAATAAAATTTAATAATTTCCTGCTCACATGCTGTTGTATTTTTTAACTCTACAGGGTCATCCACATGATAGTCATTCTTGGCTGTATCTCATCTGTATTATGTATTCCACAAGATCTCTGCTGGTGACATTTGTATAAGCTTTCAAGATGCAGCTGCTGCTTATGTTGTTAAATCCTTTTCATTACGTATTCCTTTGAATAAGTTAAGCAACAATGGCAAGAGTGAAGTCTGGGGCTAAACAACTGCAATTTGTGTAGTACTGTCCAGTATACTATGATCAATTTTAAATTTCAGCGTTATTAATATACCCAGAATCCACTATGAATGTGCTATATAACTTCTAAAATTAAACTTCTTAAAGCTGAGCTTCATAGGATGGTACAATGAATTCGTAAAAAGGCTGGGATTCTTATTGAAGATATTCTTATTAACTTCTTATTAACTATTCTTATTAACTATTATACTATATTGGCAAAAGGAAGCCCTCAGGGTAATATTAATCTGAGGACAATGGTGGTAGTTACAGTATGAGATTGTAGTTTAAAAATAAACCAGTGATAAATCCACATATCTTTAGAATTTATTACGTGTTCACAGAAAGTCTCCTAAACAAGAGAGCCACCCCTCTGCAAAACCCTACCTATAATATCATGCATTTTCTAATCTCTAAAGAAACAACCCTATCTGAGAGTTGTTCAGCACAAAAACTGGTCTGCGCTGCATGTGTGGAAGGCTAAGAAATTCCAGGAACTCTAAGTAGATATTGAGATGGTTGACTTTTCTCCAACACGTACAAACAGGAAAAAAATGTAAATAATTTTCAGTCAAGTATCAGTTTGTTTCTGCTTAGAGTACTTGAGCTATCTGGTATGCATCATTCAAAATCCTGTGGGCATTTGAATCCATGTTTATTTGCTCCATTGAGAGGAATATATGCAGCTCTCATAACTCTTTATATTTCTCAGTAAAGGCATACTCAGATGAGATTTTGTCCTATTGAGGAGGAATCCAAGCAACCTAAAGCAGAATTCCTGTATTTCTAAGTAGTTCCAGACCAGCGTGTATAAATGCACATGTATTGCAAGTCCTGCAGTACATTTTATGATCTTTGTGCATGTAATCGATGCATATACTGTACAGGTGTTTTTGGGATCTTGGGGTATTATTCAATCTCCTCATCTCACTTGAGCAATAAATTTGTGGTAGATCATGCATGTAGTAGATCCTCTTTCTTCATACATAAAACACAATATCTTAAGCAACTTTATATAAGTGGGGTTTCCCATTCCTATCTGAACAAGAATATCCCTAGCAATGACCCAGAGAACTTGCCACAGCATTGACACAGGTACATACTGACATATTTATGCTCTTGTTAACTGTAATGATTTGGATGAGTTTTGTAATATATTCATTGATGCTTATTGATTTCAAGGTTGTAAGGCTTTAATTACATATTACGTTTTGGCATTGTTAGCGGCAGTTAGGTCCAAGTCCTAACTGCCAGTTCTGGTGTGGGAAGGGGTATTCTTGCACTTCATAGTTGATGCTTTTGCTAAAGAGAGTAGCTTCTGGGTAATCCAGTAGTAAAAGGTAGATTAGATATTCCTCCTGAACAAAAATTGTACTTAACAATAGCTCCAAAACATGACTATTTGCTGGAATAAATAGTCCCCTTTTAAAATTTCGTATATTAAGCTGTCATGATTTTAGAAGCAGCTTCACAAGAAGCCCAATTTTTAGTCTGTCTAGTCCTCTCCTTGTAGCATAGGTCACAGAATATTGCCCTGATGTTAAATTGAAATTTAGTCATCTGTTATCCAGGGGGTACTGATTGACACAGTCCTGGTCATGGAAAGCGAGGTATTAGTGTATTGGGGGATGCGTCTCAATGCAAAGAACACAGGTCTGAAAGGAGCCTGCACAGCAAGTCTTTCAGCATGAGTCTTCACTCTTAATGTTTTGATGGTAGCTCTGGGGGTTGCAATTTTCTCCCTCTCCGATGGCACTGCAGTTTGTGTAGTTGCGTACTGACCTACAGGAGCTAACTCAACTGCAAACTGATTTCTTTTCATGCATTTTTTTTATCTTGCTCACTTATGATTCCTTTTGTGACTGTGAAACCCGCAGTATGGGACACAGTAAATGCTGAGACAACGGGAGGAGACAGCTGACAGCAGTACCTGACTTAAGCCATAGAATTACTGAGCTTCTAACCACTCTCTGTGCTGTCTCTGCTCTGCAGCTCTTGGTGCTGCTACAAATCCTGCACAAACTGATTCCAGTCATTTGTCCAGAGCTGTATTTGAGATTAGTAAGATCAAGTGAGGTCCTTGATAAACAAGACGTGTAAAAGTGAAATTATATATATATATATATATATAATTATATATATATAATTATATATATATATATAGTGTGTAAATTGTAACAAGAACAAAGTGAAATTCACATGGTGGAGGTATTAGGCAAGGAGATTTCCTAAGCAGTAGCTATAACCATTATATCATTATTTACTTCAGATGTGCTTTTTTCAAAGATTAGAATGGTAGTTTGCAGAGAGTGCCTCTAAACAATTTGTCATATATACTACTATATGTATTCCAAAGGAGCTAAGGGACACAGCTGCCCATTAAATAAAGACGATGTGGGCAAGCTGCTCAGTATTCTCAGCCACAGAAGGGTTGTTCACAACCCAAATAAGTATTCCAAGCTGGTCACTCAAGCCTCTCAAAGCATCTCAGCAATTGTTGTGTGTGTCCCATTGTGAAGATGATGCCTGTCATATAGGCATTTAACCTTGCCAGATTTATGTGAAATGTGGGCTATATTTTATTTGCCACTAATTTAAGATTTAGTATGTATCAACCTTGTTTGTAGGTGGTCTCAAATCTTCATATTTATAATTTATTGCAATATCTTAATTTTGTATTTATTGGAAAAGTCACTGTATAATTATCCTCCATCCTCATCTTCCTCAGGATAAATGTTTTGATTGCCAGTATTGGGCTAGTTCGGGGAGAACATCTGGCATTATTACTTTTGTTGTCACATTCTAATCCTTTTGAATGTCTCATGGTACAATACAAGTACAGAACTGTTTCCTTGTTAAGCAAAAGTATTGCTTCAGATTACATCTCTTGTCCTGCATTTATCTGCGAGCATGATGCTAACGTGTTCCATGGGTATAAAAGAAAGTTATATAGCTTGAAGGACTTTTATTACTGCACAGAAGACCTTCCTGCAAAACAGCAGGTTATTTAAAATGAAATCAGTGACTTGTGGACAATTTCACAAACACAGAAGGGTGGAAAAGTTTCTGCCATTTTTTGAGATCACTTCTTTAATGTTCAGTGTGTGTGGGTGATGTAGCTGTGAATCATCACTTGACTGATGATGCATTTCACCTTTGCTTAAAAGAAATTGATGTGGTTCAATTACTTGCTTTAAAGTAATCTGATCCCAGTTATTTTCTTCTGGCCACTTACAATACCTATTATTCTGGGAAAGGTACATCCTAATTCAACACAAAAAACAGCAGTATGAGACATCCCTTTAAGCTATAATTAAAAACAAGAAGCCTTATTATTCCTGTATTATTGTCCAGTAATCTTTGAGCGTTTGTGATCTATTGAGACGCTTTTTTAAGCACTCTGTTCATCCCTACCGTAGCTGCTGTTACGCTTCACGCTTTTGAGTTTGACAATGGAGATTGAGAGATTGAGATAAAACCCTTTCAAAATGGATGGGGCTGTTCAGCGCCCTTCCCCTGTAATCTTAGTCCTTGCATTCTTTCAATCCAAATGCCTTTTCCCTGATGTTACTTGTAGTTTCTGTAGCTATTCAGTTTACTCTGGATCACATTAAATTTCTTGTGTTGGCAGTCTTTGCAATTATACTGCATTCAGTAAATCTCTGACAAGGCTAAATTGACTTCTGAAGAGCCTTTTGAAGGCCTCATTACCATTAGTTTTTGTCCTGACATGCTAATAGGAACATATTCCTGCACTTCTAGCAGTGCCAGAGAATTAAGTGCTTGAATACCTGTCCTTATGCAGTATAAATTTTCTGGGTTAATGTTTATTTCTCTTTGTTTCAAATAGCATATTCTTTACAGTCATGGTAGAAGTGGGTCTGTATAACCCCTGGAACTGGGATGCAGATGTGGTTGCATAAGAAAAATTAAACCAATTGATAAAGCAACATACTGCTTGTACTCTTTCTAGCTGGCAAAATGTATTTAGGTTCATAGATAACTGTAGATTTAAGATTTCTAGTTCATATAAGGGTAAACCATTTCAGTATTCTCAGCCCTGGGCAGAGAACAGCAAGGTTCACTGATTGTCCCTTACCATGGTGATGGGAGGTTTTTGTCAGCAAATATCATAGACAGCTGTGTAGTAGTTAGAGAAGTCAGGTTATGCATGCTAATTACTTTATCACAGTGTTTCGCAGATATCCTGATGTCCAATTTATAATTTTTTGAACAGTTTGGATTCTGAAGCAAAACTTGTTGATTCTTGAAAATGTAATGACAGAAAAGGTGCCAGGGAAGAAAGAATATTCTAAGAATAATGCTTCACTGTTGTTTGTTTGCTTTTATGCATAATTTTTATTGTTTACCCTTTGATTTCTGAAATTTTCACATAAAGAGGTTGAGAGGGGGTATTAAGTCCTTTAAAGTGAGGGGTCCTATTTCTTCAATTTTTATTTGATTATTTCAAAGGGAAGCAAAGTACACTGGTTTTATTAAAGCATCTTACTCAGCAGTAGAATGCTCTTTCTGTACTGAAACTTCAATATTTTAAGCAGGTTACAAGCTAGGAATAATTACTGGATGGAAGAAGCAGAAATCTGTGAAACAATGAAAGATTTCTCATTAAGGGAATTAGTCTCAAGGGTAGGTTGGTTTTGGTCTTTTCTTTTTTCTTTTAAGATGCTATGTCTTATTCCTACTATTAATGCATACTCAAGTACTGAACGCTGGAAAATTTTTAAAACTTGTATTTCAAGGAGACGTCTGTGGTGGTGTTCTCTCTTAAATCTTAATCTGAAGCAGCTTAAAAATTAGAATGGCTTTGTTGCTCATTTTCTTTTTTTTTATTTATATTTTTTACTTAGGCTTGGGACTCAAACTTCCCACTGATTGTCCAGGTTAGTTTTCATGGGAGGCAGGATTCCGACCTGCAGGAGCTACAGTAGCTCTTGCAAATATGATGCTACTATAAATTCACAAAGATGCGAACATGAATCTTTATGGTGTGGAGCAAATCCTTTGGCTCTTCTATGTGAAACTAAAAACTGAACTAAATACCTAGAGAACTTTTAAGTTGCTGGGGTTTTGCATTTTCAACTCTATTTTTTTACCTTTCAGTTCTGTTTCTGGTTCATAACACTGTTCTGAATTGAAATTTGTATACTCAACGAAGATGAAAGGGAAAAAAAATCTATTATGGAAAGTAAAGGTTCATTGAATAAGGTGTGTGTTTGCAGGGATCAATCTGTGAAAATTAATATTTTTACTGCTTTTGTGGAATACTTGTTTCTCTTTAATGGAAGTTCTGTCACAGTGTTTCTGTCCTGCTTTTTTCTTTTCAGATAAATTTAATAAGTACTACATGAGACTTTTGTAGAAGGAAAGTATGGAAGCACACTGTACCTCCTTAATGGGTTGAGAAGAGCAGAGGTAGAAGCCAGCTATAGATGTACCGTGTTTGACCTGCTTTGAATTACCTCTGTCCACTGAAAATGTGTGCTTATCTGCAGGAAACAAAGTTCTTAAGTGATTCATTAGGCAAGAACTTTTTGTACCAAAATTGATTCCTACAGCCAATCATAAATTGTAAGCCATGGTAACATGGTAATAAAGCAGGACTTGATACAGTGCAGCAAGTTCTTCCAGGCTGAGCAAATCAAAGCAGTTATTTATGACTGAAGCAGGATATGGTTTGACACTGCATGGTTGAAATTTTTCTCAGTTTAAACAAGAAATTAGCCTTAGGCCAAGAGTATAGAACAGTGGCTTGGAACTGTTTTCCTCCTGAAACATCAGCCAGAGATGTTGGCTGGCGATAGCTGGCTGTGAAATGGTGCAGAAGAGGAACCGTTAAGGAAAAAGATTGTGCCAAAACTTCCTGTCTTGTTCTCTTCTTATCTTGACTAAAGAAAGTTGTCATGCTGTTGTTGCGGGACTCAGATAGGAAAGGGAAGTGTTACAAGTCTGAACTCTGCAGACAGTACTAGCATATAATAAAAATGTGCAGTTCAGTTAAGCGTTAAGAAACAGTGATATATTGGGCACTAACAGTGAATTTCCCAGCTCAACTTCCGGGAACGGCATACAGCTGAGCTCAGTAAAAGAAATAACCTTTTTTCTAGATGAAAGATACTTTCCCTTGCTTGTACCAGTATACCCAAGACTTCTGTAGTATTCTTTTCAGCTCAGCATCTTGCTTAAGCCTTTAGTCCTGTAAGGGCTTCAGAGAAAGCAGCTAAGAAATACTTCTCTCAGTATTATTTGTTTTGGTTTGGTTTTTGTTTTTCTCTGAGTCAACAAAGTATTTACTATCTTTCAAGGAAATACACATTAAACATGTTTACATTATGTAGTATAGTGGGGTTTGTCTGAATAGCTTTATTGATACTCCTCTATAAGGAAGAAGTAGTTTGTCTATGGCTAGTGTACGCAGTGTAGCAATAATGAGAAACAGCCATCTAGTCCTGCTTTCCTTGATACTGGCTAATAATACTTGGAAGGCAAATATAAGAAAAGGGCAGTTTAATTATGAACTGTGTGCATAAATACAGTGTTTTTTTTTTATTATTATTATTAAACTAATTTGATGCCTTATTGTTACTTTGAGAATTTTTGAGAAAAGGGAGTGGTTCTTCCGTATTCTTCATCTTCTTGCCATCCTTAAAGTTAGGAATTAAACTCCTCCACTGCCTTCACTCTGTAAGTGCTTGGTTTGTCTTGATACCACATAGCAAATGTAGCTTCAGAAGATGTTGTCCAATAGCTTTCTTTTTTCTTATATAAACTTAATATCTTATGCCTCTTCTAAAATGTATTTTCAATTTATGTAGCATAAGAAAATGCATCAATATTTCATCTCACCTCTTAGATGTCTTGTTAATTTTGATCAATATTCAGATTTTTTCTGAATTGCTACAGCTGAATACATGCGCATCTGTTCAGTAATATGGATATGCTTCATGAACACATCACTCGGGACACAGTCCCACTTTTGAGGGTTTTCTACAGGTATTAATAAATTAACAGATGCAACTGTCTTTTTATAGTATTTAATAACTTTATTATATACTTCAAATACATTTTATACCAAGCTTTTTATTTTAGAAGGGCAAACTTATGTGTTTGAGGAGAACATGGCTAATTATTAGGGTCTCTAGCTACTACTATTAGGATTTGATATGTCTACGATTTTCAGCAAGCTGTGAAAGAGTTTTATTTCAGATAGCATAATGGTTTAAAGAAACTGAAAAAGCTATGGAGTTGTTGCTGCCAGCACTATAGTTCAAGGTCAAGCTATATAGTTCAATCTGTAGTTCAGTTACGTTCACATCTTAAATAATAAATTTTGATGTAGTTTTAAGCCACTGAAAAATGTTCTGATACATATAAACCAAGTAATTTACAGTAAGGACAGCAGATATATTTTGTTTTTTGCTGCACCATTTTACTGGTTTTATCCATGAGTATTTAGGCATGGGGCTAAGAGGGTAATTATAGGAAAGCCTTCGTAGTGTAGACAGCAGACAAGCCACCGTTCCTGTTGATTTTTTACCTGTAAATTATACATTAGGTAGGAGCAAATTTTTGAACAATGAGGTTTAAAATAACAGAATATATTAATACAGTGTATTAGAGAATAGGAAGATCAAGAAAATGTTCTCTTATATGTGTGGTATCAGTTTAGTTAGGCTCTTTCCTTTCAGGATGGCGTCTGATTTAGGGGGTATGAAAGCAGGGAACAAAAAAGAAACCCTTAAAGGGTCATAACCAAGTGATGATGTTTAAAAAGGTAAATATAGACACAAAAATGCATGTAGTTAACATGGTAATAAATTTCATAACAGTAATATAGGGGTTGGTTTGCTAAATGCTGACATTTCAGTTAGACCTGGTGTTTGGAAATTTTTAAGTTTTGTGATGTGAATTTGAGTGTGAATGGGGAGAAGCGGGGGAACAAGTAATTTGGTAGAAATGTTCTGGAGTTTTGTTTTTCTTTTACTTAATTCTCTCACTTCAAAGTAACTGCAGTTTTTAGAGTAGTCAGCACACTAAAAATAGTTGTGACGTAAACGTTAAGAATATAGAATGTATTTGAACAGAAGTAAATGCTGATGCTAAGATGGCAGGTAGTTGAATAACAGCATTATTTCTGACTAGTAGGTACATAAATTATGTGTACATTTAGAGTCCATTTGAGCTTTCACTGTAGGCTTATGTAACTATTACTTAAGTTGAAATGTGTAAATTCTCTGCTTACTGTAAGGCTCTTAGACTCAATGTGTGGTGTTAAATAATTGGTCTGATCTTAAGTGTTAGGCCTGTAGCCTGCTGTAATTAAGTAACATTGAAAGAGGCTATTGGTTAGGGTAAAAAATTTATATTATGCAAAACTCATACCAAAAGCAAAAGATTACTAGCTCACTGCTTCAGACTACAACAGTAAATCTATGTATTGATTTGAGTGGAATTTATAAATCTTGATGTAAGTCTAATAGTGACATTATGGGAATGCAGTCACATAGAAGACTAGCAAAGGTTTCAATTCTCTGCCTTTCCATCCTTGCAAGCAAATAGGTACTTTGGGTTGAACATCAGGACTGCAAGGTGAGGGAAAGAGCTGGCTGAACCATAGGGGTCCAGGGTGTGATTCTGACCTCAGTGTCTCAGAGTCCCTCCGTCCAGCAGTGAATGATATTATGCAGAGGCCGATCCTAGTTCATGCACTTGTCTATGACCAGGACCATGGGATGTGTTGTGTTTCCCTCAGGTTTGCAGATGATACCAGACTGGAGGGGAACAGTCAATAGATGGGGAGGGGATAGGACTGTTAACAGGCTGCCTCTAGTTGGAGGAACGGGACGACGGGCACCTTGTGACATTCAGCAAAGGCAAACACAGAGTGCCCAAGGCTGTCACTGATACCAGTGGACATCTTTTCCTCAAGACTGGGTTTGGAGATGTCTCCAAGTCCTGAATCAACTCTGCTTTTAATGACAGGTGCATTACCTAGGAACTAGGATGCCAGTAAATGCAGAGCACTTAGAGAGAGGGAAGCTTCTATTACGACAAAACTGAAGTGATTTTATCCTTGCTCCTGAGAACTATTGTCCAAAGTATTGCTGCTGGGTCATAAATTTGTTTATTATCTTATTCAACATTTAGTAGTGAAGTGTTGCAAGACTGTAAGAATATCATGCTGTGAGAGAAATGGCACTTGAATTTAACCTTCCCAAATCAATTAGTCTCCCTTTAAGGAAATTCCACAGCAATTTCTTATTTGTTGAAGTTGATAATTGAAGCTTACTTTACAATTATAGCTTTCCTGTATTCATTGAGAAGCTATTGGTTAGACATGGTTTTATTTAGTGTGTTCATGTACCTCAATGTAGAACAGGTGGACCTAAGGTTGTGTGCTTTAGGTTAAGTGTTGTTGCAACAGGCGTATGAAGCTGAACACAAATCTATTTTTTTCCACGTGATGTCTGCAGCAAGCGTACTGAGACTATATTGCTGTGGACACAAAATATAAGTAGTCTCATTTCAGGACTCCTCTTTCAAAGAAGTCTGAATAATTATTTTGACCTGGCCTAGTTTGATTCTTCTGGTTCCAGGTTGGAAGAAACCAAATGCATGCTTCGAGAGGGTTTCTTGTGAGATATGTGGAGTGCTATAGGTTATCTGTGCTGTTACCTCAAATGCACTAGGATGGACTGAAAAAGAAGTTCGTCATGAGACAAGAAAATGTCATGAGGCAAGAAAACTGCACTGTCAGATTTCACTTTGAAGGTTGTGCATCTCTTTAGGGGTGGTTGTAATTATAGTTCATAATTTCAAACGTGTTTAGAAAATCTTCTGGAATTTGTTGCATTTTATCACATCTTAACAGTGCCAGTTACCAGATTTGCCTGAGTTTATGCTGGTCTGCACCTCATTTCTTACCACGGAGAAGCTATAATTTGGACAGAAGAATTAAGTACGGGGAGGCATAATGAGCAGTTCATCCATTTTAGAATAAATCGCACTAATTGCAATGTGCAATGATTATATAGTGACAACAGTAGGAACAAATCTGCAAGGTGTTACAGTGTTGCTTGTAGCTTGTTCTCTTTATGTTCAGACTTTGGTTTCATGTGATGAGACATTTAATGGCACACTGCTTGTTTGTTTGCTTATTTTTGGCAGCATTTCTGGATACCCAGATTCTTAACTTTTTTTGCTGTTTAAAGTGATCCTACTCTATTTCTCCCTGGGCCGGGGAGGTGTTTGTCTTCCACATACTAGGACCTTTTTTCAGTATTGGAGCACTGTGGTTTTCTTCTTCTGATAAGGTGCTTGTTTGTGGGGATAAATCATTTTTTATTTAATTGCAGTAGTACTAGTTTCCTCTGTTATTAAAAGCAAACAAACAAAACATCAGGACAATAGCTCTACACCTCTGTAGCTATCATAACAACAATCACAGTGTGGTTCTAAGTTACAAAGGCATACCTGCTGCCCAAAGTTTGTGTCCTAGTTGTATAGTTGCCCCTTGATAGGGGCGAACATAGTGAAACTGTTTTTGAATATTTGGTATTCCTGATTTCTTTGATCTATATCTTCATTTTTCAGATCTGCCCTTTTTATTCATTTCACTTTTGAAGTCTTTCAACTGTTGCCTTTATTTATCTGTTTCAAGATATCTTTAGTTTTAACCTTCGAAGGTTAATGAAATCATGATCTGAGGTTGTTTTTTTTTTCCTTTCCATGGCTATAAATATAAATGTATTACTCATGCACACAAATTGTAAAAGAAAACATACAGTTTTCCCATCTCAAGGACTGATATCAGAGTCCTGTGTCTGGAAACACTATGGATATCGCTTTAAAAAATAAAATAAAATCCTGTGCATGTGTTTCCTTTATCTTGTCTCTTGTTTACTGCCCATTCACTTACACTTTCACTGGTTGTTTTCCGGTAGGAAACTGATCTAATTCAGTCATGGAAAACACACGCCTTCTTCAAATAATTCACATTTATCTGTGTGGACAGAAACAGTCTGAAGAATGATGAAAAAAACAAAACAAAACAAAAAAACACTAGTACTTCTAACAGTCAAGGTTTGATTTCAGTTTTGGTGGTGGGGTCATTTTTGGTGCTGCTTTTTTTGTTTGTGTGGGGTTTTTAGCAAAGCAGATGCATAGGCTTAAATTTTATGAGTAAATTGAGCTTTAGAGTTTTGATGTTTTATATTTTTCTGAGGAAGACTTTTTTTCTCTTTGTTTGCCACAGCAGACCAATCTAAAGTGAGATTGTATTCAAACACTAATCTGCTGCTATGTTTCAAACCAGGCATTAGTATTCCTTCCCTGTCCATATACCTTGACGTAGAGGACCAGAACCTTCAGCTCAGTTGACCCTGTGTAAAGATGATTAATAGCCCTTCCAAAGGCCACCCCAGTTGTTCATAAAACATGGCTGTCGATGTCTTCTTTTTCAGCTTCTGAGGTATCCTTCACTAATCTATGTTCTGATTCCATCATTCAGCCTCTAAAAGCAGAGTACTAGTATCTATGAAAGAGAGATGTTGAAAATAATGGCAAGTTGTCCTGTGAAGGAGGAGGAGTTTTTTAGTTATACCTTATTGGCAAAGGGAGAGTGGCTTTTTTTTTTGATGTTTCAGGAAAAAAATGATATATCAGTAAAGTCTGCTTGACAGTCTTAAATTGTCTTTGGTGGTAGAAAGAAGTACGTGGGTTTTGTTGGGTTTATTTATTTATTTTAATGAAGTACAGAGAATAGCAACATGGTGACAGTAATTTGTAAAATAAAAAAAAAAAAAACACAAGAAACTATATAATCTGTTTGGGTGATTATAGTACTTTTGCCAGTGAGATATTTACTGTTTTCAGTTTTTCTTTGAAAAAATAGTTGTTGTCACAGGTAGGCATAGATGCAACCCAACTAAAGCAGTAGCAAACTATTAATCCACTGAAGAGCAAACAATGAAGCCTGTCTGATGTAGAATGCACAAATCTTATCGTGAAATATAGTCACATCATATGGATTTCAGCAAACCTGTTTGATAAAAAAGTAAAGGAAGTTATGATCCTAAAAGATACAGGAAGTTATGATCTTAAAGACATTGCTAGTGATCATGGCAATTACTTGCAAACAGGTCTTTTCAGTTACAACCAATGTGTCTCTAGGGTGGTAATAAGTTTGTGTTCCTTTTGGTGGATTTGGTGTGGAATACTAAGAATCATTTTTGTTTGATTTTCTGAAATGTAATTAAAAAATGTTTTCCCCCATAATAGCCCAGTACAATAAGTACAGTACAATAAAAAAAAAAAAAGGTTGATGAACAGCATGTCAGCTGCTGTCAAGATCTATAATGTGCAAAGAAGTAAGGTTAAGCTGCTCATTTTTATGCTCTAAAATAAATTAATGAAGAAAACTTCCTTTGTAGCACTGACAGCATAGATTGTTTATTTTTTGGAGCAGTTTTTAGAGGAAAAGTTTCCAGAAGAACTACTATGAACGGTAAAATACATTACCACAAATGAAAAATTAATGCTGTATTACCATAGTAAATTATTAAGGTTTTTAAGATATTATTTTCTGCTTAAAATGTTAGAGTTATTTCTGCATTCTGCTGTGGGCTTTTGAGACATTTGTGTCTGCAGTATATCAACATTTTTCTCATTAATCACAAGTCATTTGTATCCTAAACCTGTTTTAGATTTTTTTCTTTGGTTTAAAGTGTCATGTGCTATGTTATGGTCAGGACAAAGTTCAGGTTAGGTCTTTGTATCTTTGCAGTAAAGAGATTAAATCTGAAACCAAAATTAATTTAATTGATAGACTCATAAATAAACAGAAGACAATAGTCTTCCATATTAATGGCAAGAAGATTAGGGGCCAATAAGGACTCTATGGCATATACTCCTATGAGGACTATGCCTATGAAGCAGCAGTATATAATCCTGTAATGTAAGGAGCTATACATCTTAAAATACATAAATTAATAGTCCTTAAATGGAAAAGAAAAGCAAAGTTGGAAAAAAAAAAAAAAAAAAAAGGAGCTGGTGGTATGCACTTGAGTTGTTTAGTCTTACCTTTGTATGTATGCCCATATGCAAACATAGCGAGGAAGGTAATTAGCTGGATGTACATAAAAAAAAAAAAAAAAAAAAAAAAAAGTTGTATTTACTATACAACATTTATTATTATTTGAGCAGTCTGAGAATGTACCTTTTCAAAGTAAGTTTTCAAAATAGTTGTTTAAATACATAGTCATCAATCACTCCTCTATGTGACTTCAGGAAGTTAGCCTGTTATGTGAATTTTTGAAGACATGGCTCAGGTAATCCTCCAATCTGTGACAGTGGTCTTCACCTTAAACTAGGGCTAGTCAATATTCTGGGGTATGGAAGTTGTTAGGAAAGTCCTTCAGCCATCTTTTAACTGCATATCAAAATGAGACCTATGTGCACATAACTCTGTCCCATCACAAAATGGATGATGGCCTCTATCTATGTCTTACTTTCTACAACAAATTTTCACCAGATTCTGGGGTTTGTTTTTCTTTAACGGCTAGGAAGGCTCTCTGTTATCCTTGGAAAAGAGAGGCAACTGATGCTTTTTGAAACTTTCTGTGAAAGTTTTCCTGATGAACAGTACAGATGAGAAAGTGATAGTGATGACTGCAGCTATCACTTAAGTCAAATTTTCAGCCCTGCCATTTCAAGATTGTGCAATGGCATATGAGAATAGTTTTGTTGAAATAAAACTATTAGACGTAAAAGTGGCAGTTGATGCATGTTTGGTGTTCTTTAAACTGAAATGTCTTCAACTGGAAGCATCACAAGATACTTTTTCTTAGGATCCTCCCCCAACGTATGTACAGAAGGAAGCACCTACTTACAGAACAAATTGATTCTAAAACACCTTTGCAGTCATTCACTGTCATAAAAAATGGGAAGATATGAGAGGGTTATATTTAATGAATATAAATAAAATTGAAATTGTTTTCACAGGAGCTCCTTCTACTGCCAGTGGGAATCTATGATGTGCACTTAAAGTTCATCTCTCAATAGTTAACTGAAAGTTTTCTGTTTTCAGTCTTTTCCAAATAAAAGCGTCTTTATTTATAAGAATTAGATCCATTTACTGACTCTAGCTGCAATAGAAAATTTTCTTCAGAGCAGCCTGTATGGTGCTGTGTATGGGATTTGTGAATGAAATGGTGTTGATAACACCTGCGTTTTGGCTGTTGTGGGCAGTTCTTACACAGCATCAAGCCCTTCATGTTTTCCCCGCTACACTCCTCTCCTTTACGCCAAGCAAGTGAGCTGGGAGTAAGCAAGAAGTTGGGAGGGGACACAGCTGGGAGAGCTGATCCAAATTGGCCAAATATATAAATGCCGTGCCATATAACATCATACTCAGCCATAATACTGGGGGTAGAGAGAGAGAAAGGCAGGGGGCTGTCTTCCAACGTGGTTGTGGCTTGGCTGGGCACTGATCTACTTGTGATGGGGGGCCTTTGTGTCACTTTCTGTTGTTTTCTTCAGTTATTGAACCGTCTTTATCTGGATCCAAGAGTTTTCTTGTTTTTGCTCTTCCCTAGCAGAACAGGAGAGAGAAATGGTGGGGGAGTGAGCGTCTGTCTGGGTGCTTGACTGCTGACTGGGATCAACTCACCACAGCTGTGGGTACAAGAAAAAGCTATGAAAGGGACAAACCCCTGTTTAAACAGTGTCATCAGAGTAGTACGGTTCAGTTTACTCTCTTTAGTGTTTCTGCCAGCAGTTCTTTCATTGTTTTTTTTCCAAAAATGCAAAGAATGCAATGGAATAAGAAGGATATATTCCATATAACCAGTTTAGAAATACGTAAGCTTAGTATGCACTGATGCGTGAAGTGAATGCTCTTTCTCCCAACTTTCTTTGTATGCGTGTATCTTGAGCGTTCTTCATCAACTTTAAATGAGCCATTTGGCTAACTTGTAAAAGTCTAGCTTTATCCTCTTTGTAACACTGATTTCTGAACTGCTTTCCTGTGATTTTGTTTTTTCATGCTACTGGTATGCTTTGTCACCTGTTGTTGCCAGAAAGTGGTGGTGCATTGGAAAAAGCTTTGTATGGATTCAGGAAAACCTTTTACATCACCAAATTTTTGCTGTTTTCTGTTGTAATGTGAAGTGCCTCCAGCAAAAATGTAATAAGCACTGGTACCTGAGCAAAGGAAGAAAAAATTATAACAGCTTAATGTTAAATCTCTGAATGTTTCAAACCACTGGATGCTAAATCTATATATAAATAATACTTTATGTTAAAGTCAAAGAAATATATTTTCAGTTAGGATTGGACAGTTTTTCAATAACAGTCTGTCTTTCCTTGAGGTAGGTGGAAGTTCAGAGTGTGGATTTTATGTATGAAGTGAATTGCTTGTGTTGAATCAGCAACATGCAATTCTTTACTATTTTCAGGATCCCTATGAGAGGATTTTTGGTAGAGCTTTTCCCAGTTTTTACTCCTGTGTCTTACAGAAAGTTTAGACGTGAGAATCATTCTGTGTTGTGTGACTTTGAGAAATTCACTCTCTGAGTATCATCTATAAAATGGTAATACTACTTATTTTATGGTGGTGCTCTGAGATTCAGTGCTTTGCATAGGACTTAGAGAGAGTAGAATAAGAACTACAATAACAATTCAGTCACTAAATATTTTAGTAGATGTTCTAGCCCCTTACAAAGAAATCCTGTATGTTAATAAAAGTAACCATATGCAGTATTTCATATTCCAAGTATTTAAAATACTACATGCAGTAACTCAGTGCTATCTGCTCATAGCACCTTCACATAAAATCTACTCCAGCATAGTTGTGAAATTTGTAACGTAGAGTGTAGAGTGAAAATTTTTCTTGCAGTTCAAACACGTTTCTAGAGTCTCATGAGGGATCGATTCCTTCTGAGCGTTTGATCTTTAAGCATACCTAGGATCCAAGTATTAAGAAAAATGAGTGGCTGTTTATGTAAGACCTGATGTGCTGTAATCCCAGATGTCTAAAAACTATTTCTCATAACATGTTTTGCTGTTAATTTCAGCAAATGCTATGAAGTAACTATTGAAGTAACTAAGCAGTCTTTAATATATGTGTAGTATAAATTATCTGTGTAGTAGGAAATGAGATGTTAACTTGCTTTTGAAGTAGGACACTCTTCAAAATATTGTTCTTCTTCAACTAAGAATTCTGCAGAGTTTTCTGGGGGAGCTTTTTTTGTTTGTATCCATACTAGTGATAGAATACTTTTCCTTAGTTCATATACTAGCAATGCTTCTATGCTCTCTCTTTACAACCCTTTAGTATGAAAATGGAAGATGTGTATCACTTGATTCACTGACCTGAAGTCTTACTGGCTATCTAATTATTTCTTTCCTGCAAAAATCATATCGCTTAGATGCACTTCCAATTAATGAGATCAGGAACTCAGAAGCTTGCTTTTTGGGCATGTTGATTATTTTGGAACATGCAGTCAGTATTTATCACTCACTTCTGGATTTGTCTGCAGCTCCTTGGTCATTTTCAGTGCAGTGAATTACAGGCTTCTAGCTCAGTCTCTAAGTGTGGGTTGGTATAGCACAAGTACCAAAGTACAGGTGTGCTTCAGTTTCTAGGCACTTCAATTTTCTCCCTCATGTCTGCAAGCTGAAACAATCTCAGTGGGTAGCTACGATAAATCAAGTGAAAGAAAAATAAAGTTTAAAAATGTTACTGTTACACAAATTTTAAATGGAGCATGAACATAAAGCATGGTGGAAAGGGATGAAGGGCCAAAACATTGGGCCCTAGTTCACCAAAACATTGGGCCCTAGTTCAGCAAGACACTTTTTTCTGGAAAATATATTTTCAGCATTTTTGAACATAGCTTTCAGTTCCTCTTCGTTTTCAAATCACTGTTTGTATTCTTTAAGACTTTAAATTTTTAAATATTCCTTCCATCATTTTTGCTCTCAAAGTGCTTTTTGTCAAAGTGCTAAATTGGAATAAAAATAGGTGGTGATGACTTCTGACCCTGAAATGGTGTTGAAAAGGAAATAGTGCCTGAATATCTTGGCAAGGATCAATACTATGTCTATTCGGATAACTGAAACTGTAGGGAATGTTTGTGAAGGTTTTAGGAAGTCTTGATTTAGTGGTTCATGTCAAGAATATGTGTTGGTTGATACCCACTGAAAAGTTGAGGGCTTCGCCATTGAACTTGGTGTTTGCAAGAGCAAGGATTGAAGAGACTTATTGGGTGGGTGGAGAAGAACAGCACTATAGGCATTCGAAGTGTGACAAGGATGCTGTCTGCTGAACTGTCTGTAAAACACTGCACAGTATTCCATACTGTGGAGTTTTTTGGTCTCACCTCTTAACCATCTCAATAGCGTTTAATAAGTAAATTTGCAAAGACTGGCGGCTAATGTTGTTTTGTTGCTTTCATGCTTCTTAAAGCTGTTAAAAATTGCCGGGTATGAATGCATTTCAAAAGTGCGCATACACACACTACTCTGTGGAATACTGTTGGATAGGTAGGATATCAAAATGAGACTTATTGATACGTAAAATATTATTTGGATATTTTGAAGACACATATAACAGATGAACATTCTCCTAAATCTAGTAGTAGCGGTGCTGGTGGTAAGAAGTGGTGATAGTCATATTTTTATGAACTTAATACAAGTTCAGAATGTTCATTATTATACTCACTTTAGAGATTTTCCTACTTTTACATCTCAGGCAATGCGCTACGTGAAATGTGGGTGTTGCTTGCTGTATTCATTTTAGTTGTATGCAGAAAATAATTCAGACCTCTTAAAAAAAAAAAAAAAAAAAAAATTCAGCATGTGAAAACGTCCCTTCATTGCAGTTATTACACTTCTAGGCATAAAATGCAAGAAGGGATGGATATTAGGTTTCTATTGTGTAAATGCATTGTGGGTTATATATACTCTGGTAAAGTACTTTCTAGGTTGAGATATGTTTTATTTTTTTTGTTTGTTTTTGTTTTGTTTTTGTTTTTTGTTTTTCTGTTAGTGAGTGGATAAGATTTAAATAACTGACTTCAGTTAAAATTGTATGATGATAACTTGGTACTGCAGTTGTTGGACCACTCGTTTTTCTTCCTACTTGGTCTTTTCCTTCAGTAACACTCTGTATTTTTTCACAGATGTGTTTGTGAATTTTTGGTTTGGTTTGGCTTCTGGTTTTGTTTGTTTGATTTAACTTCATAATCTGAAATGGTTGAAGTGCACTTTTATAGTTGCTTATACTGAGAACTGGATGCTATCATGCCACATGTGAATGTGATTTTTTTTTGTAGAATTGTCATCAGAAACTTAGTCATGAATATGCAAGAATCTTTCCACCAAGGTTCTGTCTTAGGCTCCTATGTAGTAGAAGATAAGGATTTTGTATTGAACAGTTATAGTAGAATCCTTAGGTGCATCTGTTGTATGCAAAGTATTTACAGGTAGTCTCTTTTACTGTCTTTCAAGTCATTGATTCAGTTCAAAATCAAGGAAAAAGCATAGTTTTAAAAATCATTTTTTTTAAAAAAAAAAAAACCTCCTGCAAATATCTATTCTGTTGCAATGGTTCCTTTTACATTCTAGAATCTTAAGTCATTGAGCAATTTATTCCAGCACCTGAAGACTGTCCAGTTATCTAAGCAAACTTACAAATGGAAAACTATTCCCTAATACAGTACTTTTTGTGAGATACTGAGAACAAATTGGAACTTCAGTTTTCCAGAGCCTCTTCCTGCCCCTCAGGACACTTGCTGTGAGGTTCAAACATTGTTTTCAGGCTGATGAGGTAATTCCTAGTGTACTCCCTGCATGCGGATGCACATCTGTTAAATTGTATGGGAATTATGCCAAATTCCACTTTTTAAGAGAAGTACTTAAGTGGTATTGTCTTTAACCATAGTTGCTGGTGCTGAAATGACTAGAATGTAGCAAAAAGAATATCTCGAGACACCTTCATGGACATTCAATGTGGTCAATATTTTCAGACTTGATTTCTAATGTAGATTGAAGTGAGATTTCCTGAAGTATGCATGAGTGTTTGCAAGGCTACGTAAAGTATCCTCGGCAATGTTTGTGTAGGTTGCCGTCTTCATTTTAATGAAAAGAAAGTGAATAATATTGAAACTGTAAGTGATCCAGGCTAATTCTCAGTCACCAAATAACTTCTAGTTTTGAGGTGAGGCTCCACCATGCTCAATGAGGTAAAATGCTAATGCAGAATGCTTTTAGCCAGGATCAACAGTAGTTCTGGGCTGGTTGAGAGGTCTCTGATGATGACTTTGGTCCCTGGGTTGTAAGGAAGTTATCTTTCTTCCCTGGGACATGGCAGACATACCTAATACCTTTTTGTGCAGCCGCAATGCCTTGGTAGATAGATCTGTCTGAGCACTATCTTGTTCCTCTTAGCTAGATTTTAATTTAAAAACATCTAAAGAACTTTTTTTTTTTTTACTTTTTTTTTTTTTTTTGTATTTGAATGGAAATAATTCGAGTTGCAGTTGACTATCTGTATGCAGGAAAAAGGAGGTGGGAAGAGTTTGAAAGTTGGCTGCTCTGCAATGTGGAATAGTAAAAGGCAATTCCAACAAAACCTGGAAGTTCAGTCGTCATTCTGGAAGTGAATATGTGTTTAATAAGATTCCTTTCCAAATATTTGCAGTTAAGCAGAAGCATTTTCTCTGGCTATAAAACAAAGTCTGCCATTCTTTCCACTATTAACTGCATCTGTTTATACAACTATGCCAGAATGAAAAACAATTACTTTGGTATCAATACATTAAACTATATAAAGAATAATTTTAAAAAGCCATTAATTTATAACTGTAATGCTTCTACTTCTCTAGCTTTAAAAGTTTGGTAGGAGTAAAAAAAGAGGCTGTCAAATTGCAGTGGCTGGATTTTATATGATGTTATGGGAGTGGGGGGTTAAAGTGATTAAATAGGCATAAAGAAAAGCATTTATAAGGGCATGTATATACATTGTTCTGTGAAAATAAAAAATGGAAAACCAGGTGAAAAACTGAAGGGAAGGGCACTGGTAATGGGAAAGAGTTTGTTGTTAATGCACTTTGTGGTATGTTTGGAAAGCATACACGCACTCATATATCACTTCACATTGTCTTACACAACATAAACTGTGTTTTCATGTATGTATTGTAACCCAAAGTATTTTTTTCCTTTGAAGACACAACAAAAATATTCCTTAAATTGTATGTTGAACAATGTATGATTAAATCTTACTTAGAGATACATATTGCTTCCCTTGCCATATATTTTATCTGAAAAGCAGTGAGGCTGGCATCTTATTCTGGACAGTAATACAGAAGGTGTTTATTTAAGCAGGTGGGTAACAAAAACTGTTTTTTGTTTGACCTTCTGGGAAGGACTCCGGGAAAAAGTATGTGTTTAAACTTAGGATTGGTTTGCCTCTGTTGCATTTGAAAACTTTTCCTTGTATTTTTCAAATTGGTGTCAAAACGTACTGTCATGCCTGAGGAAATGGAAGAAATTCATCTTTGATTAAACTGCTGTGTATTTAGGGTCATTGACATCCACTTGCCCTATTTAGTAAGTGGAGAAGATGGGAGCTATGCAGCTGTTCTATGCTTTTAGCTCTTTACATTTCTGATGGTGACAAAAAGCAGAATTGCCAAAGAAAGGAAAGAGGAAAATGGGTAAAAGGAGGAAATGCAATTCTAAGAAATGAAGTGACTTACAAGCCATTTTGACACCTGGCAACCCTTGAGGAGCAAGCAGGCATTTAAAAAAGCCCCCTATCCCTTGCTTCATTTTTAGCTCCTTTTGCTTATTTTTGGTAAGGATTCAAGTCTTTCTCAGCTCACACTGTTGAATGGAAGAGTAAATAGGAAGTGCAAGATGCAGAAAGTCAGGACTTGTGGGAGTGCAAGACCAAGAACACAAGTTTTAATTTGTGCAGTGCTTGTGATAACTACCAATGCAAAATAAGGATGAGAATAATATTGAGGTGAAAGTTTAGTAGGTATTTTGTGACTTTGGGGGAGGTGATGGAGAGGTAAAGTCTGTAAGGTTCTGGAAAAGTACAGAAGATCCTGCATATGTTCTCTTCTCATTCTGTTAATACCCTATGTTGTTCAGGTATCTAACCTGGAATCTCTTCTGTCCCACACACTTTTTAAATGAAACCTGTTCCCCAGAAAAAACTCCTTTTTTTTTTTTTTTTTTTTTTTTTTTTTTAAGAAGCAAGATGCAGAAATGAGCTGCAAAACCGCAGACAGTGCTCGCAGCAGTACAACTAGTCCCAAGAACTATATACAAATAACTATATGCAGTTCCGAAGAACTGTATCTGCATAGAACTCTTAGTGGGACTACCTATTTTCAGTTGCGAGCATTTTTTTTTATTTTTTTTTTCCTGTGCCTAAAATTAATTTTGGAGGTGACCTGGCTACTTAGTAGCACTGCTGTCTCAGAGCATCTCTTTGTATTAGTAGCTGAGGTCTAAGAACAGTGGCGGGTCTCAAGGTTGCAGGAAGTTGGACAACCACAGTGGTAATGCTCAAAGTTCTACAAGAATTAATTTGGTCCCTGTGTTAAATCAGTATTTAGTTGCAAATGCTGAAAACTGGAATTCATAGCAAAGCTCACAACTGTCATGTGAAGCTGCCTAGAAATAGTTTTCCTGAAATCCACATGGTATGCGAAGAGAATTTCATGCATCTGGTCCTTATTCTTTAGTACCTAAGTATGCTAGAATGCACCTTATTTAATTAATCAGCTTTATTTGTCTGACTGTTGAAACGCTATTTGGGGAAATTTGGGAAGTCTTTTATTTGAGCCTTTGTCCATTTCCAAAATGAAATCTGTTGTGTGTTTCTTTAAACATTTGAGACATTTCCATCAGTTACTCTTGCCTTGTTCTCTGAATACAAAACCTCAGACTTGTGCAATGGAGAAGCAATTGAACAGAGGAAAAGAAAGGTCACTGTTCTTTTGAAGGTCAGAAACTACAGATCACCTGACTAACTAGTAGCCATAGCTTGCTAGAATTCTGCACAAGACTGTCAGAATTTTAGTCAATGAGCTTTTGCAAGCGCATGAAACGGTTGTTCCTTTGGAGGCTGGTACTGAAGGGACTTGTTGAATTAGAATTAGATTTAATTGCACAAACAGAACTCTGGAGGGAAAAGGCAGCTTTTCAATATGTAACCCTAGAGAACTGAAAAGTATCGAGGAGTAATTACCTCTTTCACGGTCTGTTCATAACCTACTTTTTTTTTTCTTTAGGAGCGGGGTTTAAAAAGAAAGCATTTCTACCACAAGTGCCAAGTCATTTTTATTTATTAGAAAAAATGTATAAAATCTGTATCTGATATTAAATACTATGTTAATAAAAATGTGCTGCTTCTTTTAAATTTACTGTTTTTATTGTGATTAACTGAAAAGTTTCAAAAACTCTTGGCATCTAACTCTGAGAAGTTTTTGCTTTAGGGCAGCAATTCTACAACAAGGTAGGAATTATTAAATTCTAGATGCAGTGACAATGAACTTGCATCACACTGCCATGGTATCCAGTTCAACATTTTCTTCACCAAAGATTTATTTTGAAGAAGTGTTTAGGCTCTCTTGCATTTTAAAGATTTTTTCCCCATTGTTATTATTATTATTATATAACATATAATATATAATAATAATTGATAATATATATCATATAATTATACATCATATAATATAACATATTATAGCATAATAATATAAATTATATGATATGTCACATAATATAATTTATATTATAGCATAATAATGCTACATATATTATATAATATTATATAATCATATGTCATATAAATTATATTATTTTTTATTTATTTTTTATTTATTTTATTTTTTATTTATTATTATTTATAGCATAATAATATAAATTATATGATATATAATATATGATTATATAATGATATTATATTATTATTATTATCTGTTATTATTAACAGCTACTTTTCATCATTGGTTATTTGTGAGCTGAGGGATGAATATCCACTGCAGCTCTACAGGATGTGATATACAGCTAGCTTATGCTGACCTAACATTAAATTGATGGGTAGTTTTGAATTGAACTACAGATACAGCCAAGTATATTCAGTAGAATTCTTCACTCAAAAGCAATCTTCAGTCTGTCAGTCTTACAAATGAAAGTAATTTTTTACTAATTTTAATTTTTTTTCTCCTACTTCATTTGTACTATTACCTTTTCTGAAGAACTAGTGACACAATAGCAATAAAAGCTTGGGCTACTGTAAGAGCTATGGAGTACTTGTGTAGTGTCCAGTTATTTAAAAAATAAAAATTTAAAATATCCTGTTATAATGTGAACAGATGCAGCAATCACTAACTGCTTCAAGACTGTACTTAATTTCTCCCTTCAGTAGATACTTCAATCACTCAGGAGTTTAGAAATATACTGAGATATGACTAGAAATTCTGTGAGACAATCAAACCATTTTTAATAAGATTCCTAATTACCTAAAGAGTTTAAAAGTTATATAATAAACATATCCAAATTTAAAGAACATCCAAAGCTAAACACAGATATACAGAGTCAAGGCTTCAAGTAAAGATGTTTTTTAGATATGCATTTCAAATGTGATACAGTAAATTTCATAATGGGATGGTTTAGAACCTTCACACTATAACTCAGGAACAGGTATTTTGGTGCAGGTATTTAAGAAATTATCACTTCTCATCCTTTTGTCTTTTCTGTACATGATGTACATTTCAGAAAACTGACAAAAAAAATATATTCTGGGTTGCAGATGCAATGAATTTTGACTGTGACTTTTTTCTGCCTTAGCTTTCTTTCTGTGTGAAGAGCTGTATAGATTCACTGATTCTAGTGACATGTGGCACTGGATTCTAGCTTAGGTCTGGAGTTCAAATACATTCATTTTAGTGTGCTCTAAGTTATGGGAGCAGTGACTTTATTAACTGTCACAACATGATCTAAACTTAATTATTTCTGCCTCTTAGTTTTGATCTGCTTTTGAAACAGAGTGTTTTACTTAAATACATGTCCTTAAACTTTAACAACATCTTTGAAACTTAATGCTGTGTCTTATTTTTATTTATGACACAAAAGAGTTAGTAATGTCTTAAATCCCAGAAGTAATGCTGTTTCTGGCTCAGTGCTTTTTGGTTATTTGTTAATATACTGTTCTGTATACTGTTTTTTTTCTTTTTTTTTTTTCCTTTTCTTTTCTTTTAAGGAAAGGTCCTCAGTGTCTTCAGTTGTAAATTGCTATAGTTGACTTTTCACACATTCTTTCTTAACTTAATGTTACGTGTATATTCCCAGAAATCAGATAAATAAATCTGTTTTCCCTGTGTCATCATCAGATGCACATAAATACTGTGTGGACCTATCTATTGATGATTTTCAAGCAAATACGTTTTGTCTGCACTGTTCCAACTTCATATTTTCAAGGTCTAATGTTCTTCTACCAAAGCAAACAAACAAAAGCAAACAGTAACACACACACGTACGCACACACACACACACACACACAAAATTGAAGCATAATTTTAACATTGTCTCTTATTAAGGTAGATAAAGATCTTAGCAAACACATCTGTATGACTTGTCAGAAAGTGTGGCTAGGAGCATGTAATTGCTTCCAATTTTTTTCAAATTTTTTCAGATCTATGAAAAGACTTCTTACATGTTTGCAATTTAACACCCACTCAGTGGCTTGTGTGAAAGTGCTCTAGTTTGCAAAGCAATGTAATGAGCAGCTGGTGAGGATGGCTTTTCCAGCTTCAAGGGAGTCTGTGCAGAGTTTTAATGGCTTCCATGCTACTGTCAAGCTGTCATGGAGGCTTTAAATGAAGGCTTTAAAGCATGTTTGGTGGGTTTGTTAGTAGTTGTGCTTAGAATGTTCTGGAACATCTAGCTTTTTCCCCTAATACAGAGACACAAAAGGTGAAATGCAACTAAGTCTATTTTGCTGCAAACAATAATTACAAATGAGAGACCTAACGCAAACTGCCGGTATTCCAGGAGTGGCACAACAGCTAACTTAAGACCAAATTTTTATCTAAAACAACAACTGAGATGTTCAAGAGCCTTGTAAGTTCCGTAGGACTCAGCCTTTCCAAGCTTTAGTGTGTTGTGGATGATATAGGACCACTCTTCCACTCAAGATGTTTTTATACTTTATCACTAATAGAAATTTTCAAGACTTGCTGAAGCTTAGACACTCAATGTGATCTTTTTGCTGAAATGCTGACTACTAGCAGCTCCAGCTGAAGAGAAAGCTGCTGTTCATTGATTGTTAAAAGTGCTATACAAAGAAATTTAAATAATTAGATTATTCAAATAGGAAAATGTAAACTTAGCCAAGCAATACATGGAGTTTTTGACATTGTTTCACCATCAAATCTGTAAAATCTGATATTTTTCACCTTGAAAGAATAAATTACCTCTGTTTTGCAAAAACACCAGAATGTATGTCACGTATGAGCCTTCAGAGCAGTGAGAAGTTTGTTGAAATCAAATTTAGGGTTGTAGATCTCACAATCTGTTATCCATAAGATTCTGAGAAAAAAAAAAAAAAACAAAAAACATTTGATTATACGATTGTTTTGTTTAGTGCTTCCTATTTTTAAATGCTTTGTTTTGCAACACTGCTGGTGTTGATTTTATACGTGGCTTACATATAGTATGCATGTTTTTACTTTTAACATGTCTAATTCAGCTGTATATTATTGTGTAAATTTTCATAGAAGTGAATAAACCACAGAAGGAATAAACCAGAGATCCTAAAATTTGAGCCACTCTTAGATAGCCTTCTACTATTAGTATTACATAGAAAATATATGGAACTGAGTCCAACATAAGAGAAAATGTATGGAACTAAAGTTTCGTATTTCAGAGAGGTCCAAGCATTGAGACCATTGAGCAATCACTGAATCTTTAATACTCATCTCACTCACTTCTAGTCTTTGCATTTCAATAGTTATTCTGATCTAAGTTTGCTGCTACTTTTCTGATACTGTGTTGATTTCCCCCGTTCTGTAACATTTGACCTGCGATTCTGAATCACATACTATGTCAATTTGATTCTCAGTGTTTCAGCTGCTGATTAAGAGACTTCTGGCAATGTGTTCATTATATTGTCATCAATAATCTTGTCAATTTATTGAGTCCAGCTGTGCTTTCTAGTCTGAGGTAATTTCTCAGAAACAATTATCTACCATGTAGAACATTAATATCTGATTTGATTTAATGTACTAAATCTTCCATGTAAATAAATTTTCTGTTAATAACAAATTAAGTTCCCGTAAAGCTGCTTAAGCTTTTACCATAGCCATACGTTGAAAACACATAAATCTGAGATCTTGAAAAAGAACTTATCATATTAATCAGAAATTCTGTTCTAAAGTACATTGAACATCAAGCCATGGACCTCTGCAATAGTAAATTTTCATCCTAAAAAGCAATGTTAGCTCTTTTCACCATGTGGAATGATGAGGCATTACATCAATATTTAGTTACTGTACACCTGTGCCCCTGAGTGCAGAAGCGTATGCAGTATGTGTCTTCAGCTTTAGAAGCCTGTTAGCTTGTTAGTTTTCCTGGTAATTTGGGTAAAGTGAGTGCACAAAAAGAAGCAATCCTTACTACATAAGTCTTGATTATTTAAGAAGCCTTCTAACTGCCAGCATCTAAAACCAAAGAGGAAAGTAACCATTCCCAATACTACTCTTTTTGGAAGGCCATATGGATTAAAAGGATTTTAGGAAATAGATCTTAGCATGGAAAACAAATAACACACTAGCCTTAGTATACTGTGTGGTACAATCATTCAAAAAAAAAAATTATTTTTTCACTGAGAGTGAAAATATGTTTTGAAGTTGACTTAACATACATCAGCAGAAAAATAACATGAATGTAATAGTGAGTGTGATTATATAAAACACCTAAAATTGTTTTAAACAAATTTGCAGTGGTTTAAAGTATGTGTAGTTATACTGATGAAAAGAAAATGCATTTGTTTAGAGAGAAAGTATAGTACAGGAAGCCGTTTTTCCTGCTGTTGAAAAGTTATCTGTAATGTTTAAGTACGCTTTGAATACCTGATGCTGAGTCAAAGATGCACTATTTTGAGTATTTTATATTGACTTTTTTTTCCCCCAAAAGCAGAACTTTCATGTATGACTTATTCCCATTGTTTATAATTTTTAACGTACTTTGTTTGTAACATGCAAGACTGTTCTTTTTTATGGGCTTTGATTATGGTACCTACTATTTGGAGGAACAGGATGGAACGATTTCCACAGGCTGTTTTTGGTTTGGTGGGTTTACTATCTTAGTGCAGTAAGTGTGTATACTTAAGTCTGACTGTAACATGGGAATTGATGTCATAGATGTTAGATGAATGAGAGCTACATGTACCATCTTATGAAAAGACTGGAGAAACCTGTAGCTTTTTCAGTGCTTCACCAATATTGAAGTCAGTCCAAAGTAATAGTTAAATAAATACATTCATGCGTATATGGACAGTTGTCATGTTTGTTCTCTTATCTTAAAAAAAAAAAAAAAAAAAAAAAAAAAAAAAAAAAAAAAGAGAGAGAGAGAAATAAACAAATAAGAGGCTGTATTTGAGAATTAGCATCTTTAACTCAGCATCAGGTATTCAAAGCGTACTTAAACATTAGCTAATTAGCATGGTGAAACAAAAATACTAAGGTCACAGTAAAAATGCAGACAGGAAGAGCTCAGCTTTAGTTATGTTTTTTACAAACCGTTGGGAAATAAAGCTGATAATGGCTGTAGTGTATCTAATTTTGAGTTGTATAACGCTTGTGTGAAATTGTACCATCACATATAGAAAATACACTGTCAAAATTGCTACTGATATGGTGAACTAAACAACACGTTTCTGAAATATTAAACCCATTTCAGTTGCATGCTTTTTCTTTTATATGTTTAGTGACAAACAAGAAACCGGCTCAAGCTTCTATTACGAAGGTCAAGCAATTTGAAGGCTCTACATCTTTTGTCAGGAGAACGCAGTGGATGCTCGAGCAGCTACGCCAGGTCAATGGTATAGATCCTAACCGGGTAAGTCTGAACGGTTATGGCAAATGAAAACTGAACTTTTAACACCTGATTCACAAATCAGTTACATCTTTCATTATTCAAAAGGCAGATGGAATGATGAGATACAGGATTAAATGCAAATTCTCAAAAAAGAAATAACTTAGTGTGGTATGTGAAATAGATTTTAATGGGAAAGATGGGAGGAGGCCAAAGCTCATAATCAGGTATTTTCTTCTTTCCTTCCTGTCTTCCCCTACTCTTCCTCCTGTTCACTCTCTTCTTTGTAAAGAAAAATAAGAGCTGTGTTTGTCTTGTCTTCAGCTATAAGCCTCTCGGGTTCCATTTTGGCATGCAGCTCTGTTGTAAGAGAAGTAACCAGAAGCAAAGACAAGAGAGGTTACTGAGGTTCAAGTGCATGGAAATATTTTGAATCTTGCTTTTTTTTCTAGGACAGTCCTCTCCTCAGATTCTTCTGCAGTTTTTATCATTCTGTACAAAGGGCTGTGATGTAGTTTATCTGCTAGTTTAAATTTAAAGCAATTTTTTTCTTTTTGATTTAAAACAAAAATTAAAGCAAACAAAACTCCACAAAGTGTTTTGGAACTCCTTCCAGAATGTTTGCCTCAAACATATTTTTTTAATGTGGAATATACAGAGTGCCTTGAGCTGTCTTGACAAAGCCACACAAATATGTAATAAGCTTACGAATACAAATCAGAAAATGATCACAAAGCAACTTAACCGTGTTCGTTGTACAGCAGAATGTTTGTAGATAACTCCATTGGTTTGCTCAGGGCTGTGCTCTGATCAGCTGCCTAAATCTTAGCGGCTTAGTGGTGCAGACTGCTGTTTCAGTATAGTCTTGTTAACAAAAATGAAGCCTTTGGAGTTTTGTGGAATTTTCTTTGAGTAAAGGAGCACTGAAAATGAGAGCAATGATAATACAGATATGGGATATGAGTTTTAGGCCCTTTCCCATCACCTGTTAAGCAGCTCTCTAAATAGCAGCTTGAGATACTTTCACATTGAAAGTCCTATCAAATTCTTCAACTTATACGCATTCCTCTAGGACTTGTTTTCCTGTGATTCCTAGTGCCACTGACTCAAAATAGTTTTTTGTATTAGTTTACGAAATGAATTCTAGCAAATATCACTAAATGTATAGCAGCAGTACTCTTACAGAATCCATTTACTTTTGTTGTTGATGCATGGTACGGAGGTGGGGTGTTATTTTATTCTGGCAGTGCTCTTTTGTTCTTGTTATCTTGAGATCTATACAACAGTTTATGATAATAAGTTAAATACAATAACTGCAACTTGCTATTTATTTTCCTTTTTTGGGTGAATATAAAGAGCAGAACCACATCTTCTATAATACATTGCGAGAGCAATTTTGAGACTGAGAGGCTGAACACATTAAAATAAAAATGCCTATGTTAATACAGAAGAAACATAGTAACTATATATCTGTAGCTAAAAAGGATTTCTTATGAGATTCCAACTTCTAATTCCTTGGTCTAAAACCCATTATTTTCAGGTATTTTTTTTCATAGCTGAATATTCCTCACTAAAAGAAAAAAAATATCTGCGAGAAAAAATATCCTGCCTGTGTTTTCATCCAAAAATGTGCAAAAGAACAATAATCATAGGATGGTCTTTAGTTGCATGATCTTTGTCTTTTTTTCCTACATAACTGCTTTTTAAACAATGGCAGCTCTACATCTTTTTCCAAATCATTAATAAAACCAAAGTAGTAGTAATGTTTCGTTTTTTTTTCTTCTAGGATTCCCCAGAATTTGATTTACTATTTGAAAATGCTTTTGACCAGTGGGTAGCAAGCACAGCTTCAGAAAAATGCACATTCTTTCAGGTTCTTCATCACACTTGTCAGCGATACCTGACAGACAAGAAACCAGAATTTATCAACTGCCAATCTAAAATTATGGGAGGTAAGTCAGTTGAAGCTGGAGTACTTACAATTGAAGCTGGAGTACACAACCATGCAGTTGGACATGAAATGATTTGCACCTGAGTTATTTTATGTCCAAATGAGCTTGCTACCTATCTACATCTTGAAATCATGGGTCTGAATACGCTGATTTCACAGTGGTGAAATACAGGCTTCACAGTTTCTCCATCAAGCACCACTTCAAATTCTTACAATATTTTTTTCTTATGTTTAGTTCTAGAGGTAATATCCACTACCTCCCTTGTGAGAAGTCATTTTTCTCCCACTCTTAGTAGCATTCAATTTGTTTCCAAAAATATTTCTGGGCTGCCTGGAATATTTCCCACCCAAAATCTGTTCTACAGGGTCATTTCCTAACAAGTGTTCCCAAAAGTGTTTATTACCAAGTTCCTGTAGTTTTTTTGAAATTTACTTTGATCTTGACAGAAATCAGTTAAGTTTTATTTTCATAATTTGTTCATCCTAAGGTATCCGTCTGATGTCTATCCAGTATTAGACATCAGGTTTAAAAAGAAAGAAATAAAGGGAGAGGGCAGACACAGGGGGACACCATCTGGTCGATATATAGAATTGTTGTTTACCATCTACTTCATGAACCACAAACACTACTTTTGGGGAAGGATTTTTCACTTATTTCACAAAATATTCTTTGGGAAAATAAAGCTTACGGAAGGTAGGTTACCTTATTTCTAAAAATAGTCACCTTTTTATCTGCTCTAAACCAGAACACTTCTAAACCTTTTATGCTTCTCTGTTCCACTCAGCTGGAATAAAAAGTTACTTTTGCTTTTTCATTGAGTTTTGTAACATTTGATATCTCTAAACTGTCAGAGATGCACAGGCTGGCTTGGGGTTTGGTTTGTTTGTTTTCCCCCAAGATATCAAATACAGATACTGCCAGCCTTACTCAACTCTTTCTGGTAGTTCTGTCTTATAAAACCAGTATCTGTTCCAGTACACCATCAGAAGTACATTTTGTGCACCCACCTTTGCTTTTACAGCAAAGTTTTGCTGTAACTTTGTCTTCCATCCCTTTCTTCTAAAATACCAATGGTAAAACTTGAGGAAGGGGGGGGAATCATCTCCAGTTTGGCGCGTACGTTTTGGGTAGTGACACTGAGGTTACCACCAACTTTGCAGTCAGAGCTGTTCTGTCAATCATATTTTGCTTTTAGTGTCTTCTAAAACTAAGATAAAAGGCACAAAATTTTCTTCTAAATGTCCTTTTTTTTTCCTTCCTGTTCCATTAATCTTCTTTCCATCATCTTCAAAAGCTTTTGGATTACATTATATTTAAAACCTCAAAATGTGTTTATCTTACAGAGGCATGCTTCCTGCGCTGAGTAAAAATAGACAAATAACTGTCATTGCAACTTTGAAATATCTCCAGTTAAAGGCAGCCCTCCTTCATGATATCTAGTGCCATGAAGTTAGTTCGGTTTACTGGTTTATTCTAGTTGGTCAATTACTTTGAGGCAAACAGAGAAATTCAGTGACCAGAAATAACACTATTCATTGACTTTAGAAGCTCTTCTGTTAGTTCACTGGTTCAGATGCTCAGCATCTGCAGTTCTGCTAGTTCTGGTAAGCCCAGAGATGGGCCAACAACACACCAAAATCCAGTTAGTCTGAAACCTGCAGTATCAGAGATCTGCGTGAAAAATACAGGGAAGTATGTAACAGATTTCAAATTCATCCTCACTGGAGAAAACGGGGCATCAGTATAGCCAAGCAAGCCAAACAATGTATACCTGAGGATATATCTTGAATTACATTACAATCAGTTTAGAATTTGCAACTCTTCCCCTCCATTTTCCCCTGGTAACTAACCAAAGCAATAGATTCAAATCATTCTGAAACCTTAGCACTGTCAGATTATGGAGGGAGCTTGTCACTTTGTGCCCTTTATGTTTTAAAATAGCCTTCGTTTTAAGTGACATTCTTTTGACTTTTCTGGGGGATATGCACAGTAATTTCCTCTTGGATGGTTTAACTTCTAATACCAAACCAGTATGTTTTAAATAAATTATTACAATATATGCTTACGTAATGTTCTAGATATGCACATCAAAGATGTAACTGTAACTATACATATTCTCTTAAAAAAAAAAAAAAAAAGACCTAACTTCTTCCCAACCAGAACTGAAGATGAATGAACTTGAAGGGTTTGTTTACAAGCTTACTGATTGAGCCTTAGTCCTTCCTAAAGGATGCAAGTGAAGAAAGTGAAATTCATGCTGTTTCTGCAGGAAGTGCTTAAGAGCTTATCCTTAAGTGAATAGGTGTCATCCTGTGGAACTGGAGACCCTCTTCATTGACTTCCTGAATTTACTACACGCATACATGTGCACACACACACACTTCCTCCTACTGGCCTGATTCTTCTTTTCCAGAACTATTTTTTGTGTTGAGTATGGTGTAAGGGTGTAGTCTGTGGAATTACATAGTCTACGCTGTTTTCTGTAACTTGCTTAATGACATTAATTATAGTGATAATGAGAACTGATGACAGGAGTGGGTGCTAATTCTCAGAACAAAGAACAAATTCAAATTTGTAAAGACTGTAATGAGATTCTTCCCTGTATTATCTTGTATGAAATAGTTTATTTTTTGTTTGGAAGAGGCCTCTCTATTGCTTACATGTGATTTCTAGGTGTTGCTTTGGGAAGTGGAAGACAGGCATTTGGAAAGAGGGTTTTTTTGATTCAAGTAGGAAAAACTTTCTCCTTCCATGTCTTTCTGATGTATTGGCTCCAATACTGGCATATGTCTAATCTGAGGCATTGTTGTGTTATGTTAATGAAGTAACTAAGCTAATCATTTTTTTTATTTAGACACATTACTGATGTTAAAAAAAAAATAAAAAATAAAATAAAATAAAAAAGAGAAAGTTTGAGGTGAGCAGTGAGCTGAATATTTTTATTCACAGATTATGATCATTATAAAAACTTAATTGTTGACCTAATATTAGGCTGATACTAAGAATGCATTTGGTCTTTATATTTCTGGGTAGAACCCTGTAGACACAGTGTTTGAAACCTCAGATTCTGTGCCAGTAACAATTAGCAGTTGCTGCCACCTTTAGACACACATCAGAAGTGCAGAATCCTTGGAAAGACAGGTTGAAGGAAGATATGTTCCTGTATTTTTGTTTGTTTGTTTGTTTTAAGCGTTGTCCTACAAGCTTTGGTCACCCTGTCAATTTAATTAAAATATTCTTAGAAGTTCAAAGTAGTGATATCTTTGCCTCTAACCTTTCCTCTAGGACAGCTGGCAAGAGTTACTAATGGATCGTTTTTTCTCTTCTCCAAAAATATATTGCCAATGTGAGAATAGTAATGAGTTTCTTTTTTCGTAAGCTATTGATGCATCTTAGCTTCAGCGATCTAGGAATAGGGCTTTATGATGTTTTCATTAATTCTTTGGACTTATTTGAAGATGAAATTTCTACATGAAAAAGCCAGTTTGCATTCAGTTTTATAATGCAGATCTATACTATTTTAGAAAGTAGGCCACTGGGTCTTATTTCCAAATAAAAACAAGGACAAACAGTTATTGCAAGGCTGTATTTTGGAAAGCAGATTTCACAGAGGTTTTAAAGTTTGCTAGTAACTACAAGCTTTAAAGCAAAATATTTTTGTTCATGTTGTCTGAAAACCTTCTGTATGTTGAAAGAGATGTTCCTGTGGTGGATGATATGTGGTAGAATACCACATTTGGGACCGGTAAACATATAGTAGTTTTTACCATACTGTGCAAGCTTAATGAATAACTAAATGAGACAAATGGAATTAGGATAGGAAGAAAGACTATTGCTCCCCCCCCCCCGCCTCATTCCTTTCACATATCTGATACTTTTTTTCACCTCTTACCTGATATAGTCATAGAAGAAATGTGTGCTTGAGCATATTACCCTTACAGACTTCTACTTGTAAATTAATTCTGTTGCAAGTGACTTTGACAGATCTAAATTTAAAAAAATAAATAAATAAAAAATCTATCACTTCATTTTGGCAGCATTTTGGTATTTTCAAATTACTGACCTGATTAATCTTAGCAATCTTTCTTTATGGGAACTGCAAAATTCTTTGCATTGAGTTAAGATATTTTTTGCCAAGAAAATAAAGGTCAATGTCAGTCTAGAGACTGAAATATTATAAATTATTTTCTTTTTACTGTCAGAGACCATTTCAGGCACTTGCTTTTTTTTTTTTTTTCTTATAAAATTAGCTGCTTATATAAAAACATCTAAAATATTAGCTATCCACAGATATGAATATAATAATTTTATTAATATGCAAACTTTGGAAGTAATCTATTATGCTCTTGTTCTTCTGATCATCAAGAAAAGTAGTAATTATTGAGCCCTCATTGTGTGTAGTTATTACAGTTCTCCTGTTGCAATACTACATATCTTTGAGAAGGTGGTAATGCATACTGGTAGATAAACAAGTACACAGACCACAAGTCTGATCCACTCTGACAATTATATTTACTTACTTGCTGTTTTTCTCTCCTTTATAAATCAAATACAATTGATTTATAATGCAGTGCTACTGAACTGCTATATTTTATCTGTAATATGTTCCAGCACCTTTGAGCCATAAGCTTGTTTGTATTTTGTTTTGTTGTGTGTCTGTGCCTCTGTTGTGATTTTTTTTTTTCCCTAGGAAATTACTGCATTTAAACTGAATGTGTTGTTTATTGTGGCTTGACAGTTACTGTACTGTTGGTTTGGGTGTTGTGTTTTTTTTTGTTTGTTTGTTTTTTGGCATGAATTCTGCTTGAAAAAATGCTTGTGTGTGAAAGAAAGTGAACAGTCTGTAAAATCAAATTGACAGAGAAATCAGTTTCTGAATGTCAGTCATGTTAGGAATCTGATTCCAGGACGAAGTAGTGTCACAGCTCCATCTATGACAACAATAAGCTTGTGTGGTTCCACTGTTGCAGTTCAGTGAAGACAAGAGATCACAGCCTCCAGTTGTAATGAAAGTTACTGTATCTGAGATAAAATACAACTGCCCGGACTCAAACTAATGATGTCATTGATGAGAACTTTGGAACATCTTTGAAGTACTCCCTCTGGAGAGCTGAGATTTGCTTTACATTTCTAAAGAAAATTGCTGAAGAAAAGTTAATTTGATAGCCATTTCAGAATGCCCGTTGTAGCATGACAGTAGTTTTCTAAGGGTATAATTTACTGATTTTCTGTCTTTGTCTTCACAGTATTTAAACTCCCTCATAAAATTCAAAACAGATCAGATTTGCATCACCTTCACTCAACATGGACCTAACGCATTGTATTGCATCTCTGCAGCTGTAGAATACCTTGTGGGGATAAGAGGCACAATACTGGCATCGCTGTATTGATTTCCAGGGGCAGAGTCAGATCAAGTCTCAAATAACAATCACTAAAAACACCTAACTCTCCCATTGTTGAAGGTATAAATGAGAAGCTGGTCCAAACTACTGCAAGACCAGTTTCACCTGCTAATTGTGACAGATCCTGTGCTACTATCAGACTATGAACAAATTATGTAGTAATTTGTCTCATCTCTACATTCCACTAGAAATTTTTCTTCAATGAAAGGATACATAGCTGATGAATTTACGTTAGTATTTTCTATTCCATCTGCACTGCCAGACCTCTGACAAGATAAACATCAAATGACTTCTTTGCCTCTTTGGGAAGGCCTACCAGCACATAACCTTGGTTTACATGTATGTATGTATCTATATAACCAATATTTTTTTCTTGTCCTTCTCCTCTCCTTCCCTCCCTCTAGAGGACTAAAGCTGAAATGGTGCATTAAAGCCAGTTTTGGATTTGGACAGGAAGGTATTGAAAGTACAGTTCTCTCAAGTGTCTTCTTAAGCTTGCAGTTAAGAATGTCATTGCTGTTCTGACCTGAACAGATTATTTAATAGTATATCCTTCCACTCCTAACATTATTCTTCAAAGATAAATTGAGAAAATAATATTCTGATGTCAGTCTGCTGATTCAAGTATTTTAAATTGTAATTAAATTAATAAGTTTAGTAAAGGTACTACTTTAGTGAATGTTCTGTATTTCAGAACACTTGGTCATCCTTTCTGGCTGATAATTTAAATATTGAAATTATCTAGAGACTAACTGGGGGGGTGATTTTGGGAGGGCGAGAATTTGGTGGTGAAGATGTTTCCTAAGTGCTTTCTAAAGGAAAAACAGCACTAAATAGCACTATACTGTATATCTTCTTCCCTTCTTCAGACTATTTTACTGCTTACAAAAAAAAATTCTTTTTTTATCTGCAAATTGTTCAATATCTTTCTCTTCTCTCCCAAGACCCTTAGATTTGTATTGATACTATAATTACACAATGCCTTTGGCTCTTAGGTGATCAGTGCAGTCAACAAAACACAAAACAGTAAAAATAAAGGAAAGCCATTCTTCACTTTGTTTCCAAACTTCTGTTCAACTTGTAGTGACAACAGTATATCCTAGTGTAAATCATACATTGTCATACAGGCGGTCTTGTTAATAAATTTGAACTGATTGCTGTTATACTTTTAACTGTACTTTATTCATTGATGCAACTCCAGTTTTATGCCATTCAGTGGGAACAATATATAGCTCATTTTCTTATATAAATAGTTTTGGTGTGATGAACAGAACTTCTTAATTACCATAGCAATTCATGGTTATTTCCTTCTGGAAACAGAAGGTAATTGCTAAATGCTGTGTTAATGCATGTGCAATTAAAAATTAAATGCTTGTGTTTACAAATCAGTCACTGTAAAGTCTTATCACTGTTGTACAGATAAAGCTCTGGATTAAACTGAAATAATTTTTATATGGCTAATAGAGAATGTGATGAACCTTTTATGAATGTGTGTTAAAACAGATCATGCAAACTGCAATAATGATATCTCAGGAGCCCAATTAGTTTCATCATTAAATAGACCAATTTCCATACTGATTGATGATAGTGTCTGTTTATCTTTCAGGTACTGTGTATGACAGGTAAGAATGTTCTTTGTGCATTCTCTGATGCAGCTTGTGATCATAAGAAGAAAAATAAAATTATAAATGAGGCTGACAGGAGCTGTGTGGTGCTTCCTGCAAAGTTTTGTTTCTTCAGTTTTTCTGTCCATCAGCAAGTAATGTTTCCAGAATTACTGGTCTGAAGCACTTTCCCAAAGGCCACTCTGCCTCTCCATTGTTTCTGCATCTTTGGGCCCAATCTGTTATGTATAATTGTACAGGTCACTAACAGAATTTTCGAAGGAGAAAGGAGAATTTAATTCCAGCAGTTCATATTCTGCTACAAGAAATTCAAAATGAAATGTCTGACTTGCTAAGCAAACTGGATTACCAAGCTGTGTAGCTATTAATCAGTTTGGAAATCTGAATGTCAGAAAATAAGACAATTTCAGATAAAAGGACAAAATATCATAGAGAAAAAAGAAAGCTATATTAAAAGCCACCCTATTAAGCCACTTATTTGAGTAACTAAAAATAAGTAGTATGCTTCTGTGCTTTTATATATAGCAAACATACTGTTGAAAAACATTGAATGAAATCCAACATCTTTCTTGATTTTAGTTTGACTGAAATTGACCTAAACATACACATTTTGCTGATATTTGAAATTAATATTAACCTAATTCTTTAGATTAAACTCAATATAAATGCGTATTTTCCCCATGTCATCTGGCAGTATTTATTTGCTCCACCTAGTGCGTGAGTCAGCAAATACTGCTGGGTTAAAAATACAGGTTGCCCTTTCATAAAATGATGAAGTATCTTTACTTCTCTATTTTCCTTTCTTGTTTATTTGAAAGAGAAAAGTCTGTAGTCTTAACTGCTGGGATCTGCTCTACACAGCTAAAGAAAGTTGCATATGCTTCAGAAACTGGAACACTTATGCATACCATGGTTGGGGGGTGGGGGGGGGGAACAAACACCACAAGTATGTGACTCTACATACAATGAAGACTGTAGGCATGCAAAATCTGCAAACACAGGACCTTCTAGATGAACATTCTGGGAATTATGCAAGTGGCCTCCTACTAAAAGCAACCCAGAACATCAGCTGATCCATACACATATTTTGGTTATATTTATCTCAACTTGCAAGTGTTACAAAATCTCTTTCCTGAGAAGATGTTACATGAAAAGGGGTTTCAAGTCTGTTGTTGAGGGGACTCTGTATCTGATCTAATAGATGAGACCTGAAACCTTCAAAGAGACAGAAAAAAAAAATGTTAATAGTTTTCACATCAGTAGAAACTAAGCAAGGATGAAAGACAGTTTTACCAGACTCTAGGAAAGAGGTACTGACTACTACTCTATTTATCTATTTATTTTTAAGTGATTGTCAGTCGACGGGGAGAAGTTTACATCTAAGTGGGTACAGCTCAGGCAGTTTTGGTATTCAGTCAGAGAACTAACTTCTCTAGAAATTTTGCATCATGTAGTTACCTCCTGAAGAAAAGCTTGAATTTTTTACAAGTTATAAGAAGAATGCTATCTGAATCATTCATAGGAATGATTCTCCAATATATCCAGTACAAATTTTGCTATTCAGGGATACAAATGTAAGGAGAGTCAATCATACCAGAAACCACCTACATATGCTCTAGAAATACACTGATTAAATTCAGTAGGCTACTGAGATATGGATTTCTGTGTTCCTCATAGATTAGCATGGATTTTATTTTTTTGGTTTGCTGATGTTTCAGCTCAGCAATCTGTATTAACTAATATTCACCAACAAATTTTAAGACGATGTCTTGATGGTGATGAGTTTTATAAAGCTCTCTACACACTTTGATTCCCTTAAATTCAGTGGCAGCTTTCTGGTTGTGAAAAGTACCAACAGAGTTAATCCAGTGTTTGGGAGCTTTTAGAAATATTTTCCTAGAAAACTAATGCTGATTTTAGATCAAGCCATGAAAAAAAAAAGGAAACCATTTCCAATGCATTATTGCCCAGTACATGTGTTTACAGGAAAAGTGACCTGAACAAAAGCCAAAATAAGCTTCTTAGAAAAATCAGTGGAACTGGCTTTAAACAAGCAAATTATGAAAAAAGTAACGACTGACTGAAGAACTGTTGAAGTAAGAAAGTGCATGATATTTAAAGTGGTTTCACTGGTTTTGTCAGACTCCTCAGGGGCTGAAGAGAAACCACTTGAAAAGATCAAGTTTCACTTCCATCTTGACAAATTCCAGCACACCGTATTCTTAAATATTCATCTCTTCAGTATTAATGCCAATTTTCTTTTCTAAACGCAACTTATTTTTTCCTTACTTGAAGTAAATAAATAAAAACATCTGGAGATGTTCCACATCCTATACATTTTGTGTTTTTAATTAGTAATGTGAATAGTGTAACAACATTGGCAGGCATGATATCGCATGGCATGCCTATCAAGTGTTGGCTTGATATTTCTTTAATTGATTCATCATTCATGAGTCAATGTGTGTAGGTTCTTAGGTCCCTTCCACCTCCTCCCCTTCTCCCCCCCCTTCCCAATAACTTAGTAATAGTTTTTATTTAGTTCAATAAATCTGGAAGATATTGTTTTTTCACAGGAATTAGTGCATGTAGCTTGCGCTGCTGTATCATAGGCTACTTGGAGCAAATTCTGGTTTCACTCTTCATTGTTTGTTTGCAGTTTCGAAGGAAAGAAGTATTATCTGTAACATTAGTCTCAATGGATCTTTTGTTCTTGGCTTTCCTCATGAAAATTAGTAGCAAAATAACCATTCAAAAATAATTTTGGGGTTTTATTTATTAACCTGAGAATATTTTTCAGTAGAAACACTTTTCAGATTAATTATAAAATTAGTAGGTAGGTGTTTATTTTCAGTTGTCTTTGTATGTCTGTAAGAATAACAGACTGTTGTAACACAGATTTGCTGTGGTGCTCACATAAGTTTTGTGTATTGAACTAGTTTTATAGTTTCACCAGCATAATGCATTTAACTATTGTATATTTGTTTTTAATTCTGTGAAAAAAGGGATCTGGGTGAATGTAACATTCAGGGTTCTAGTTCAGAAAATTAGCAGTGACAGTATGCCTCCTGGTTAATACTCTGTGTATTGGCTTTCTGACTCTCACAGTGCCGTTGTATATGTCCAGATAATTGATTCCCTGTGACGTAGATTGTTTTAAAGCTTTTGGAGTTCTAATGAAAGCTACCAAGGAACTCTCATACTACCGTATTGTGGAAAGTTTAATTTTTACTAGTCCTTTTGCTGAAAAGAATAAAGGATAGGACATAATTTTTTGTTATGCATGGGTTCTAATACATATACCAGTTCATGCTGATGATATGCAACTTTACATAAGGAGTTTTCAGTTTGTACTGTTGTATGTGTTGTTAACATTCATTGTCAGTTCCTTCAAGAAAGAGAATAAGCCGTTTCTTGGGGCTCCTACACTGTATGCCAGAGAAGAATCAGATAAATTATTAAGCAGATGTGGACGATAAGGCTAAGGGTTTAGATGATACTGAGTCTTACTTTGGCTTTAAATATGAAGGTTTCAATTTAATTCAGTATGCTGTGACATGGAGCATAACCACTGTTTCACATGGAGAAGGGATGAAGATAGATCAAAGCAGCATAAGATGACTGTAGCAATAGTGTTTGGGTGGAATTGTAAATGAAAGATGATTATTATGATTATAGTACAGAAGAAAACGGTGCACTCCTACAGAATTGTCCTGCAGAGTTTTTCATTTATTCTACATGGACATAGTGTGACTGTTTCAAAGAAAGTCACTCTATATAAAGATAAGAGTGTTTGGAAGAAGCTGTGCACTTGTAATCTGTGTCATGGATATAATAGAGTAAGCTCCTGAAATGGTGTAAGAGCACAACACTGGAAAAAAAAAAAAAAAAAAAAAAGTCCAAAAAAACCTGTTTCCTTATATTTCCCAAGTACTACGTTGCAATACTGTCTTTTTTATGACACAATTTGATTGAAAAAACAGTAACTTATCCCCGTATCGATAACTGAACTAGATGACAAACATGACAAACTGGCAGATAACACGTTAACTCAAGAACATTATAAATGAAAATATATTATTTACATTTATACTTTGTGTGTAATATAAAGTATATCTGCATTTGTGTATTTTAACAGCTTATTTTGATATTGCAGGAAACAGCATACTCCATTCAGCAGCAGACAGTGTGACAAGTGCAGTGCAGAAGGCAAGTCAAGCTTTGAATGAGCGTGGTGAAAGGCTAGGTCGAACAGAAGAAAAGACAGAGGAGCTGAAAAACAGTGCTCAGCAGTTTGCAGAAACTGCACACAAGGTAGGACTTTGGGACAAGGCTCTCACATTCCAAGTCACACATTCCTTTCTCATGAGGAAGCTCTAGAAAGAAATACAGTCAGTCGCTGTTTAGAAACAGCATACACTTTTCCTTGTAATTGTTCCTCATTTGGCTGATTTCTGATTTATAAATTCTGTGAATGGATCTGAGGTTTACTGAATTCCTACTTGGATTGAAATGAAACTACCTGTCCTAACCTTTCTGAAGCATATTTCAAATCCATCTTTCCACTCCTTTTATAAGACGTTGTAAATAGGAACAATTGGTACCTTCAGGCTGTTTGTTTTAGTTTGGTGTGGGTTTTTTTGCTACAAAAAATATTCCATATTAGGATCCAATTTTGCAATTCTACTGTCTGTTCTGTGATTAAGTGGAGAGCAGGGAGTAACAAATACTGTCAAAGAGCATTCTGGATGCTCTTCCAGAATTCTGTTATTAAGTATGAATTTCTTCATGCTTCCTTCTAACACTGAGATGGGAGAAGATAGATCTTCCTTCTGATTTAAGGAAACAGCTACTTATTCCTGCAAGAATGATTGCTTTACAATCAGAAATGCTGATAATGCTGCTCACACAAAATAGGAACTAACTTCTTCAGAGCATAGATTCTTTAATCTATTAGTTTCTGATCCCAGTCTCTAATCTGGCAATTTTTTTTTTATTTTTTTATTTTTTAGCTTTAGATAGGGAAGCAGTTCATTGCTACATTAGTGTGACAAAAAAATTAATGAGCTGGTGGTCAAGAAACATTTCACTGAGGCTTCAGACATTCTTTAGTCATATATTAAATGTCTGCCTGATGTCACAGTGGAGGAAGTAGGGGAAAAAAGAGTAATACGGAAGAGCAAATCTGAAGAGCAGCTAGACACACCTATTGTGTCTAGACACACCTTTTTACATTGATGTGAATGCCCACCCCTTTTTTACGTACATTTTAAGATATCTTGGTTTTACTACTAGTAAAAATTCCAGTCAATCTGCTTCTTGGCAGTCTTATTTTTGTTTTATTTTACTTTATTGTATCTCATTTATATACCAAGTTTTGAGGATATTCCTTTTCAGTATGACTCAAACTGATTAAGTGCTATGTTGATAAATGATAACAAAACCATGACACCCTTTTACGTAAGGATATAAGAATATCTTAGGTTGCTCAGAATATCCTTAAGTGTAAATTTAACATTACAGTGATTAAAAAGTCATCTGTTAAAAGGCCATGGCAAAAACAATAGGAAAAAAAATGAGGATGAGGACAATCAGAGGAAAAAGAAATCAGTACTTTTGCAGTAATTATTATCAATAACTGCATTTCAGATATAAACTTTGCAATAATTTATGGCATATTTTTGGTGTTTTTTTTTATGGGGAGTTTTTTGTTTGCTTTTTTATTCATTTTGTTGTGTTTTTTTTTTTTTTTTTTTTAAACATCTGGTGCATATGGAATGAGATAATGCTAGTGTTGAGAAGGCTTTAAAATTCAACTGTGTATCGGTAAACTGTTGTGAAACTGTCCGGCTCTGTACAGACTGCAAAAACACACTGCGTGCAGCAATACAGTAAAATTATTGTTAATCCACCTTTGATTAGAAGTCATAGGCTTGTGACTGTTTCTGAAGAGGTATCTTTTTATATCTGCAAATGTTATGAGGATTTTGAGTAACAGTTCCATCTCAGGAACATATGGGTATTGCCTATTTTTGTGGAAGATATTGATAATACTGTGCCTGTTGCTTCTGCATGTGCATAATGGTGTTCAACTTCCATCTATCTCTGTGACAGAAGTTGTGGGCATCTACAGAATTTGATTTGTTGACTTTATAATACATCCACAGCAGGCAGAATGCTTTTCAAAAAAAAAAAAAAAATTTAAAAAAAAAAGCTAAATATTATAAATGAGGTCTCAACTCAATCTGAATTTTGTAATATTTATAAAACAAATATTTCTAAAATATATTTCTAAAAGGTATAAAAGGCAAGTAAACAGCGCTGGGTGTGTGGGGAGTCTACGTTCCACCAACACGCACACACAAACATCAAACATTATAAATATACAGAACATTGCTTTACATACTAAACACAAGTATGCCTATACATACGTACAATCAGGAAAGGTAACAAACAATCCTCTGAGTTTCATGACTTACTAAACTTGAGTACACCTATCCATATGTGATTCAGTGATTCAAAGATTGAAGCCGAAATTCCTTTAAGTGGTATTTTCTTTATTGCAGCGCTGGATGCACGGGGCGTCTCTCCACCTATCGTGCATACCCAAAGCAGAAAGCAGTCTTGAATTTATACAATCAACCAATATTCTACAAGCGCCTATACATATTCATCACCTATCCCTGCCTTCCCTCGCTTCTCATGCTAATTAGCCTTTTGGCACCTTGCGCCTGCATAGAGCCTCCCAAGAATTGTGGGCAGGGGTCTTTGGGAGGAAGACCCCGAGTCTTCCTCACAGTGTACTTTTCACCTTTGGCCAGGAATCTGCTGAGTTGGCAGGTTTCTTAATTGCAAGAGCTGGTTGTTGCTAATTCTTCCGTTTGTTGTATCTTTATAATGAATTCCAATGTCCAGTTTTGAGATTTATAGTCCTTACATTTGTTTCTCTGTCCATCTGTCGCTTCCTTATCATGAGTTCCAGTGTCTTGTTTTGAGATATACAGTCCTTGTCTGGGGATTGTCCTTGCCTCCCCAATGCCTCCTTAATCATCAGAAAAGGTAACAAACAATCCTCCAAGTTCCATGACTCAACAGTCTCCATTTTCCACTCCTTTTCTTGATTACAAACAAGTCTCCATTTTCCATTCCCTTTGAACAGTATGTCTTGCTTTAAGTTGTCAAGCAACTCAGTCTTCAGGCCTTATGTATCCCGTTCTTCCCGGATCGAAGAAAAACATATCCATCTCCTTTTCAAGGCCAATTGGGCCTGGGTCAAAAGGCACGTCCAGGTCAGCAGGGGGCATAACAGCAAAAGCCTTCGATGGCAGTAGCTGTGGGGGGCCCATGGCGTAGCAGTCAGATCAGTAAAGGAGCCCGCAGCTCCCTCACTGTCTGGTAAACCACACGTTTCTGACTGTGGTCCCACATGGCTCTTTAAGGCCTCAGAGACTGCTCGCCAGGTTGCCGAGCAGTCCCACTGCAACCTTGCCATTTTTAGTTGCAGAGTCCCACACCTTGACCTCAATTTGGTTCCATATTTCAGGCTCATAATCTGTCCAATTTTTAATAAGGAGAATAAGCTGTAAGGTTACCAGGACAGTCTTTGTTCCTAAGGACGTATGATTCCCCGTAATGCACAACTGCTTACCAGCGAGGGGCAGTTGTGTGCGCAGGTCTGCTTCTCTCAGCTCAAGCTTCTCTCCAGCTCCAGTGCGCCTATTTCCAGCGACTTTCTGTACAAGCTTCTCTGAGCAGTTTGCTGAGTTTGGCCGAACCTATCTTCATGAGGCAATCAAAGTGCCTGTTTCCGTCCTGGTCTCCATTCTGTGAGCCTGTTCCTCTTCACTTCTTTTTCCTGCTTCCTTATTGATGTAACTTCATCGTGCTGCCTTTTTTTTTTTTTTTAATCTTGAAGGCAGGTTCCCCTCTTATACCCTTCTCTCCACAGCAGTTCTTTTCAAAACAACTTTTCATTGATCAAACAACTTTGAATGTAATAACAACAGCAAACACCCAGAAACTTCCATGCCTCAATGGCTGGAGAACAAGAAACCCTGAGACTGCTTGTAGTCTCCTGAATCACCCTTCTTTGTTCCCTCAAAACTCTTTTATATTCCTGATGGCCTCGTCATTAAGAGTCTAATGTTATCTCAACCACCGGGCTTTTGCTGCTTTGTTGCATTAGGACCAGAAGTCCTGGATTGGTACTTTGCAGTTCTATACAAGCCAACTCTCAGGACCCATGGATTTATCTCATCAGGTCCTGTGAGCTTTCAGGTTCCTTATATGATCTCAAACCTGATCATCTCCTACAGTGAGCAGTTAATCTTTCTCCCAGTCCCTGCCTTTGCCTTCTGGGGCCCAGGCTATGTGGCTGGATCTCTTGCCAGTGAAGACTGAGGCAGAAGAGTCATTGAGTACCTCAGCCTTTTCCATATCCCAGGTAACCAAGTCTCCCATTTCCTTATGGAGAGGGCCTACAATTTCCCTAGTCTATTTCCCTAGTCTTTTATGGCTAGATCCTTGAGTATGAAAGGTTCGTGTCAATTAAATTTGAGTTATTTGTTAGTCGTCATTTCACTGTTAGCAAATGACATGTTAGCTGCACCTACCAGTTCAGGTTTCTAGACAACTCATCTCAGCTTTATATAGCATGCTATTATCTACAGATATCTTTTTTTATATTATACAGAGTCTAAAACTAAGTTCTCTAGTTGATTTGGCAAAGTCAGTTTGCCTACAGTTTTTATACAGGATTTATCTCACTTTAGCTCTTTCTTCTCTCTTATTCCTAGTTTTCAGTCCATTTTTAATTATTTGAACTATTCAGTAATTGTAGAGGTAGAAAGACAATCCTTAAAAAAATCCTTAAAATCAATCTTTAATTTTTCATCATCATGTAAAAGCAGAGCTGCTGAACAGGTGTTTTAAACTCTCTAGAATTTCTGATTGTAATAATCCAAATCATGAGGCCTAAATGACCTTTCTTACATGCATGTCTCTGTATCTAGGCTCTTGCTTACCCACATAGTTCTCATCACACATAGCAAAATAATGGAACATTGGGAGACATAGCTCTGAAAACAGATAAATTCTGCCTCCTCACCATAGCAAACGGAAACTTTTAGATATCTAGCACAGAGACAATTTGTTTGCCTATCTCTGTGCAAAGAAGTTCACGATTTCTGGCTTCTTTTGGAGAATCCAGTTTAGAAACTCTTCTGATCCAAACCAGCCATGTTAGCTTTATATAGCCATTGGTACAAATGATGCCTCTCTAATTCTTTTTTTCCTTTTTTTTTTTTTTTTTCCAGCTTGCAATGAAGCACAAATGCTGAGATACTGCCCAATGCTGAAATCTTCCTGAGAGAAACTGAAAAGTCTAGATTCAGCAGTTTTTACAGGAGATTAAGACTTGTGTGCTTTTTTCCTTCCAGTTCAGTGGAAATGCATTCTTTCAAATTTCTGTGCAGGAAAAAATGTTGCATTTCTACCTTTTTGACTTACATTTTGTTCCTTTTTTGTGATACTGCTACACAGTCCAGCAGTACTTTGTACCTGTATTTCTGTTGTTACAGGAGCCTAAAGCAAACGGGAACTGGACCAAATGACAAGCTGATCAGGATTAAAATAATAATATTCTTCCCCAGTACTCTTTCCTGATACTGTATGATACTTTTTCCTGATATTGTATAGCAAAGTTGTTAACTGGGTGTTGACGTTTGTGTGGAAATAAAATCCAAAGAAGGGATACACTTTCCTTCATTTTATGTAGCATAAACAGAATTTGAATGTTGGAGTTGATCACCTGAGATTGTAACTATGGTGGAGATTACTGCTTTGTCCTGGAAAACACTCTTATCCTACCCAGTGTAGGAAGTTTTGCATGTGCCATCACCAGCATTCAGATATGCATATTTGAATTTCATAGGGGAATCATTTGAAGGCATTTTGAATATTCCTATTTTACCTTCCAGATGGATTATTTGAGCAGTAGAGTGAAACATAAAGAATGTATTCTTGAAGTTTCAACACTGAGAAAGGAAGTAAATTATGCGTCTAAACACATATAGCTGTGCCTCAGTCGAGTATTTAGCAATCTGCTGTAAAATAACGTTTCATTTTCTTTATACCTATGATTCTCTGGCCTAAAGGCCTACATAATTGAGAATTCATTTTCCACATCATATTTTTCATAATCTTTCATAAAGTAAGATTTTTTGGGAACACTCCTGAGAAATTTGGTTAGAATGACTTCTGTCTTTAGTTAATCATCTGATTTTTAAAATGGAGGCTTTGAAAAAGCATGTCTCAGTATATTAGAATCGTACCTTCTAGTTTGCTTCATTTTTCAACATTTACATTATCGCTGGAAGTGTGACTTCATACATCATATTATATGCACTGTATGCAATATATGGCCTGTAATCTTTTACAAAGATAAGCAGGTTACTCTTTTTTCTTTTTTACTTCACAGATGATTTCGTAACATTTTTAAAACATTCTAATATGCTTTAAAATTAAAAAAATAAATAAATAAAAAATGCTTTGTTTGTTTGTTTTACACCATTAAGGAAGAAATAGAAATCCTAGCAGAAGTTTCAGCCTTCATCTTCCAGAGACGCAGCTCTTTAAAAGCAATGCACATCAGAATCTTCTGTCCTCATCTTACCAGAGATCCAGAAAGCTGTCATTAAATGAATGTACTGTAGTTTTCATTTTCAATGTAGAATTAGATATTTGCATTATTAATGACACTTTAAACAGTCTAAAGTCTTCAGAGCAGTGCTTGAAAGAAAGATAAAAGCTGCTGTAGTCATTGAGAATATCTTGGTTACTGTAAGCTGAAGCAACTTAAATTCTGTCTTGGAAACACTCATCGTTAAAAGATGTTTGGCTTTAGGGAAACATTCTTATATGAATTTAGAGACATCACATTGTTAAAACTGATTGCATTCAAACTTTACGTCTACTTTTTCATGTATTTTAAACTGTTTTATATGAAGCTTGTTATTTAACATCACAGTGGGAATTGACAGAAGGCATAAATTTGTCATCTGTGTAGTACCATACGATCATTTAGACAGATTTAGCATCAGCTCTAACAGTTACCACATTGTGCACTGTCAATTGAAAAGGAGTTTGGCCAGCTCTGTGTTACAAGTCAGAACAGGCTCATTAACAACATGAGCTCTGCACACTCAGTCAAGTTACTTACAATTAATGCTTGCCCTGGACATGTCAGTAGCTTTCTGAGTGCCATTGTAATGACTGTATTTCTGCAAATCAATCAGGAAAACAGTCCCTCATTGGAAATTAAATTTCTGCTAGAAACAAAATGTTAGATGAATTTTTAAAAATAGCTGCATTAGAATTCAGTCTGGGAGTACATATTTGACCACAATTTTTTTTTTTTTTTTTTTTTTTTTTTTTTAAACTTTATCCTGCTGCTAACTTCCAAGTCCATCTCCTGAGAGAAGGAATAGACTTTGAACTGCTGCCACCTAGCTGGCCTTCTGAGCTTGTCAATAATTCAGAAGAAATGTTGAAACCCCAGATCAGATAAACCTGAAAAGAATTACTTGTCTAAACTGATATAAAAAGGCATAGGTTTTCAGGTGTTTACATGAGTATCAGCTGAACAGGTCAAGGTCACAGCTGCACTGCTAAGTTCTAGGTCATTTGTGAGCTGAACTGTTCTAAGGCATTGCTTTAATCTTAATGATAGTTTTTCAGGATATTTTTTTTATATATCCTCCAGTAAAATGTATCGTGTTATGTATCATAACTCAGGACTTCTATCTCACCATCAAAAGCCATTTACTGTGGGAATTCTGAGTAACCTAGTGTTATTGAATGAAGGAAAAGGGGGTTATTTGTGTGTTCACTTTGTTCTTGCTATTCATTAAACTACTATATTTGGTAGTTTTTAGAAGAAAAAAATTAGAGGTGTATAAATGTCTATCCGAAGGTAAATCTTAGAGCATTGCAATTTCCTTCTGGAACTTAGCTTGTAGTGTATACAATATAGTATTAGATAGTCATGTACATAACATATACTATGATTCAGGTTAATGTTTCATATGAAAGAATGTATTTGTAAATTGTAACAATATCAATAGTTTCTTTATCCTTTTAAAGTTCTGCAAAGAATAAAAATAATGCATTGTTAGACTTGAAACTACTGTACTGCAAACTCTGTCTTAAAAGGCTACTTTTGTGTCTAGCAAAAGTTGTGCATTATGTGAAATATTAACCAAAATGTGCTCTCTAAAAAGTGATCTTAAAGGTTTTGCTATGATATGGCAGAATTGTAATACTTGCTGGTATCTATTGTAACCAATTCCTCAAGTTCTCAGAGATGTAGAAATTTTGTGCCATTATGGGTAAAAAAATAAATAAGAGTGGGACCTGCTCTCTAGGGTAATTACTGGAAACCATAGTTTTGTCATTAAATACTTTAACTGTGATCAAAAGAAAGCTGTCCTTGGATTTTTTCTATATGTCTATTAGAATTTGTTCATTCAAAATACAAATGATTTTTAAAAAACATCTTTCTCTTTCACTCTAGGAGAATTATATTTCACTCTAGCAGAACTGAACAAAAAATTAGTTTCCACTAAGATGAAAGGTTTCGGGAGGGGGGGGGGAGAGTAATAGGAACTAGGTAGAATGATTTCATGTCCAAGGAGATTCCAGACCATACTTAACACAAGTAAGAATCCAACGTAAAAGCAGGTTGAAAAGAATTCCATGTTAAATTTTATTTCAATTTTCTATAAAATGCTTATTGATAAATTGTTGTTTTCTTTTGCTCATCTACTTTTACTGATATTTTTTTAATCAAAATAAAAGCAATTCTGATTGTCCGGTGGGAATAAAGCTATAAAGGCTGTGTTCTTAAACTTCTATAAACACAGAGAAGCAATGTTATTTTATTAACAAAATATTAAAATGAGGGCTGCTTGTAGATTTACATCAAGTATGAACTGATTCTGATGCCATCTGTTTGTTTTTTTTTCCAGGCTTTTACAAGGTCTCTACTATTTCAGCTACTAAGAGAAATTTGCTAGAACGCTTGTCAAAAGTCTGATGTTGAACACAGTATGTGCTCAGTGCCCAAACTGCTTGAAACTTTTACTAAAAAGAAATAGATTTCTGGTGGATCAGAACAGAAATTGATCAGAAGAGCATTTTATTATAATTAACAAATCATAATTTGGCCAATGTAAAGAAGTTCTTTTCTATACAGTGGTGAGCAGATCAGTAAGATGTAACCAATATTCACTAAGGATGTCTCAGGTTAAGAAATTGCTTTAATTTTTTTTTCAAAACTAATCACATGAAAGTGGTCAACTACCAGTGGGCTAAGGACATGGACTTACCTAAAAATTGTTTTTTTTTTTTTTCCAGTAATTCTAAAACTGAGCAACCAGTTCGTAGCTCATAACCTCAGCTTGTTTTGTGTGTCATATGAAGCACTGTATGATGTTATATGTTTCGACTCTCTCTTTTTTTTTTTTTTTCTGAGTGTTTCTTTTTATTTGCTGTTATCTCATAAAGTCTGCATTGTCACAATGACTGGGTAACTCCAGACTGAGTGTAAGCGTACTGTTTCATGTATCTTGATTCATCATCAATGTTAGGCCTAAGTATTCTGGGTATAAAAGTAAACTTGTTAGCTAGGGAAATTGTATGGCTTTAGAAACACAGAAGGTAGATATCTAACAAAATTCCAAATGATGTTTTAAGTCCTTTCACAGCTCTCTGATGGTAGCTAAAATGATAGTTGCTTTTGCAGGGGAACTGACGTTCTAGCCCATATTGTGTTGGAATTTCGTTGCTGCTAAAGATGTGAGGACAAAGTTTTGTTTGATCATAAGTGTTCTCTTCTGAATAGAACAGAAAGGAAACCTGGAAAAAAAAACAGATTTTGGTAATGTTTCATAATATATCAAAATGAAAATCTTTGTATGGAACTAAAATTAATTAACAAGCTGGTTTCCAGTCAAATCAATGAGTCAGGTTTTTTTTTTTTTTGTCTTTCCCCACCCCCATCGCATTTCAGAAAGATACAGGAAAGCTTTCCTTGCATAATAAATTTATAGCATGATCAGAAAAGAAGGATTTCTACAAAAAATTATTTGTGGGAAGTATTAAGATTTTAATGAGAATTATCTTTCTTTCCAAAATGTTTACCAGTTTTATTAAACATGACATCTATTAACATTTACAACAGCTGTGAGATCCTTTATGCAGCTATGGTTGGCCCTCTGATAAAAAGCATTTGGCTTTAATAATAAATTGCTACATTCAGTTGTATGAGCCTTGTAAGAGAGTTTAGCTCAGTCTGAAGCATTCCAATATTGCTTTTTAGGGATAAAGTATGAGTACTATTCATACTGCAAATCAAGAGCAGCTAAATTCTGAGGTGAGAGTGGACAAGATGAGGAGCATCTTGAGCAAGTCAGGAGAGGTTATAAAGTAACTGCCAAGTGAGCTCTGTGAGCTCAAGTGAGCCAAGCATCTCCAAGGAAAAAGAACAGCAGTGGTGGAGAGCTTGCCATTAGTGTTTTCTCACAAGTCGGCAGAGAACCATCTGTGCTTTTAGCAGCCAGTTCTAGCAAAATTCTTTCAGGATGTTCCCAAGTAGTCTTTACACCTATGTATTGAGAAATGAGTGCCATGGGTTTTTATCTCGTCTGTTCGTTTCTGTTGCTTTTCCACGTGCAGTCCTTCAGCATTTCCGACAAGCTGAAAACAGGTCTTTTAAGTCAGAGCACTCAAACAGGATGACAGGTACTATTCTTCATGGAGAACATGAACAGTCGTAGAGCTGCCAGTGTCTGGCTGAAATAATAGCTGTACATACAGGATCATTTGTAAGACAGATGGCTGAGAAAGGTACCATTTATCTGCCAGGCAAGGTTTCATAACCCTTAGCATCCATTCATGAGGGAAGCATCATTAACAGCTAGATGTTGCCAATTACCTCATCTTAGTGTTAAAATCCTTTCTTCTGAAGTCTCTATTCAATCTCTGCAACAGCACTGAAAGAGGAAAAGGAGGTGGGGCGAGGTAGGGTATGTTTTCATGTTCATTGACAAGGTAATGCTTCACAGAATGCACTCCTCTGTCTTTACATGTAAACAGTCTTTGAACAGTCTTTCCATATTCAGTAACATGTTTCTCTCTTACTGGCACACTTGCAACTCCCTCATCCAAAGAGGTGGCTCCATGGCTTGCCTCTCATTTTTTTAAGACCATTTTGAAGCATGATCTTTAGCCCTTGCTTGCCCTTTGGTGTTTAACAGCTCTTGTGTTATTTATTGACTGCAGTTTGTTACTGTTTGTAGATGAAGACGGAGATGTGTATTGCACATAAAATGAGAACTCTCTATAAGGGCAAAGTTGTAGTGAAAGATTGAGGAGGACAAGATTTGTTAAATGTTAGATGTACATAGTGCTAGGCTAGTCATGCTCTTCCTTAATCTTACTAAAGGTTTTTTCCAAAGTCTGGGCAGAGGCTGTAATAATACAACATATTTATCTTCAATGTAACATTTTTCACCCTTCTGTAACAATTCAAAGAGAAATATCATCTTTATTTTTTTTATAATTTTATTATAAACTAAGGTTTGCAAGCAAGTAATTTAAAATAAAATAATGGTCAGGATAATATAATAATAGGGATCCGAGAATATAAAAACCAGATTCTCTTGTGCATCAGAAATAACAGCAGGCTTCTGGCAAAGACTTTTATTTTTCCTTTTTTTTTCTTTTTTAGTCCTGCTCCAGCAGTATATCTTTCATAGTATGCACTCTGCAAAGCCTATGAAGCATGACCAGTTGTTGCAAATTTTTTTTTCTGGAGAGAGACCCGGGGGTCGCAACACTAGGGAAGGCTGGGCAAAGAAGGCAGTAAAACTGCATCACTTCTCTACTTGGATTTTACAAGCACCACAAGAACTGCTCAAGCAGTTCTCTGACAGTTGCTGGTTTAGTGTAAGGGACAAAAGCGTCTGTGTCAGAGCCACACAGACTGCATTGTTGGTATCAACTTGCGTTAAATATTGCCCTTTTGAAGCACACTGAACCCTCCCTCCTAAATGGACAATATAATTCAAGGAAACGAAGCCAAATCCTAATAAATATTTAAAATATTCATATTCTGCAATACTGTAGTGGTATGTGCCATAGCAATTCATATTGCATACAGTATTTCAGGAAGACAAATTTAAGTTGTTTTCTTAACTCAGATGAATAAATTTAAAAAGCTGTTCAAATTCTTTCCTGTCCCTACTTCTGGAATTGAGAAATAAGGCATTGGGATTGAGAATTGAAGTGAAAGACACTGTGCTATGAAAGCACAACATAGAAAAGAAGACTTAACCACTACCTGTGTGTGAATGATGCCCGATAGGGCAGACATGCAGTGAACAAAATGTGGCAAAATGTTATGGAAAACAAATTAGGATAGACTGTAACACCTGGCTCTCAAAGGGCTGCAAAACTCTATATCTGAGGGAAGAAGTGACAGTCTGTGAACAGGATGTGATTTATGGTTGTCAAGAAAGAAATAAGGCAATCATGTACTGTTAAATTTCCTAAGATCTTGCAGAAATATTTACAAATAGAAAAGTGGGTAATGCTTATCTTATTATAATAGCTTAGCTGTCTCTAATGAACAGGGCAGGGCTTCATTTTAACTTATACTCATAACAACATTAACTGGACCATTTTCAATTTACATGCACTAAACTGTTGGTACGTTTTCCATTTCTAATCAAATGCTAACATAACATTTACCTTTCATTTGGGTTAAATGTCTTAATTTTCATTCTAACTGGTCAAAAATATTATCCCTTCCATACAAAAATATCTTTGCAGTGTTGATAGTTTATTGTTTCACCAGCTCTGCTGTTTCCTTGTCCTGTAGTGAGGTTACGTGAAAACTTTCAGTATCTCCTGTCTTCAGACTTCTTTGGTTCTGAGATTCATAAAAATGTTACTTCTTGAATGACACAAAGCTCTCACTTCCTTTTTGTTAATTTACAACAGTTTTTATATGAGTGCATGGTGGATTTAGTGACTGTTAGCTCATGTATTTCTCCGATGATTTATCAAACCAGTGTGGTGTTGCCAAGTTCCAATCAAATTCTTTATAATGATAAATAAATATTATTTTTTGTTTTGCTAAAAATTGAGTTTTAAACCATTATTTCACCAATGCAAGGACTGTAAAGCAGCAGACTGGCATTATGCCAGATAGGCAGTAATTCCACAAGTAAGATTGCAAGTGCATCAGGGAATTCTAGAAATCTCTCCAAGTAAAATACCTTCAGGATTTTTGTTGCTAAGAAAGTCAATGTGAAACAATGATGGAAAGGCTTTGGGAATGGTAGTAATAAGGTATTTTATTTTTTAAAATTGAAAGGAATAAAGAGAATGACTGGTTGGAATCCCAAGAGAGCACTGAGCAGAAGCATTCTAGGCAGTGAATAATAGGTAAGGGTTATTTTGTATGAACGATTGGATGTAGGCTTGTTTGTAAAAATCATAGACTCCCTAGACAATTTTTGTGCTTCATCAAAAAATGCTATATAAAGTTACAGATTCCTGCCACATGTACAACTTAAAAGCAATGCCTCTACTGTTTCATTTTCTTTACCATAGACTCATAGAAAAGTTGAAACTCAGGCAGGATACTGATAATCTTCCACTGTTATTTGCACTGCAGTTGCCTTGAACATACACATTCAACTACACAAACAAGACAAAGGTCAAGGGAAACTTAATCTCTCCTTAAATCCTGTTCAGTCCAGGAAGACTGATGGATAGACCATGGAATTAGGTCCCTTGGTTTTGGAACATGATTCACAGCTTCAGCTCTGAGATTTCTGTGAGTTTCAGTATAGTACATTGTCCTGAAATCTCTGAGTCTCTGAATAGGATTTGTAAAAACCAACATGCCATCCAGGTAAACCTTCAAAGATTTCATATTATGCTTCTAAAAACAAAGAAAATATGCAGGTACACTTTTAACGTGTCTTTTACTGAAGACTAGACTACATGTACAGATGAGCGTTAAAAATTCATTTTAATGGATCAAGTTAGCAAAAACATATTATTATATGAAAATGCCTATTTGCCAGACATACCTGTGGGTTAACTACTCATTATAAAAATACTCATATGTTCAAATCAAATACAAGAATATTTTCCAGCAAGAAGGTGCAAATCATACAGCTTTCACCCTATCAGTTGTGGCTGATCCCTAGGAAGATGTTATAGGTACATTAGAAGCAATTGATACCATGGTTTAATGAGCTCCCTAGTTACATTCTGACCACTAACTGGGTTTAGGCTTCACTAATAAAACAGATGTGCTTAAATTGCTCATGTAGGTATCTAGCTTTTTCTGTGTTTTAAGCAGTAAATTCCATTTAACCATGTAAACCTAGTCTTTTTGTGGATTTTTCAAGACCCTGTCAGAACAGTTCTGAATAAAGAAAGGAACAATGTTCTCTGCAGAAAGTATGCTGAGCTGAAAAGAGAGAATACCATAAGTAGGTACCATTTCTACTGTCAAAAGGCACTTATTGAGTTAATTGGCCTATTTACTACAATGAAAAGGAAAATGCAATTTCTTATAATGTTTGATAATTCTATCATGCTGATTAATAGGAGCAATAACGATAATGTGCTTTGTTCCCTGTGTACTATGTAGACAATGGGATCCTAGAGGAGAATCCAAAAATAACTGGAATCTCTTAACTAGAAAAAATATATATTGCCATAGTGACATTTTGTTGTCCTAAATTAAGTGCTATCTACAAAAAAAGTTGATCCTTCAGTTGTTGGTATTGAAAGGGTGTACAACTATACTCTCATTTCTAAGGGTGCAAAATGTGTTTTAGAAATTTATAATTTATCAGAGATTAAAAGTTATTTGAGCAAGCTACATATAGAAAACTGCTCTGTCAAGTGAGAAACTGATTATTTCCTTTATGAAGTATCAGAGAAAGAAAAAAATTAGTGGTAAGAAATTGTATGTGTTTTTTTGTTTTGGTTTGTTTTGTGTGTTTTTTTTTTTTACTATATTTTTAACCACCTTAGTTTAACAGCCTCACTCTAGTTCTATTGATTTATCATCTCAACATTTTTTATTATGTAATGTAACATATACTGTCAAGTATGTGTGTCAAAATTTACATAAGATGTGTTCCTCTTCAACAAATATTTACATATTTTCAAGTATTTCAAACCCTCTTTGAAAAGGTGTATCCTACCCTCATTGTGACTTCTGCTGTAGGCATTCATGTTCATCAGCCATTTGCTTTAAGAGAAATTCTCTGAAATATTTTCATTTATGATAGTATGTGTTTAATTGCTTTTTTGCTGATGATGCCTTTCTGTGTGTATTAGACATATTTTGTCAACCTTCTGCAGTATCCTCATGAGTTCCTCACAAGCTCCTCATGAGTTTTTCTCTTTTCCTATTTCATATGCATAATTAGAATAATGGAGCAGGGCTGAAACATAAAAATATTGATGTAGTATATGTTTTGTTTTGTTTTGTTTTTAATATTTATTAGTCATTTGGAATTGAAATAATATAAATATTCCTACAGCCTTCCAATAAAATTATTCAAGTGAGGCCATCAACAGTTAGTTCATTACCTTTATAAAAAATCAGATCTGACCTCTTATAACAAAAATGCGGTGCAATATGACATCAAATTCAAGATTGATGAAATGGCACTTTGGATATTTTCAAGACATTTTGAAACTGCCTCAAGTATCCATGTATATGCAGAGACTAGACTCTTCCTTTTATGCAATTGGATTTATAAATTATTTTAAGTTTATTGCTTCAAGCTACGTGACTGGTCCGATACTGGATCCAAAACAATACTGTTTTCTGGTGAGAAATATTAAAGTGAGGCTATGAATGATCATATATACTTTAAAGTAATGAAAAGTCATGATTAAGGCTATCCACTTCATGTCAATGTAAACTAAATTCTCAAATTTAACTATTTTTAATTAGTCAGCTGCCAAATATAAATATTTTTTTCCTTAATTTTCTGAGCATGACTATTACCTGAAGAAAAAACTGAAAAATACAAAAATAATATTGCTTCATTATCCTTTTTTCTTTTTTCATCCTAAATCAGTATGTGTGATTTTTTACATGGAATTATTAAATCATGACTATTGTCTTTTGAAGTAATTAAAACTGATAAACAGTTCTATTTATCAGTGGTCTTTTAACAACCACCACAGCTATGCTAGACAGTTATAATGTCTGTTATATGGTTCTGAAAAAGCTGTTTCTCTCCCAAGTACAATATTTAATGTATAAATTATTAGGATAGTCACTTGTAGAAAATAAAATAAAAAAAAATTAAAAAGGGAAAACTTAATGACCATACCAGCTAACTTTACTGTTGTAGTTGTCACCTCTTATTTCATGGTCATTCTGTTTCAGATGCAATTATTTTACATTGTCACTTCTGTTTTAGCTTATGCTCTGCCATCTTCTAACAGCATTTTTTTTTCTATAGTTCTTCAATAACATTCTGTACGTTAAGCTAGGACAAATGTTTTTTTCTATGTTACAATAACAAAGAAAATAAGAAGAGAAACAATAGAAACAAATTTATTTTGTTAAGAAACATGAGGAATCTGGGATTGTTCTTGCTAACTAATTGTAACTAACAAATCATCATACTTATCAACATACTTATCTATTACATAATTTGATTGCCTATTATTGGGATATAAATTTTAAGTTAAACAAAGCTCTAAAATCCCTAAATTCTTTTGAATATGTATATTTCTTACTCTCTAAATGCAATATGCAAAAAAATAGAATTAAGTTAATGCATTAGTTACTTTTTTTATGCAGAAAAAATAGAGTGGTTTCTTCATCCAAATTTAATCTGTTCTTTCAGTTGTATCTCTGAACTATAATGTAGTAAGTGTCCTTCAAAACTGAGGTTGCTAGTCAGGTAGAGGAGTTAGTTAACTATTTTTTCCTAAACATTCTTCACAAGTAATGTGGCTCTTCACCTTGCCTTACATATCTACTATTGATTAGCTTCTTTCTGTTAAATTCTACTTCTATGCAGCAGCAAAGGGCTGCATAGAATTCTGACAGATTGATTGGGATGTGCAGGATGCAGTTCAAGGAGATAATAACTCTGACCTTCAGCTGAGAAGCCAAACCAAGTTTCTGTGTGAAGTATATTCTCTAATTACCCAAACAATTACATTGATATTTTATCTAATTTCAGAGATAAATGTGGCATTTATGTAAGTTGCTATATGTGGTAAGCAAAGTTACACAAAGAAGAGTTAATCATTCCTGCCATTAAAAAAGAAAAAAAAAAATCAATTTTGAAATATTGATTTTGAATTTATTTTGAAAAATAAGTTAAATAAAGTTGCTAGAAATAATATAGGAATACAATGCAAAGGACATAGTCATAACAAACTTATATTGACAGTATTGCATATCTAGCAGACAAGGCACTTGACTTAGAAAAAGTAGTGAAGGAGTCTTGTCTCTTGGAAAAAAGAGCCATGAATATGGTAAGTCTCAAAATGCTTTTTGGTTCAAATGCATAGTTATTAAGTTTGTATTTGGGAGTGAAACAGGCTAAAAAATCCCAACAACAAAAGATATTAATGGCACATTCCAAGTAATATAAATAAAGGGCAGAAGATGAATAATATAACTGTAAGAACACTCAAGTAGCATTTATTAAGCTCAATGATATCTGAATACGTCACTAAAAAAATAATGAGAACGTACAGTGGGATATTGAATTGTCAGCCAATCTTACGCACCATGAAAATGTGGACATCGAGAAAGAGGAGTAAGAAATGCCTGGAAGTGGTTTAGTTACCTGTGTCCTGGAAGTATCTCAGAAGTGTCTTCGAACTGTATGTTAATCTGAGGAAGAAAAAAAAAAATGAAGAGGAGTCTGTACTGTTCTTTAAAAAGCATCATAATATCAATACCATGTTTACATACATTGTAAGACAGTAGAGGTAGATGACAGTTGGACACCAGAGGTTCCTGTATGGAAAAAAGAGCAGTATTCTCTCTCTGATACAACAATGTGTTCTCATCTGGGTGTGTAATTTAGGAGTTAACAGATAGCACTCCACCAAGTGTAGAGATATGAAAAAGGAAAACAAAAACAACAAAACCTCGCCCTGGCCAAAACTAAACCAAGACAAAGTTAGTAGCATTTCTGTTCATTTATTGTATATTTTATTATGACTATGTTAATAGACTTGCTATTTCTGAAATAATTCAAGATCCACAGAGAGAGACAAAGAAAAGAATTTAACCAGTAGTCATAAGGGCTCTATTTTCCTGCTTACAATATGATATGCCTGTATCTCAGACCTCTAAAGATTTCAAAATGTTAGGTCTGATGTGTTCAGAATTTCTATTTTGACAATGGAAGTTGTCTTACATCTATTCCTATATTCCATTTCTAATACTCTGAGGTCCGAAGATTTTGCTATCATTCTGATGAACAAAAGAGCCTAGAAATAGTTTTTAACTTCCAGCAAGTACTAGCATAACAAACAATGTTTGCTTGGGGTTTGGTGGTGGAGTTAAGATGTGGTTCTGTGATTGCTGAGATCTAGTTGTGAGTAAATGACAACTGTTAAAAAAAAACACTATTCTGAGTGTAACTTATTTCAAAGCAAGATACTGGTTTGCTGTGTCATGAGGTTGTCCTGGCTCTTCTTATTAGATATAAATGTAAGCACGCTCACTTCAGTCCACTTAAGTGGCAATAATTAGATGCCATTGTTTTCACATCAGTGTTGATTATTGTTGCTGTCAGAGATGAAGACTACAAAATAAATGGTGTGAGTTCTGAAACCAGAAATGCTAGAGATATATTTATCTTCTTTTGGGGGCAGGCAACCTCAATATCCTTTTTATCCATAGTATTAATGGTTCTGTGAATTCTGATCTCTTTTCTATTCGCTGTTCATTTAAATAGACTCAGTCAAACTGTATTTTACGTAATCATTATCCTTGTACTGGCTCCTTAAATGTACTCATTACATTGTGATTTAAATTAGATTGTAAATGACCTTTCCTTGAGGACTGCTTTAAAGTGTCAGTTCAGTATAGGGCACAGTAGAAAAATCTGTTCAGGTTACTCTGAAGTACTTCACTCTCTATGCAGAGAAGTTCTGAGGAACCTTGAAAATTATGAAAAAAAAAATGAAATGAAAAGTTATGAAAAACTATGAGGAATTAAAAATATGAAGATCGAGGAAAAGGAAAAACAGTAAAATTGACTGCCTTATCACACTTTTAAATGGTCTTGGACTGTGTCACAGAATGTAGTAAGCAGGGTCTGAAGTTCTCAGTTGTCTTTCATCAAGGCTGACACGTTAAGATCTTGGTAAGTGTAACTGAACAGTTATGTCAAAAAAGTGAAAAATAAAAATAAAATAAAAATCAAGCAACATTGCATAGCTCCACAGAAACCAAAAATACCACAACTTTGTACCCAGCAGAATTAGTGTGTTATTTTACAATGGTTTCTTTTCTTATTTTATTCATATTTATTATTAAGTATGAATGAAGAAATATAATTATAAATGCAAAGAATCTCAGAAAGTGATTAATAAACTGCACATACACATATTTTATGCTGCCTACAGAAGATTTTGAAAAACTACTCTTTTGTGTTATATTTCAAAACATCCAGAGCAAAAGACAGAGATAAGATTGAAGCTTATATATCAATATTAAATATCTTGAGCTGTGTCCATTGCAATAAATGTCTCTAGGAATCACACAGAAGTTGTGCAAATCAGTATCTCATGTTGCCTGCTGGGATGAAAGTAAAGAGCCAGCCATTTTGGTCCAAGAGTTCTGATGCCAGTTTTGCAAAAGCTAGTGATGGTAAGGAATACCTCCTTGTTTGAACTAGAGGTTGTCCCAGTCCCAGCAGCCTCTGAAAGTCATTTGATTTTATAGTTGGAGACCACATTACCTCAACTAACAGAGGTAAGGTGAAGAGATAACAACACAACAGGCCTTCAGGAACTGAGGTTGGAAGATTGTCCACTAAAATTGCTTATAATCTATCTGTTATTTAGCCAAATAAATGAACTTCCATCTGAAGAAATTCATGTCTGATACCATATGATCCATACTAGTCATTTTTAAAGTAAATATGAAAAATAGATTGCAAACTTTCCAGGCATTTGAAGGTTTTACACTGTGGTTTCTGCAAATTTTGTGAAATAGTCACATAAATCTACTTGAATACATTCTACCCAATATTAGGATTTGTTCTTTTTTATTAATTATGCTTGCGTCTTATCCAGTTCCCAGGCCTCTTAAAACACATGCAAAATTTTTGAGTAAATATTTGTTGATTATTTTAATTCAGTCCTACAGACTTTGGTCTATATCTTGTACATTTATTTCCTGAATGTTGATGCTCACATATATACCTTGAGCTGCATTTCTGTTTAAACAAGATTAATCCTGCGAGGATACCTGTGGTTCTAATCAGTGATCAAATAGGCCATTTCTTAACTCCAGTGAAAGGAAGTAAGTGTTGTTGTTACTGCATATCAAAAGATTAAACTGAAAATATGTATCCAATTGCTAGTTTTGTCTTTTAAAAAACAAGAGTGTTCAGAAATGAATCACTAATCATGATATTTTTTCACTTTTTTTTGAAACATGATTAATTACATTAATAAAATATTGTATTAAGAAATTATGCTTGCAGTTAATTAGTTAAACTTTTTTCTTCACCTTTATTTTTTTTTCATTCTTCTTTGCTATACTTTAGCATAAGAATTTTTACATTATACTTTGCAGGTTTAAATAGAAGGTCATGCTTGGTAAAGGTCTAGTTTAAATCATGTCCATTAAAATAACTCCTACTGTTCTGCAAGTGATTGGAACAGTGGGTGCATTTGCTGAAATCTATTTTTCTTCTTCCTGTTAGAATGTATCAAAAAGAAACGGGATTAAAAAAAAAAAAAAAAAAAAAAAGTCCTTTCTACCATGGAGTTCAAATTTAAAAGGATAACACTTTAAAGATATTTTTGGAAGTATGCTTAAGGAGCTACACTTGTACCTGATAAAACTCTTTATCTAAGGGAGGGTGATTTTGGTCAAATAATACTGAATTCCTGGATCCTGTGTTTTTACTCTCTGGTACCCGCTGTTTTCAGAAAGCAGATCCTTCTTATTAGGATAAGGTATTAATTCAATCCTGAAGACAAATCACCTCAGTACTTCTAAGCTCACATCTGTGTTCATCATTAAAACCACTTCCATATCATCTTCAGTGATGCAGTAACTGCATTTACACTAATGTATGTGAGAGGAAAGTTCAGCTTAAGATATCTTGATTAACAGAACTTCATCCTCTTAGTTGGCTGTTTGTGCAGAAGCAAAAGAAAACTCTACATTTGTATCATATACAATTAAAATGTAGATCAAATGTTGAACATAAGAAGTATGACAATTTGTCTTGCTGTTTCCTTTAATATTTTTCTATTCAATTACTTAAATAACTTCACTGTAGTTATCACATACATATTAATAGTGAGAAATGTAGCATTTAGACAGGAGATTCAAGATGGAGTCAGACCACTTTTGTTCAGTACAGTTCCCAGTGTGCAGTCTGTAAAAGCAAAGCTGTCATCTTCAGTAGTCTTTATCTTAATCCACAATCAAAGTATCTCTGATCAAATTATCTTTGCAATCTTAATTGCATGTAATATTACTCCTCTCCTATCTTAAACTAAATAAAAAACATATATACTAGTAAACTAATAGTAATTATGTCAAAATGTTTGGGAAAACTTTTAGGCTTGAGATGCTTTTATGCATATAAATGCATATATATATGAAATATGATATAGATATATAATATGGATATATAGAGAGAAATCATATAGATATATAGAGAGAGATGATAGAGAGAAATATAGATATAATATATAGATAGATAGATATATCATGAGGAAGAAATGCTATTCAAAGGGACCTGGACAGGCTGAAGAAGTGGGCCTATGTGAACCACATGAGGTTCAACAAGTCCAAGTGCAAGGTGTTGCACATGGGTCAGGGCAATCCCAGACAGGAGTACAGACTGGCTGAAGAAATCATTGAGAGCAGCCTTGCAGAGAAGGTCTCAGGGGTTCTGGTAGACGAAAAGCTCAACATGAGCCAGCAGTGTGTGCTTGCAGCCCAGAAGGCCAACTTTTTCCTGGGCTGCATCAGCAACAGGGTGGCCAGCAAATCAAGAGAAGGGATTGTGCCCTCCTACTCTGCACTTGTAAGGCCCCCCCCCCGAGTACTGCATCCAGGCCTGGGGCTTCTAGCACAGGAAAGATGTGGACCTTAAGTCCAGAAGTGCGCTACAAGGATGATTGGAGGCCTGGAGCAACTCTCCTATGAAGAAAGTCTAAGAGAGCTTGCAATGTTCAGTCTGGAGAAGAGAAGGCTCTGGAGACCTCATTGTGGCCTTTCAACACCTAAAGGGGTCTTATAAAAGAGATCAAGAAGGACTCTTTACACGAGTAGGTAATGATAGGAAAAGGGGGAATTGTCTTAAACTAAAAGAGAATAGATTTAGACCAGACATTAGGAAGAAATTCTTTACCCTGAGGGTAGTGAAGCACTGGAACGGGTTGCCAAGAGAAGATGTGGATGCCTCATCCCTGGAGGTGTTCACGACCAGGATGGACGATGACCTGGGCAACCTGATCTAATGGGTGACATCCCTGCCTATGGTTGGGGGAGGGGGATTTAAATGATCTTTAAGGTCCCTTCCAACCCGAGCCATTCTATGATAAGTAGAGCATATGTACGTGTCTGTGTATATCTATCCATGTGCACACTAAATATCTAAGATCAATAATTTAAAAGTTGGGAAGGGACAGTGTCTTTATGTACTGTCATTTTGAAACTGATGTTCTTAGTCTTGTGATTCAGTATTTTGCAATCATGTCACCAACTTGTTTTTTCTCCACAGATCTCTGGCTTAATTCCAGGTATGATAGTATTGCAAAGGTAGCAACTTGGCTTAATTCCAGGTACAGTAGTATTGCAAAGGTAGCAGCCTTGTCCAACTTCGTCTTTTTGGCCTTTTACAAACATAGTGTCTGGAAAATGAGGTAAACGGTTTCAGGTAAATGCTTCCCTGGATAGTGCAGTTCTGTTCCTACAGTGTTCCTTTCTGATACCCAGAATAACTTGAGTTGCACTTTCCCAACTATATACAGATACAGCTCTACTTCAGCAACAGTAGGTATTAGAAAATGCTTGGCAGCACAAAAATTCAACTTCAGTAAGTGTTCCAATTTATGAACCTGAAGCTAATGATGTTTTTTGTCTATCATCTTCAAAGTGGGAAATACTGTTTCACAGTATAGTAAATACTGTGAAAATCAATACTCTTTGTGAAGGACTTGGATTTTGTACAGGGATAAATTCCACAGAGAACTTGTAGCAAAACTCATCACTCACTGTTCAGAATAGTATTCGAATGATGGATAACACACAAGGTATGGACTGACATGATACACACTGAGATGAAAAAAATCAGAATTGCTGTTTCATTGTTTGTTTTCTGAAACAAAGGACAATTAAAAATATATATATGTTTGCAACTGTATCGAAGAACAGCCATTAAAATGGTCAAATTAAAGTTTATTGATTTAATATATGACTGTGATGTGTATTAGTTATGCATACTGCCCCTGATTTTCTCTGTACATGTTGTGTGCATTCAGCTACAAAATAATTATTTTAAGAAAGAATGCAAGAAATAAAACTTTTATTTCTTCTTGTTTCACCTAGTGTTTTCCTTCAAAGCTAAGAGCCATGACAGGAAAGAAAGAAAATATAAGGAATTAACTGCCTATGTTCTTCATTTCTTCAGTGGCAGAGGTTAAGCAATACTAGGAAATGACTTCTGCAAATTAGACACTAACCCCTTCTATCTTTCACTCTATTTATTTCCTTTTGTATCGGTCATTCCCACCAATACACGAAACCTAAGAATATAGACATTAATGACAGCAGTAAAAGTGCTGTAGCCCTGATGAATCAGTAGCTACCTTCAGAAAAGTCTGTCTCATTAACCCTGAAAATAATAAACATAGATGAAAACAGTAAACTTGATAGTGCAATAAGAAACTTTTCTCTTTCAAAAACAGAAGTTATTTTCCTGAAAAAAAATTCATTTTAATTTGAGTCCAGATTTAATTGAAGTGCCATATTGAAGTGAATGGATCTTCAACTATTTAATCAACAATTTAATCTCTAAATATTTCTATTTTATTGCCTTTTAATCCGAATGGGCAATTTTAATGCAAGCTATTACCTGTATTGTGTTTGGAGTAGCCATTAGCTACTTTGATAGCTGTTTCTTTAAAGGTGAAAAATCAACTGTAATTAAACATATCTTTTATCTCCTTTTCCTCTGCATAATACAATATTAATAATGTAGAGTTTAAATATCTTTAGAAAATTCTGCTAGATATATCAGTTCCAGAAACTTTAATCACAACTGTTGTACCATGGAAATAACAGATCTATGGGATCCAAATGGTGTCCAAATACAGTAAAATGGTGGTGATGTACAAGAAAGTGCACCATTGTTAATAAAAATTAATTCACATAATATCTGAGTTCTTTCTTTACTATCAGTAAAGTTCATCCTCTGCCATTATATTCAAGAGATATTTACATGTCTGCTCTCCTCTTGTTCACCTTAATTGATGGTATCACAGCTTAGAAATATTATTTCAATTCTGATTTTGGATTCTGCATCAAAAAATAATAATAATTTAAGAAAAAAGTAAAATACTGTCCTGTATGCAATTAAATGACAAATATTAAATATGCATTTTTTAAAAGTACAGAGTATGTAAGATCTGCAAGGAAATGTTTGTTACAGTGAGACATGGTTGTTACTTTTTTGAGACTGGTTTTGGACTGTCAGCATAAAACCGGGTCATACATATAACCTTTTCTTCACAGCCATGTGTGTTACACTGGTGTTAAGAAGGAAAGATGAAAAATCGTTTCATAATCACAGGTCTACAGCAACCATACATAACTTTAAGATGTATTGAATGTTTTCTTACAAAAATTAATGGCGTTACTTTTTTTTCTCTTTTTCACCAAAATAATAGACTTGTATAATGTAAGGGAAATTGCTATTGTACGTTACAGCTGGATCCTGAAAAGTCATGGGTGTATATGTGCAACACCAGTAAATTTCCATGTGGATCAGCTTCCATGACCAAAAAAAAATAAAAAAAAATGTACACAGAGTAACATCTATATAGTTATCATGCTAGTAGCAGACAAAATGAGATAAGTCTATCTCATTTTGAGCAGACAAAGTGAGATACTATTACAAATTTTATTACAAATTTTATATATTGTATTAATCTTGTTATAAATAATCCCAGAAGTATATGGAGTTCCACTGATAAAAGAATTATTCAGAAGAGTCAAGTCATACTTTTACGTTTCTTTACTTACATTTAAATGTCACTGTTTTACATGTAAGTCTCAACATTCTGAAAACATGTAATTCTTTGTTTTGCAGTCTGGAAGCTGTGTTTTAAAAAGAAAAGTATTATTAATAAAGAAATTAGAGCTCAGAAATAAAAAAGTAATTACCTTAGAAGTCAGGCATTAGGAAAGGAAGAGTTTGCTGGTGTGAGTGACATCTGAGAGTTCTGCTTTGGAGCTATAGTTCAGAAACTCTTGAGATGTAGAGCTATATTTTAATACTTCATCTAAATACATCAAGTAAAGAAAAAAAAAAAAAAAGCTGAATTGGGCTATTAATATTTTTCTGTACAAAGAAAGAGTCCACTTCTATACTTTTTATTACGAAATACAGTCCTAAAGCGTGAAGATTCTGAAACACAATCTACTTTGACATCCTGCTAATAGCTGTTCAGACTGAACATTTTCATGTGCCCAGATGGTTCAAAGGATAGATGTCTCCTGTTCTCTGAAATTGGTTTGCAGCCTCTGGATTACTTGTTTTGGAAAGGCTGCTGTCCTTGAACAGTTCATGGAATCCTTTTAGAGACTGGATAAGCTTGCCTTGGTTCCTTAAGGCCTTTTTATTTTTATTATTTTGTGTGTGTGTGTGTGTGTGTGTGTATTAAGCCTGGCACAACCGGGGCTGCTCCCTTTTGATCATGCATTCTGGACAAGGACTACAGTTCATTTACTGCTTCTCAAGTGACCGTGTCAAAGTACATTATGGAGCATGATGTCTGAGGAGGTGTTTCTACTATCTGCACTAAGCAGACACATTTGCAAATTCATGAGCTCTTTTTGAAATTCATGAACCATTCTCTGCCCAGTTTTTCATTTTGTTTTCTACAATAGAATATTCAGATCATTTAAGTGTCATTTTTTCTTCTTCTGAAAGCACATTACCACAACCTTTTTAAATGGAAAACGAACAATAAAACAATATATATATATATATATAAAATAAATAAAAGGTAAAACAAACATATATGAGTTATGGTCTTTCTCCTTATCCACAATTCCTCCTTCATTCAATGCATTTTCAACTGAAATCATGGTGCATATGCAATTTCCATTCAATTCCTCAGCTTTTATTTACCTGATTTTGTTTGTTTGGTTGGTTTGTTTTGTTTGATGTATTAACACAGACAAAACCTTTGTCTCTGGAACTTACCACAAAGAAGGATAATTTGCTATAAAAAATAGGGACAGGAATTGTACCTGATTATGGATTCATGATTATGAATGGTGTGCCTTTTTTTGTTCAGTCCTACTCCATTGTCTGAGCATCTCTTCTGATAAATGCCATCTGCTATTCACACTGAGTGGGTTTCCTGAGGAAACTTGTTTCGAGCTTGATAGGCAGGCTAAGCAAGTTTTTTGTTTAACTCCAGTTAGTGCCAGTTAGTGGATTGCCTGTGTCATGTGGTTGAAACATTTTCTTGAAGAATGAAGAATTCTTCAATGAAGAATTCAAACTCAAAATCAGAGATCCATGACTCAAGAGCTCTGACTACTCAGGGAGAAAACTTGGTGCAATTGGTATAGGTGCTATCTGACCTGTAACTGGCTCAGAAACTATTTACTTAGTCAAAAGGCACAGGCAGCAAATGTGTCGCTAAAAGTGTCAGTATAATACTGTCAGGAAGGCTGGCAAAACAGAATTTACCTACAAAGCTATGTTGACTTCATGTGGCACAGACTGAAACTTCTCACAGGTATACTGTTGGGATGCAGAGACTCTTCATAGATCTTACAGCCCTCACACCTTTCAAGATTTTGAGCCTGCTGTCGGCCTAATGCCTTGGGCTCTCAATACAGATTGTTCTGGGAAGGAGGACTATGAGTGAGACCTAGGAGCTGGGCAGTCAGATTATGACAGCCTTTCTGAAATATTTCATGTCAGATTATTTTAGTCCTACAATGAAAAATTAACCCTGATATTAAATAAATGTATCTTCTAATATTATTTACCAAATTAAACTAATAGAAGTTCCAAAGTGGTTTTGAAAATGTTTTAGAAGTTCTCTATATGAGATGTTTTAGTTCTCTAATGATAAGCGCAAAAGTGTGTGGAAAAAAAAAAAAAATCTCACTGGAAATTATATGAATCTCATACTATGTCTGGACATTCTTCACAAATCTTTTTCATGTCTCCTAAAATTCCACCCAAGGAGAAACTCTGTTCCAGACTCCTCAGTGCGTCTGAAAACATGTTTTTGGAAGTTTGTTTTGCTGTTGTTTAAAGGTGACCTTGGAGTGTCAGAGATAGCTCATGCTGCTGAGTCAATTGTTGCCATTATCGTGTGCTGGCTGCAGCTTGCAGCAGTGTAATAGCACCATCACTGTTGGCAGAATTCCCTTTATGCATTAGTATGAAATAATATATACAAAACTTGTGTAGTCAATAAAGATGTAAAGGCTGGAAAATGCAGGAAAATGTTTAATTTGTTCATATCCTTGGGTTCATTGAATTGGCTCAATGACTGGTTTTAAAATAACTGAGTTGACGTATCAGCCCCAAAACATTCCTATGCTAGAAGCAGCAGCAACGTGTACTTTATAAATTCAATGCCAGATTTTCTTGTGACATACTGCCCTCTTGTGCATCAGTAACTTTGTTATAGAGGTAATCTTAGAAGACCATTTACGGTTTCCCAAAATGCAGGCCTGATATCAATCTTGTGAATATAACAACTTGCCAAACATTCCCCAGAGTATGAAGGACCATGTAACAGTACAGACTGAAGACTGACCAGCTAGAACACAGCTCTGCAGAAGAGGACGTAGAGGTCTTGATGAATAAAGAGCTGGACACTGGTCAGCAATGTGTTAAAGTAGGAAAAAAATAATAAAACAAAATAATATTAATAAAAAAAAAATAAAAAAATAAAATAAAATAAAATAAAATAAAATAAAATAAAATAAAATAAAATAAAATAAAATAAAATAAAATAAAATAAAATAAAAAAGCTGCTGAAATATAGGAAACAGCTCTGGGGAAATGATCCTTCTCTTCTGTTTTGACACTTGTGAGACTGCACCAGAAGTTCTGTGTCTCGTTCTGGGCTCCTTGGGACACCTACACTTACTGACGTTCTGAAGCAAGTCCAGCAGCTAGAACCAAGGTGGTGGGCTCTGGAGCACAGAATGTATGAGAAAGGGCTTGTGCAGTGTAGAGGAAAGGCCAAGAGGAGATCTTAGAGCTGCTGGGAGGAGCTGGGAGTGGACTGGACAGAGCTGAGGGAATGGAAACTCCCTGGGGACCTGCAAGGACTGCAGTGTTTGCTGCCTGTAAGTTGTATGCAGTCAAGCCAGCAACTTTTTTGAATTGTTTTCCTGTTTGGGCTAGTCATCTTGCATCTTCTCTCTTTAAAGTGCTAAAAACTATGATTTGTATTCTACAATGGCATTAACATTTTGCATTTAAACCTCCTTTTGTCTGTCTGTAGAGAAAGTACAAGGAGGATCTTGACACCTTAGAGTTCCAGCAAACCAGTGAAAATTTCTTCCTTACGTTTCAGTTCCTGTTGCAGTGATATTTGTTATGTACAAGATGGAATGTCTTCACCAAGAAAGATTGTGTTCCTTTGCCTATAAACAGTAACTTTTCTGCTTGTAGGATAATGTGGAATCAAGCTTACCCAAGCAACAACAGTTAAAAGATACAAAGCTGGAATTTTTATACCTATGGTAACCATTAAGCTCTGTGGTAAAAGGATATCACAATCCCCTTCTCATTCACATTTATTAGACAGATGAATGCCAGCTACTTCCAGTACCAGTACCACAGGTGAAATGAACTATACATCTTATTAATGAATGTCATAATGGGCTAGATGAAAGTTATAGCTGCTGTTATTTATGTTTGGCAAGAAAGTTATAGCTGTAGTTATTTACATTTGGCAAGAATTATTTTAACTGAGGCAGGCCTTGTGGAAGAGGGCATGAAATTTTATGCATCTCAATTTAATACGTAAAATTTGGCAATAAGTGTTCATGCAACCACATTAGATACTTACAGCTTTTTGTTGATATAGCCCTAGCTGAAATGGTAACTTCTGAAAAGGACACTGGAGAGCTTTAATCCTTTTGAAAAATTTAAGGCTATCTTTGAATTTAAATTAGAAAACTATGTGATAGTTTAAAAATAATTCATAATTCCCTAATTTATGGTAAAGTTTGGCCCTTTTACCTTCATGAGAAAGTAAGAAATCCTAATCCAGCTATTCAACAATCAGTCGTATACCACATCTGTATGAAAGTGTTACATAATTTATTGGAACTTTGAGGTATACGACTACACAAATTTCTCATGTGATAACAATTCTACTCTAAAGAAAACCTTCCTTTGCCAGTAGAAAAAACAGTGATTTGGAGAGGAAAGAAAAGATCTTATATGTAAACAGTAACTGCTTAAAATATATAGAGGAAAACTCTCTTACACTTTGCATATTGTGTATTATGCAGTATATTATATGTTGAAAGCATAGTGTGTACTGTGGTGGTTTGGGATAACAACTGACAACAGTGGTCTTCTTTGCTAGCCAATGTTATCACACTCTAGTTTCATGGGAGGAAGCCTTTTTTTTTCTTTTTTTTCTTTTTTTTTTTTTTTTCTTTTTTTTCCTTCAACGGCCTTTTTGTGAATCTGTAAAATGAAAAAAAAAAAAAAAGTAGAAGGTGGGAGGCTGGTATGTTGGTGTGATTCTGAGACCCTGAACAGGAACTGGAGAGTGTGTGAAAGCAGAGTGTGGGTTTTCTAGATCCCAGGTGGACATGTGTGACAAGACCATGTCCAGACTCCATATAAGATGATTTAGAGCGGCAGTCTTGTTTTTTACTGTCTTTAAAGGAACCCTAGAGACAATAGATAATGAGGTAAATTTGAACTTCACTTCACTCCCACAACCTCTGTCAGCAAAAGGACTTCAGAAAGTTGATGTGGCCTCTTCCCTCCTCCCCCAGCTTATTCCATCGTAATATTATTAGCAATCATCAAGAGAGATTGGTTGTAAGTACATTAATGTAATTCTGTCCAAAAGTTTTAAATCAGCGAATATTATTTTCAGAAGCCACTTTAACCATGATTATTTTATTATTAAAAATAAACGCAGTCATTTCAAATGCATTTATTCCATCATTAGCAGATTTGTCACAAATAATGCTATTCGATTTTAATCCATTTGGAGATGTACTTGGGGGAAAGTCAATGCAAAACAAAATAAAGATTGTAAGCCCAGGAGTAATAAAGTAAATCTCTGAATTTGGTGTCAAATTCTGACATGTAAGTGGATATTTCTCCAGAAGAGCTGGAAATCACTGGGGATCAAATATTGTGAAAAACAAATAACAAAAGATGCTTTAGTATTGTTAAAAAATAATAATAATAATAATAATAATAAACTTAAAACATCTATTTTCTTGAGTCAAACGGCAGTTCAGTATTACTTGTCTAAAATAGTGAAAGCAAACCTGACACATAGCTATTTTTGAGTAAATTATGTTATTATGCAAATAATAATTTTTCTTTAATTTCTACATCATATTGAGCCCAGCTCTGAAAAAGACTGTGTCAGTGTTTAAGCTTATGCATTTAATCATGTTGGCTATTCTTGAGAATCATAGCCATTGCACACGAAAGAACATGGCCCTATCCAGGTACAATTTGACAGGATCCTCTAGTGTCACTGAGCTCTACTACTGCACTTGTTTTGGAAAAAGTATTATCTGGCCTGTAGAGTGAAGTCTTTTCAACAAGACTGAAGTCCATGTTAAAATCACATTTTGTTTCTGCAGGTAAAAACCAACCAAACAAACAAAACATTACACTTCCAACTGCAGAGATTATTTACTGCCTACTTTCTAAGGTACTTAGAATAATCTAATCAGTAATCTTGTGGCCATTGCAGATTTCAGCAATGCTAAGTTCCAATATATATATTAATACTCCATTAATACTCTCAGTTTATCCCATGAAACATGAAGAAACATGAGAAAAACTTTGTGTTTCATTTCATTCAGCATGAACAGATACAGTGCTATATAGATATAGATATATAGATAGTGCAGATATAGTTCTATGATATAGGACAGTTTAAATAAACAGAACATTTTTGATTTGTAAGCTAAAGGGAGAGAACAAGGTATCTGAAGAAGAGAGAATTCTGCCAATGCAAATACGTCTACATCTCACCTGGTAGATTTTTAAATACAAAGAAAGCAAAACATTTACTTTTTTATGACAAAGAATGATGATGATAATATGTTAATTGAAGGAGATACATGAAAGTTTGAAAGCAATTTAGTATCAGATTACAGATTCATTAACTAGGATATCATTTTAACCTTGTGGGGTTGGATAATCTTACTGAAATTTTGATAGAAAAGATAAACCCGTATGCTTTCATGAGTTTGATTTCAAGTTAATAAATAATCAGATTTTAAACATATGAATGTCTTAATTTATCCTCTGTTACTTAAATTATGCTGAACAAAATTGAACAATACCCTTATCAAATCAAAGTTACAACTGCAATCAAATTAAACGCATCAGTAATATAGAATAAAGAAAAGAGGCACACTGACTCACCAGGGAAGCTCGAAACAGAAAGTTACTCTGTATTCGTCAGGCACTAACACAGTAAGCTTTTTTTATGTCATAAGAATTATGACATCAAGGCCATCTGAACAGCCATTTATTCAGTGACTTTATTCAGTTTAATTCCCCTGTTTTGAATTTCTTATAATTTCCAGTTGCTTTTAGATGGTAGAATAATTTCAGATGAACACATTTTCTCAATTCAATGTATTGTCTGCTAGATGGAAGGATAATGTGCATATTATCACTGGAACACAGTCACATGTAAATTATGAACATCCTGAATTTGTGGTCATCGCACCATCAAAGTGAAGAGTGCAATTAAGTTCTGATTCAGGTCAGTACATTTTATAACCAACCCTTGGTCTCTTCCATTACCATTGTTTGCCTATCCATTTCTGGATTCTCCACCACAAGCATTAGCATCAGTGGTCTGGTAGCCATATATACATATATAGTGTCTATGTTTTGATTCACTTTGTCGCTCAATCTCTCCCTTGAAATAAACTTATCAAAATTTGCCGCCTTATAACAAAATCCCATAGAGAACATGGGATGAAATCAGTTTAGAATAAAGTGAAAGTTGTTCCTTTTTAAACCAAAATGGATGTGCACAAGAAGTTTTATATTAAATCAAAGAGGACTGAGTAAGTTAGTTTACATCCTCACATTTCTCATCATCTGCTGTGGGGTGCCTTAGATCAAAGGTCTTTTAATTTCCGAGCATGAATGGTATGAGCTTGAATTATGACCTAACTGCCATCACTGTCCCTTAATTCATGCATGCTTCCTGTCTACCCATCTATTTGTATTTATGTTGTCCTGCTTGTTCTCAAAATAGTTTTAGAACTGCAATGGTTTGAGGGAATGTGGTCTGTGGACAAAAGGTACATTTTCTTGCATTGACTGATTGTAAACATGAATGATGGAATTGCATATGCTGTAGACTGCTCAGATAGGTCTGCTTCTTCCATAATTTCTTTCCCTAGAAGTTCCAGTTTACTTGTGTCAAGTTTCTGAGTCAGCAGAACAGGATGCCAGAAGTAGTTTGGGTTTTGCTATTTTTTCTACATCTGAGGGCCCTGAGACACAAAGGAAAAAGATGATGTGGCTCTAATAAATTTGTAGATCTAAAAGCAAAAGCTTCCATTTAAAGGAAGGAAAAGGTCTTTGCCAAGTACTCATTTCACTGAGAAGGAAAAGTGGAAACAGAGGTGTACTACTTTTCCAGTTTCTCCACGTACATTATATCCTATGATTGAAACCTCTGTTACTGTCAATTATTTTGGTCCTAATTTATATGCCCTGAGGATTTTGTCTGGGCCCTTGGCTGCCCAGAAATAGATTATCAAGACAAAATTATTATCATTCAAGACTGGTCCCACCACTTTCCTTGGCACATAGATTCAAAATCTGTTAGTATTTTCAGGAATGTGCATCTTTCACTGGTAGTCAACATATATATTTTTTTCTTTTTAAAGTGTCATTCCGTAACAATATTTATATTTAATGTATATGAATAAATATTAATTTATTTCTCCTTTCTCATACCTCATGCACTCACAAGGAGCTCTTTTGCTAAAACCTTTGCAATATTTACAAACATTTGGCACATCCTCACTTATACTTTTTCTTGTAAGTGAAATGTTCAAGAATGTTTTCTTGTAAGTGAAACATTTTTTTTGACACTTTTAGCATATAGTCTTTAGAATTTTGTTTGATATAGCTGTTACATTTATTCCTTTCAATATAGATTTTAAGTAATTTTTGATTAAACATTCACAAAAATAACTTCAGAGTAGCTAATTTCCCATTTTAAATTCAATATGAGTGTCAGGAAAAAAAGCAGCCTTCTAACATAAGCACTTATTTATATTTTATCTTATTTTTATTACTGTTTCACTGATGGTTGAATTAAAATATTGCATTAGTGATATATTCTATATTCAACAAAACAAAACAAAACAAAACAAAACTTTTGAGTTTGATAATTATTTAAAATATTTTTTTTTTTCAGATTTATATTATGATTTGAACATGAGACAGCTCCCAGGTTGAATTTCTAAACTTGGTATGAGACCTGTAAGGAGCTGTAAGGAGCATATGTGCCAAGGCAGGGGCAGCTGTAGGTCCAGACCAAATAGTTGCCTAAGGCAGCAGCAGAGAGGCAGCAAAATCACAATGACAACAGAGCAACTACTCAAAGCACCATCTGCTGTGCAGAGATATATCTACTTATCTATTTATATCTACTGTATTCTCTGTCTCAATAATGAGAAAACATACCCTGCTCATCTCCTCCTGGCCTTGGTTTTCTCTCATCCTCCTGCTGATAGACAAAGGAGGTCTGGCAGCAAAAGAACATTCCAGAGTGGAGGTGAAGAATGACCTCTCTCTCCTTCACCTCTCTTCCCTCAGGCAGCCATGCTACATTGGGTCAGAAAGTCCAAGCAGGTATTTATTATTTTGTCATCATTAATTTTGCTTCACTGTTGTGAAACCTTGAGGCTGCCATTGACAAAATCAATTTATTGACTTCTGTACCATTGAACTCTTTTTGGCTGAGTTAGTAAATTTTCATTAGAACAGCTAGTATGATGTCATGTTTTGGATGTGTGACCAAAACGGTTTTAATGCCAATAACACCCATGTTTTATATATGGCTAGCAGTTCTTTCACAGTATCAAAGCCTTCTTTGCTCCTCATGCTGCCCTCAGCAAATAGACTGGGGGTGCACAAGAAGCCAGGACAGCTGATACCAACTGACTCAAATTCATTTGAAATTATTTAATACATTACAATTACAAAGAAGATGATGGACAGCACCCAACTGCTTTTTGAAAACTACGTTAAATCTGTAACTCTTTGGAGAAATTTAAAATCTAGTTACTAAGACTGGAGAAAAAATGTTTAAACAAACAGTAATGTAAAGATATTTAAATGAAACATCTGAGTTAACAGTAATATTTGTCTTAAACTGCCTACTTCAGAGTGGAAACTGTGGAGGTTGCTTTATTATCAACTATTTTGTTTCAGTGAAAGTGAAAAATTATTTCTTGTTATGTCCATAGAAATAGACAACATATTGGGTTTAATTATTAATATGATTACCTATGGGAAATATTGCACTTCTATTTCCATACCTGGAAGTATACATATATATTTCTATATTGGTTCAGCGTTCCAGAAGACAAATAATTGTGATGAGAGAAAGTATGTCTTTCAAAGACTTAGTTTTCTTGTGGATAATTTTGAGTCTTTATGTTAAAAGTTCCAGAAAGTTACCTTTTATGAGCATAATTTGACTAGATATGTAACCTACACATGAACAAAATAAAATGATTGAGCATATTCTTTATATTCATTAAATAGTAGATGGTTTCTGATTATAAATACTGTCTCTTGCAGAGAAAAACAGGAAGTAACTGTTGAATACAGATTTTTTTTTATTTTCATTTTGTTGTTTTTGTTGTGGTTTATTTTATTTTATTTTATTTTATTTTATTTTATTTTATTTTATTTTATTTTATTTTATTTTATTTTATTTCATTTCATTTCATTTCATTTCATTTCATTTCATTTCATTTTAATGTATTATAACTGCTTCTGAATAATTAATGTCCTTGGAACATTTTCAATGCTCTCTTGTATATACATTAAAAGCATAATACCAGCCTCATTCTTGCTCTATTTCTTCTTCACTAAAAAACTACAATCTGTTTTAACACCACTTTCACTATGTGATCTGGGTCTCTCTTTTGGATTCTGGCCTGGCAAGCTTCTGGTCCAGACACAGACATCCTGGTTACAGCTGGGAGACAGCCCTGTCTTCCATTAGAGTTACAGCTTTCTGGGTGGGACTAATGCTAACTACATAAGCATGAAGCTCCTCTGTTCTCTCCCCTCTCAAAGTCAAAAAGGTCTGCTTAAGCATCTGCTTGACATGCACCAGCCCAAAGATAAAAGAGCTGTCTCACCTGGGATGTGCCTCTCTCTGCCAGCACTTCTCTTTTTTGTTCCTCTTGTAGAAAGTAAGCTTCAACCTGTGACCTGTATCTGCTCCTCTGTTCTAGATCTCACTAATGTCAATGGTTCACAAAGCTGATACTGCTCAAGCACAGGGCAGGTAACCATACACTGTCTCCTGTAACAAGTTGTCATCCTCCAGATGCCCAAGCTCCTACTTATGTATATATAGAAGCAATGTGAAGTCTAGCAAGGGGATAGGTGGGATTATAAGACATAAATCTGATTGTAGGTAGAGACTGAATGAACAGAAGATGAGCTAGGACTGGAATACATGCTTCCACCATGCTAAATGTCAAAGTTGGAATAGTATGTGTCTGAATAATACCTCTTAGGTATTATAAAAATAAATACAAAATAATGCAGAAAATGTAGGAACATTTCTACTCATGGTCCATTTCTGCTGTATTCTGTAGCAAAGCTCATCATCACTTCAAAAAATGTTGACAGCTCTTTTTTTTCTGTTAACAGTAGAGCTATTTCCTGTTTTTGGGAGATGGGAAAATGTGACATTCTTGTGAGTTAATAAATAAAAATCTTTTTATTGATAACAATGTACTTATATCACATGATCTAAAATGTTGTTGGTTTGTAAAAGGAAAAGTGATAGGATAAGCAATAATTTACCTGTCACAGAAAGTCTTGATATCAAAGAGAATTCAATGAATATTTTATTTGTAAGTGAGAGTAACTAGAAGCTGACAGCTGTGGTGACAAAGTAATTTTTTCTAATCTTACTGAAGTTCTTGTTCAAAAAGTTATTTTCCTTGGATTTAATCCAATTCATATTGGAGTCACTAGAATAAGTCCACAGATTTCAGTATTACTTTGATGCATCTCTATGATTCAGCTGTGATAAAAATCTTGAGAAAAGCAAGCAATTTGATTCTGACAGATTTTTATGTTAATAATTCAAAAAGAACATCCCATAATAAGAAAATTAGTATAAAACACAGTAAAAGACATGTTGTACCTAAAATTACAAAAGAGATGGCAGTTCAAAAATTCTCAGCTTTGTGACTTTATGAGTATTTGTCTGCTTTTAAAGACATGAGAACAGGAGAAACAACAGTGTAAAACAGAAGAGCAAGTATATTGTCATCCAGCTTTTTTATTGTAATTTATGAAAAGAAAAAAAAAAAAAAAAGAAAAGACAAAAAAAAAAAAAAAGCTAGTTGCTTAGTCTAATTCAGAATGCAATGCTTATTCAAATAGGGCATGTTGTATCAGGTGTCTCAGACACTGCAGGCAAGACTAGGAAAGAAGCCCAGTGGTGAATTGCACTGTTTCCACCTGGTGGAAGAAGCTGTTAATGTACAGCGTTAAGAGGTGGTGGTGATGAACAATTGAATATCTCTTAGTTGTTAAAGTCCAGTGTTAAATTGCAGTTTGCATTCACAAAGGACTAACTCAATTGCTGTCTAAAATGACCTTCATGTTTGCTAACTTAATTGCTGTCTAAAATGACTACTCATCCTGCCTCTGGTGGCAGCATAATCAACAGGCAAAAGGAGCTGCTGATATTTGCACGGTCTGAATGCTGGGATTACATTGACTGTTCCAAATGATACTTTCATGCCAATGAAATTAATGTATTCTAACTATTTTAATTACTGTCTGTTCAGGAAATAAAAGGACAAATAAATTACTTCCTTATTTTATTTCCTTCTCTTCCTTTTTAGGTGAGATGTAAAGATAATGCGCTCCAGCAATGGTATCCACAGATGGATGATTATAGCTAAGAATATTGCACTAGAGAGAGAAGTATTTCATTGAAGAGCATGACCTATTTCTCTCTTTTTTGACCTTTCACACTGGCTAGTCTCTGATAGTCTCTTGCTCTCCCTCTCCCTCAATCATTATAAGATAATTGTGATTTGCACAAGGCAGCAGGATGGACAGAAAGAAATCAAGCATTGCAGTGGTCAATATTCCAACACTTCCATAAACCTTGTGCTTACAGCCCCTTAGATTCACAATCTAAACGAGGAAATTATGTTATGGTAAATTAACTGAAAACAAGTTTGGCACGAGGATTTCACAGATGGTTTCACAAAGTTTGAGCAAAGTTGTTGGATACCACCCTGAATTTTTACCAGGATTTGAAAACATCATCTGAAGTAACTTAGCAAATCACTTTTGGTAGTGGATTCCTTGAAACTTGCTTCAGGGGTGAATAAGAAGAATTTTAATAGGATTACATATGTGCAAGAAGTTTACCAGTATTTCATTTGGAAAGTTCAAATACATACATATCATTACTCTGTGATCTGATTTTCATCTCTACTGTTTCACACAGGAAAATTCTATATTCAAATCTTTCTAAAATTAAGCTATCATAAAGATTCTGAGTCCTGTACTTTATACATTCTGCCACCTCTGGATTTCTCTCCACCTTCTTTGAAATTGACTATTATACAGAGTAATGATAATTTGCTGCTGGTAAAAAACAAGTCACTGTTTTCAGCCCAGCTACATAGCAGTTCATAGTGTTCACAGATCACTAGAATTTACCTTCTCTTATCCAGGTAGTTTATAGTTGTTTCGGAATCAAAGAATTGCCATTTGTCATCTCTCATAACATTGACCTTTCTTAACTTGAATCTTATGTAGCAGCAAAACCAGCAGCACCTAGCTTGGATTCAAGATGTTTTAAATAAAGGGTTGATAGGTTCATCTGGGATTGGGTCACTACTAGATCATTGATGTTTTAAAATTATTTTGCATACAATTATTTTTTCTTTTCATCAATTATTATTTTTGTTGTACAATGTATAGTTATGTAGCGATGAGGACATTATTTTACCTTTTGAGATAAAATTTAGAAAGTTTTATAATGCCATAAGAAAAGATCTATCTGGCAAAGTGCTATTTCATAATATTTTCATAATGGGAATTCTAGAGAAAGAAAACAATTGTAAAGTAATTACATTTGGAGATAGTTGCAAATTAGAAAAGATTGCAAACCTGAGAAAAGACAGGAATTACTCCATAGAGTTTGCAGCTATGAGCTATGAAAGATTCAATTTAGATAAATGCAAAGCAATACTTATAGAATACTAACTACAACAACAACAACAACAACAAAAAAGCAACATTAAAATAGCTGATGACAGATCAGGAAAATTGGGAAATATTCTTTAATAAATAAAGTCTGTGGAAAAACAGCAGGAGCTGTTGAGAATCTCCTCTAGGAATTTCTATGGCCATAAAGACTTGGACTGAGATTTCTTCAGAAGAATAGTGTGAAATATATTTATCGCTGAAAAAATCATTTTTAGTCCCTATCTCCAGCATGGCTGATAGCATTTCTTCCTTCCTTCCTTCCTTCCTTCCTTCCTTCCTTCCTTCCTTCCTTCCTTCCTTCCTTCCTTCCTTCCTTCCTTCCTTCCTTCCTTCCTTCCTTCCTTTCTTCCTTTCTTCCTTTCTTCCTTTCTTTCTTTTTCTTTCCTTCTTTCCTTCTTTCGATCTAGACTTATGAGATGCAAAGAATTTTTATAGTTTTATCACCCAGAAGAAAAATCACAAGATATGACTGCTCAACCCATCACATAAAACAAAGCAACTACTGAATAACTCTGTATAGTGAGGTTTGCAGCCATACCATGTAACTAATGGACAATCACTGCCAACAAAATTTATATTTTATATTTTATATTTTATATTTTTTTTTCTAAAATCAAGAAGAAAACAGCTATTATGTTATTTTTCCTGACAGCTTAGTCAGTGTGCTTTCTGAGAAATACAGCATGTTGATTCTGCCTAAACAGTATGTGAGTCCATGGCAAGATTCCAGATACACTATTTTTATGATGGGCAACCCTAAGAATTTCATTTATTGACATATGTATTGGAGGGCAGAGTGGATTTTGTCAAAGAAACAAAACTGATTTAAACCTTCTCTTTTGACTGTGACTACTGAATGCACACACCATATTTCACTCAAGTTAGGAGATTAGGGAAGTATCAGCTCTATAGCATGGCATGGTGATGGTTGCACACACTTCTATTTCATGTCTGTGCCATCCTGGCTCAGGCAATGCTAAAAAGCCTAATTGGACACAAACATTGTAAAACCATCCAGAGTCATGCCTTACCAGGAACTAAACCGACTATCCAAGGACATGAAATCCTAAGCAGAGACAGTGTCTTTGAGAAACTACTAATAAGAAAGAGAAAAAAAGAAAAAAAGAAAAAAAAAAAAAAAAAAAAAAAAAAAACCATCATGTTTGTATGACTGTAGAAAGAAGTTTGACTACACATCAACAAGCTGCACTATAAATAGTTTCAGCCACTAGAGCCCATTGAGCTCTCCTGTAAGGCAGCAGGTTTCACAGCAATGTCCCTTTGAGCAAGGATGTCTTTCAAGCTTACTCCTCAAGGCTGAAAGATTCTTTACCAAGCATCTGATGGCAAAGAGGTACAGAACACTTTTATATGTATGCAACTTTCATATATACCAAACTTAAGTGACATTTTGTCTACATCTAGCTGGCTTAATTGTTAAACATGTAATAAGAGAGGGTATGACCACTGCTTAACCACAATAGAGTACTTGACTGTCATCTATGTGTCATCATTAATTCTGCTTTATCATTGATTTATTGATTTTTGACAGAAACTGTTTTTAATAATTAATGTGCAACTGAAACAAGTTAGCAACTTCCAGGCTAGACAGAAGCAACACAGCAGCATGTGTGGCATGTCATGTGAGCCATTTGGCTTTTCTGAGAGATTGTTTCCAAACTGAAGCTCCTGAATATACGCAGAGTGAGGCTGGGAATGTCTGCTTAATGTACACACATTGTACATGGAGAAATGTTGAGGCACCCTTGCTTAACTCCTCCACAGGTGTAAGTAATCTGTCTTTTTGTTACTGAAGGGAATCTTAGTCTATCACTATGTCAACATGAATTGCCTTTCCAAAGACAAGAATTTATAAGCATCTTTGCTTTGGTATAGGTTACTTGTTTGCAACCATTCTTATACAGTTTTTAGGAGTTAAATAATCACTGTACATCTTTTAACCAATTTTGCTTACAGACTTTTCATTGATTTGAAACTTGAAGGCTTTTGGAATTTGCTAATTTTTTTAGGATTGAGGATAAACTCATGATTTTAGCACCTTTTCTTAAATCCCACATATGAAAAGTAATAATAAATTTAGGAGACTTTTTAGGGAAAAAATGTAACTAGACAGTAACAAAACTTGAGGAAAAAAATAGTAAATGTGATAAAATATGGATAACACATTTGCTTTCTAAAAAGCAAAGGCTCACAGACTTTGTGATTTATACTGGAAAGCAATTTTCTTTCATCAATGCAATTAAAAAGGAGGATTTAACAGTGAAAATGATCTATTGCAGATTTTTCAGTGCCTAGCTTGAGAATTATCTTGTAGGTTCACTTACTGTAAAAATATATTTTTACTTTTATTCATCTCATTCTGCATAATACAGAAAAGCAGTCCTATCAATACTAAAGGAGAGCAGAGCTTTGCTGGAAAAAAATAGTAATCTAGCATGAAATGTATCATGAAAGAAAGGTTAGAAATCACAGTGTACACACATAAGAAAAAGATTATAAAACTCATAATTATCAAATAGATCTGTATTTGTTATATGAAAAGAGAGGCATGAGTCAGGGAGGGCTGGTACAGGGAATTCAGTAATGTAAGTGCATGATTAAGCAAAGCATTCAAAAGACTCAGTGACTCAGGACAGATCTACAGATTTGCAAATTATTTCAATCTGGGGAAGATCTAAAAAGACTGTTTCATTTTTTTCAAGGTATTTTTCAGTTCTTCCCATCCTAAATCATTCGTCTCTTTTCCAGCAGGTGGGAGATCTGGAGGGAAGGGAATAGCTATGGCACAGAAACCAATTGGAGATATAATCTCCAATACATCCTATGAGACTATCAGATGTACAGTGCAGCAGAAATCAAAGAATTCAACATCTAATGAAAGTCTGACACACTCTTGGCTATGCCATTTATTTGAACTGGAAATTTCACTGCAAAGAATAATGCTGCATTTTTGTCACATTCACCTTTATTCAACTATCTGAGACCAGAGTATCAGAATTTAAAATAATGACAGATTCTCCTATTATAGTCTTACTCAGAAACTTCTAACGTATTGTTTGTATTTTTCACCAGTGATGACAGCTTCATGACAATTTTGACTAAAAATCAGGGCTTCACTGGTTTGGAATTCTATACTTAGTACCTCATTAGACATCCCTGGAAATAATTTGTCATTATACACCACCAAATATGGTGAGTAAATTTTTGTGAGCCACTAGATGGTGCTAGATGTATTGGTATATGTTTAAAAAAAAAAAAAAAAAAAAAAAGCCAACGTAATATTTCTTCACAAACTATTGCTAGGATGCTTCTAGGTATTTTTTCACATCTGGAGACAGACTTCTTATATGGTGGCAAGACCCAAGGTATATTGAGAGTTAATTTGTTACTTTTGCCATGAAGAAAAATTTCTAGCCATTTAGTTAACTTCTGAAGTTGACATTTCATTATTTATTTTTAGTGCATGTGAGATCTTCTGTCGCTTGACATCCAGTACTGACTTGACACTACTTCAGAGCAAATTGTATGCTTTCAGTTATGAACTACATTCCATTTTGAAAAATTTGCTTATTTTTTCTCATTTAGGTTTTATTATTTATTTGCTTATTTTGGATAATGACCAGAGAGGTAAATGAAGATATAAACAGAGGAAGGCTAAAATGATCAGTCAGGTAAATTACTGAATATTGAAAAAGCCAAAGTAACAAAGTGTAGCACTATAACTCATAGAGCTTGTGATTCATTCAATTCCTGAAAGCTCAATTTTTGATCAAGCTTTATTGGAAACAAAAAATCAACCAGAACTTTTTTTTTTTTTTCTTCCTAACAATTTTTTTTTTCTTCCTAACAAATATTGGAAAGACAATAATAAAGTTGTATAAATTTACTGTGTTCCCAAAGACGTCATAAAATCAGGCTGTTTACTTACTGCTCTCCTTTAGATTCTGTCAAGACTGACACTTAATGGAGTACCTTCTCTGAATTACAGGAAGGGGGTGAAGGTAGTAATTCACCTAGTACCATTATTTCTATTCCCATCCCAATATATATGACATGATGTTACAATAAGTGCTTTGGGTTAGTTTATTTAGACTGAGAAATAAAGCCAGGTCTCTTTCCTCCCATCATCTCAGTAATCCCCGGTTTCAGTGGCTATGTATAATTTGTCACTCTTGAGGTGACTATTGATGTAAATATATTTCTCTGAAGATTTTGAAAATTCTCCTTTCTAAAATAACGTTTCTGTTTAACAATCTGTCCCACCACGTTATATCTGATCAAGAATGTTACCTAAATGAACGCGTCAGTATGCACCCTTTAGTACCTTACTGTTGCTGATTCATTAGTAACACTTCTAGTATGTCATAAGAGTATGAAGACAAACTTCTAAAATATGTATATATATAAATATATTTGAAAAACATGGAGAAAAGAAAAACACACAGAGACAGAAGATACTAGCTCTCTTATTAATAATCAAAAAAAAAAAAAAAAAAGTTTTGTTTTTGGTTAGAAGAATGTCTATGATCTTTAGATAGACTTAACAAGACTGTAGCTGCCCCTCTCAGCCTTTCTCATGACCCTAAAGAAACTCAGCTCCTTGTCACAGAGCATACACTCCAGCCTCTCTAATCATCTTGGTGGCCCTCCAGCAGTCTTTCTTCAGTTTACCAGAATCTGCTAGTGCTGGGGGTCTCACCCTGGGCTCTGTACACCAGATGTTGCCTCCTGAGTACCGAGCATGTAGCAGAGAGCAACCACTTCCTTGGACCAGCTGTCTGGCCGGCACACAGTCAGCCCCATCACCACAAGAGCACACTACTGACTCTCATTCAATTGTTATAGCAAAATGATCGCGCAAGATCCCCTTGGTTAGATCAGAAACAGGATCTCATATAATCACAAAAGTTTCCAGGGAAATGCTCGTATTATTGCCAGACCTTCTCCCATGGCAGCTTTTGATGTAGCTGTGTGCCAGCTCCATTAAATAAATAAATAAATAATATAAAATAAAATAAAATAAAATAATATAAATAAATAAAATAAATAAATAAAATAAATAAAATAAATAAATAAAATAAATAAAATAAAATAAAATAAAATAAAACACAATAGTACTGGCTGCCTCGTTGCCAGTCTGTTTGGTACTAGTGAAAATCAATCCGGAGGGAGGGAAAGCCCCTGGGGAAGGCATATTTTAATTTTGGTAAACCAAAAATATATTTTTAGGAGTCAAACTTTTTGTGAGTGATTTTTGAGTTGGCTGGAGATTTCTTGATTTATTTGCATGTAGGGACATAAAGCTGATTTTCTCACTAGCCTTAGACTATACTGTAGCTGAAAAACTACATTAGTATCTCATTGTTAGGCCAATATCCAAGAAGAGCATCTTATGGCCAAGGCTTGAAGCAACTCCCTTGGCTACAAAGCATGAAGTTCCTCAGGGTCCTTTATTTGTGCTCTCACAAGTTGGGCTTGTTTGATTTAGATTGGTTTGTTTTATTTTGGTGTGTGTGTTTATTGTTATTGTTGTTTTGGGTGTGTATTTATTTATTTGTTTGTTTTTGTTTTAAACCTCTTACTTTTTAGAAAGTGAACCCTAAAGAAAAACAAAAATTTGGCTAAATAGATTTTTAACTGACCACAGAGCATAACCATGATAAAAATAACCATTAATTTCACAAGCCAAGAATCTAGAAAGTGAAAGTCTACTTTAATCTCCCAGGCTACTGAAATGTTCCAAATACTTGGACTTGCTATAAGCACTTCACATTACAAACTGGTTGGTTGCTGCAGGAGACTGTCCTGTGGGAAGTGATCTATGGGTGAGGGTTAACATTTTAAGCCTGGTTAGGGCCATCAAGATTCAACCATGTGTGATGTGCTGAAAAGGTCTGTGCAAACAAAACATTATGCCCAAACAAAATATCCATCTCACTGTGAGAAACACTGCGTAGCCAATAACTTAGGCTCAGGTGAGGATCTCAGTGAAGTAGTTACTTATTCGCGATTGCAATGGCAGGCGCCCCACAAGCAGGAGAGAGCGCATCTACTAGTTCCAAAACACAGTTTATATACTTTTTGATGACAGGACCCTCCCCTGTTTCCCCACTGAGTGGGTAATCCAGGTTCACAATCTATCTGATGCTTCACAAACAATTTATGGCCTTCAGTAGCCAGCCTATTAAATTTCTATTTCCTTTTGCCATTTTTACTGTTTGAAGTGGTAATGTTTCTTCACTTATCTGACTTGACTTAACACTGTGATTTTCACCTAATTGTCCTAAGGAGTCTGGTTGTCTGCATTTTACAAGGTCACCTGCTTAAGCTTTCTTATTACTGTAAGCATATCTCAGTACCACATTCCTTCCTTCTAAACAATGTAACTCTGCAAAAACAACATTTCTATTCCTACATCACTCTCCCATGTTTATCTGCAAACCATCTGCTAGTTCTTTTCTGTTTTTGTTTGTTTGTTTGTTTTGTTGAGTTGTTGTAGTTGTTTGTTCTGTTGTTTTTTGTTTAAGAGAATGCAAGCATGTTTCACAAATTTCCATCCCGCTGGAAATAATATGTCAGGTTTTTTTAGGACAAATGTGTTATTTGATTAGCCTGATAACATTTTAGAAATGTTGCTTTCTCCCAAGGCTCAGTGTAGTCTTGCTTATTTCAAGTGTTAAAAATGCCTGAGCAGCCTTTTGCCCCTTCAGAGCCTTTGCTTTATGGCATATTACTAAATTTATGAGAAAAATTAAGAAGTATGTCTCAGACTGCCATCTTCACACTAGCTTCTGCTCTCTAAGCTGTCTATCCTACATTCAGTCTTAGGTTCTTGTTTTTGCTTTTGTTTTCTTTCTTTCTTTGTTGTTGTTGTTGTTTCACCAGTTGACAAAATATACATTTTCTTTAATGTCATGTAAAGCTATTTAACTCCTACATTATTCTGGATATTCTGTCATATAGCAGCCTGTATATGCATTTTATTCCTGTTCCTTATCACACCATCAGTTGGACCAAAAATCTTCTCTGTTTGTCCATTTCTAAATGATCCCAAAAATTGAAAACACTACAATTAGTACTTCCCAGATTGCTAACAGAGGGAATGGTGCAAAAAAATATTTCTGGATTTTCATATTATAGTTTAGCTAAAACTGCAATGGTAAACAAACTGTTTTAATGTCCAAGGCCTCATAACAAAACTAACTGAGTAACAGTATGAAAACGATCTTGATAAGAAAGCTACCTCTTTTTGAACTCCTTTTATTTACCTTTCTCGATACAGAGCACCTTCCTAGCCATTTCTTTCCAACACCATTCATATACGATCTCTTATATATAGCACAGACTTCTCTAATCTGAAAATTTCATTTCTCTTGTAAAAAAACCAGTTCTGCCTCAGAGATTTATCCTCATATATAACCAATGAAAAGCTTATCAAAGAATTTGCCACAGGTGGTAAAATAAAATAAAATAAAATAAAATAAAATAAAATAAAATAAAATAAAATAAAATAAAATAAAATAAAATAAAAGCCTACAAACTCTAATCTAGTTGTATGGGGCAGACATCACCACTATGCATTCTCCCATGCTTAGCCTCGGCTGGGACAAATTACTGGAGACAAGGTGACCCAGGAAGATTCAGGAAGCAAAACCTGTTGCCAGCAGTATCTACACAACAGCTGAGCATTGTCACAAGAGCAACAGTTGAGTTGGTGCAAGAGCGGACACACTGTCTCTTATTATCAACATCTTAGGGATAAGGATGTGTGGGGTCTTACATTGGATCCTTCTTTAATATTTACTAATATTATAGAGTAGTCATTTAAGAAACATGCAATACCACACAATTCAAAGGTTATGAGGGCATCAGTGTAAGTCGTTATCACAAAAAGAATTGAGGAAAAACATTCAGCACAAATATTCAGAATATGCATTCAACAAAACTTTATTAGGAATGGGAGAAGGATATGTAGGAGTAAACAGGTTTGGGATTAACCTGTTTAAGCAGGATAAAAGTAATGAAGTATATTGAATCAATAGCTGAGATGATGACAGACTGCACAAAACAGAGTACAAGTAGCACTGTCACAGCGTGAAGAACATTGAGAGTTTGATGGGCCTTGGAAGGCCATTACTGAGGGCTGAAGTGCTTCAGTTATGTGCACGCATCCCTAGCAATGTCATACAACTGTCATAATGCAGCGTCAAGCTTTCAGTTTAGAGTTATTTTAATAGCTGATGTCAAGAAGCAGCTTGCATCAGTGAAGATCTTTATTCAAAATTAAACTGCAATCATGTTGCACTGCTTGCTTATTTTAAACTGATGGAAATCAGAAAAACACTTCTTGTTACTGCATTACTATATTTCATATACTTCTCACACTTCAGCTTCTTAATGTTTAATACTGTAGCTCTTTTCTTCTGGACTTTTATTGTTATATTGTGTATCACAACTATATTAGAATACTGCAGAGGGCACTAATGGTGCACATGCACAGCTGTGGAGCAAATCCACAATTTCAGCAACATGAAATTAGGACAGCATATGTCCACAAGTATATATTTACTCATTCACCAGTGTCGGATCTTTTTGTTCTAAGGGCCTGGTGTTAGAATCATACCTGACTAAATAACCTTAGAAACAAATAAAAATTGAAAGGAGGAATATTCAGATCACTAATTATTTCAAACTTCTTGCATGTATCAAACTTATTAAAAAGAACATGGCAAAGGGAAAAAAAAAAAAATAAGAAAAATGAACAAACCCTGTCATTTAAATTGTGCTTAAACAGTATGTTTTAAATCTTTGAACATCTTTTTCTGGGGCATCTTAGGTTTTAGTTCCCATCATCTGTGTGAACTCATAACAAATCATGATTTTAATATTTAAATCACAGAACAACTTTTGAAAGCTTCACTTGTGCTTTAAACAGATATATGATACTATACAACACACTTGGTGCATTCTCTGATGAACATTCAAAGGGAAGGTTTTGTTTCTATTTCCAGATCTGTTTCTGAATTGTACTTTGACTTTAGGCAAATGACTACTTAGTTTCTGTATGGTTGCAAATTGGTGATTCCTAGTGAAGTGGTTTATAATTCTTGGATTAAATGCCTTTTATTAGTATAAACATATAAATATTTATATAAATATAAATATTCATTAGTATAAATATTCTAAATATTTATATATAAATATACTAAATATATTAGGATAAATATTTCAGCATCGGTTGATAGTCACTGAAATTTTCATTATTAGACTGATTTCCTTTGTTTTTACGATAGCATTTTTGGATGGATAAAGATTTGAACTCTGGGAAGTTTAACTATTCAAGTAATTTGCCCCATTTCTACAGAGACAAAGGCAGATGTTAGATTATTTCACAGTAGGTGTAATTGTATTTTTCGGAATGTGAATAACTAGCTACAGGAATGACTTGTCAAGGTGGTTTCTCCATCTTATTCATTAATGTATCTACTTTTATCTCTGAAAGATTTGCTCTTCTAAGGTTAGAAATAAATTCAGAGGGTGTTCTGTACTTGTCTACCATTCAGATTCAGATCTAGAGGTAGATCTTCTCTCTAATCCTAAATAAAGGGATAAAAAAAAAATTTACAAGTCTATTCCCATGCTTCTATTTAGCTTATGTAAGTTTTAGTTTATATGGTTGGCTCCTGACAGCCATTCATAAAACTTGCAGTATTTGCTATCCAAATAGCTTCTAGCCACTGACATTATATCCTCTAGCATATCTGCTTACATTCTGCTGTTGTTCTGCTTCCAGATACCATTCATCTTTGAGTGCACAGACTCACTAGATGCATGATTGTTTGCTCTATCTTCATTGAAAGCACTCAAATATTAAAAGTAGCAGGTGCCATTTAAACAAAGTATCTGTGTGTTCTTTATTTTTATCTTTATCTTTATCTTTATCTTTATCTTTATCTTTATCTTTATCTTTATCTTTATCTTTATCTTTATCTTTATCTTTATCTTTATCTTATCTTTATCTTTATCTTTATCTTATCTTTATCTTTATCTATCTTTATTTAATATTCTAAAATCCTGAAGGACAGTTTTAAATCAAAAAATTAGGGTGGGGGGACTGTCTTGGGTTAAAACTAGTTCAGCACAGGAAATACATAAATGAATGGTTATTGCAGTCTGTTTTTGCTCCTTACATTCGCAAACAATTGTTCTAGAATGAGGAGAACAGCAGAGGGATGAAAACAAGTATGAAGAATATTCAGTGACTCTTTGGGTTGACTGCTCAAGTTCAAGGCACTTGTGAAACTCCTTGTTTTATGCTGCCTCAGACATCATTGCCTAGTGTGGCCTCAGCTTAAGGTTTGGGAATAATACAACTAAAGTGCTAAATATCTTCTTATCAAGGTACCACATCTATCAGCATCTTATAAGTTCAGACAGTAAGCCTATTACAATAATCTTGGCTCCCTGAGAACTTCAAGACAAAGTACTTCCATTTGACATAGAAAGAGTGATATAAGCAAGCAGAAGTTTCACAAAGTCCATATAAATCACAGGATTCTATTTAATGTAAACTTTTTCAAGAGTATGTGAACAAAAGATGTTAAGATTATACACTACTGAATTAATTTATTTTTTTTTCCTACTTAACTGACAGTAGTGTGAATATTAACATCTTGGTAACAGAAATACAAAATTATATAACATTCAGTGTCAAATATTATGCAGATAAAACCTAGATAGGCTGTAAAGTAGAAGTAAATTATGCTTATATCTCATTTAAGACTTGTACCCTTTTGAAAATATATCAGAATTTTGTCAAGAGGGATGCCAAATCACTGTGTTTCTTTATTGGAAGTCTTTATAAATTATACTTAGCACAGTTATATTATATTTTTATTTATCAGCTTTTACACATTTTTAAAATAATTTAAATAGGTTAAGAGCCATATTGTTATAACACAAATTTATTGTTTTCTTAGCTAAGATGCTGAGTTTACAGAATATAAATGAAATCCAGCTGGGAATAAACAGTGAGTCACTTAATAAATATCTTTTTTTGAAGTCTTAGGAAAAAATCTCTCCAACACATAGAAAACCATCTACAAAAAGGGTAGTGTCCTGTGGACACAGAGCTAAATAATCTGAAACTAGAGTAGTTCTACCTCTCTTATACATAACTGTAATGTGACCTTAAAGTCCATCTGCATAGTACTTTCCATTGATTACCTGTAACTGAGTAATTCATCTCATAGAACCTCAGATGTCTAAAAGTTAGGTATCTATTTTAAGTTACTCATCTGGATTGCATCTAAATCTTGTAAAAATAAATATACTGTTCAAATTTAATGAACCATCCTTGGAAGCTCTCTCCATTGCCTCTAGAGAGAAACTGGGCCTTTTTTTTTTTTTTTTTTTTTTTTAGGTGGGGTAAATTTAAGTGAGCTAAAGATCACCCTAGTAGCTTCCTGGTTAATATTTCATTTTCTTTCTGTATGGTTCCTCTGAGAATTTTAGATTTTACTGAATTAGGAGCATTATGTAACAGTGAAATTTAAGCTCAATGCTTTGTCTTTGCAACTCTATTTCTTATTTCTTACAGTTGCAAAGTAGGAATGCTATCTGACTACTTTGTAAAACAGTTTCTTTCTTATATCTCATTTGCAGTAAAAGTGTGCTAAATACATTTAAAATATTTTTAAAAAATCAAAAAAAAATCTTTAAAAAAAAACACCTCTTGATTTTCAATTCTGAACTGATATTGACTGGTTCAGTGGCTGAGGGTGTTGGGGTTGTTTAGTTTTGAGAAGAGAAGACTCGGGGGAGGCCTTATTGTTCTTTACCTTAAAAGGAGGATATAGCGAGTTGGGGACTGGGATCTTCTCCCAAGCACCAAGTGATAAAACGAGGGGAAATGGCCTCAAGTTGTGCCAGGGGAGGTTTAGGTTGGATATTAAGAAAAAAATCTTTACTGAAAGAGTTGTGCATCATTGGAACAGACTGCCCATGGTAGTGATTCCCTGAAGGTCTTCAAGAAACCTGCAGATGTAGAACTTAGAAGCATGTTTTAGTGGTGGACTTTAGTACTAGGTTAAAGACTTGACTAGATGATCTTAGAGGTTTTTTCCAATATGAATTATTCCATGGTTCTATGGTTCTATGATCTATGTATTAACACTCACGTACAGTAATTACTGACATGCATTCTGTTGCTCTGAGGCCATATTATTGCCACTGAAGCCAATAATGCACTCTTAAAAAAAGGCAGTATTCTTACCCAGTCTAATTGAGATTTTGGTTAAGATCACAGTGCAGAATTGGTCTCCAGGTCTCAATGCTTGGAATCATTATAAATATTTATATATTCAAAAAATGAAAGAAATAAGTGCACATATGCTGAAAAACAAAACCACAAAAAAAAAAAAAAAAAAAACAACTTGCTTCTAACTGAAAGAAACCATTTTCTTTAGCAGTTTATCCCTTTGGGAAACCTAAAGGCAGTAGTTCATATTATGGAGTAATGGGCTGCAAAATTTCAGTGTAATGACAGAATTTTCTTTCTGGCAGATTGACAGAATTTTGTTATTTTGGGGAAAGCTGCAGGGGCAACCATAGCATAAAAGTAAGGTCAACTCCAGTCAGATAATTTTTAGTAACTGGAGACTGATGGTTGCCTGGCAACTGCAGCAGATATAAACTAGCATTTGCAGGTGACCTGGGAGACTTACAACTTTTTTCCTTGGCATATTGAGAAGATTGCATTTTAAAAGGGTCCAGCATTCAGAAAAACAAATTAATCATGGCTACCTTGGTCTGTGCTAGATTCAGAGCCTGGATGATCTGAATTCTTCCCAGCCCTTCTTTTCTATATTTCCATTAAATGTTAATAGATAGCTCTGTTGAAATTAAGAAAAGTGGCTTGGTTCTATCGTTGTGTTCAGATAAACTGTTAGCTCAAAACACCTCTCCAGCATCCATCTCATTGTTATCCCCTAAGCACCTCCCTCAGTTGCAGAGAACACCCTTAGAGATCTAGCTGAGACCCATCCTATGCAGAACTCCATCTTTAGGCCACTTGCCATGCATCAGTAGGTAATGATTACAGAAAGCAAAGCATTCTCTTCCCACTATATAAGAACAATTATAAAAATAAGGAAGTGTTCCCATTATTACATTAAAGGAGTAATATAAAGTAATTTAACCTTCAGACTGGCAAATTGGTTGTATTTCTTTATTAACAAACCTTACTGTTTTGCCCCAGCCCATGCCCAAAATGGCATACATTTTTGCAGGATTTCTTATACTGAAAACCTTGCTGGAAAAGCTCTAAAAATGCAAAGGTATTCATTTATTGTACTTAGTCACAGCCGGCGTTACTTTCTGTTCCGGGATTTTGTCAATCTGAAGAGCAACTCCTTCCAGTAGCTATTTGCCATTGGGTATTGTTGCTGTCTCAGGTTCTCTGGTATGTACAGATCAGTGATGAGGTGGACATAGATAAAGATTTAACCAGTTTCATGACTGATTCTCACAGATATTGTCATTCCTGTGTTGAGGATAAGGGCAGAAATTAATGGCATCTGACTTCAACAGGATACAGTACATTATTGTCTATTCTTGCTTTATAGTCAGTGGAAGATCTCCACTATTACATACGTTAGATACCTATAACACAACTGGTGTTCTGGTGTTTAGTTTAGACTAGCTACTTTCAGAAAGCTATATCTAAGTGTAATGTATTCCATATTTGATGGTGCAAGACCAGTTACCTAACAGTCTTGCAGGCATGATAATCCTTTGGCCAAGACAAGCTGTACATTTCCACAGAACATCTAGTAACGATTTAGAGATGATGCAGAAAAGAGTCCACAGTAAAGAAAGTTATTGCTTAATATCTTTGTTGCTTCTTTTTTCTTCCCGCTCAGTATCTCTACCCTGTCTTTCCCAAGCATATGTCTCTTTTTTAACCTTGTCAATCTAATTTGGGTATCAGCTCTCCTGCAGAATACAACCTCTAGTTTTGCTTTCTGATATTAGTGTGTATGATGTTTCACCATTTTGTGGTTCCAGATGACATTTGTATTTATTAATTCCTTCCTCTTAGGCAGTTCTCTGGTTATCTGAGATTAGAGGGGGAATGGGCTAAAGTTGCGCCAGGGGAGTTTTAGGTTAGATGTTAGGAAGAACTTCTTTACCGAAAGGGTTGTTGGACACTGGAACAGGCTGCCCAGGGAAGTGGTGGAGTCACCATCCCTGGAAGTCTTCAAAAGACGTTTAGATGTAGAGCTTAGGGATATGGTTTAGTGGGGATTGTTAGCGTTAGGTAGAGGTTGGACTCGATGATCTTGAGGTCTCTTCCAACCTAGAAATTCTGTGATTCTGTGATTCTGTATGTTTTATTAAAGCTACAAACTCTTAGATGCCTAACTACTCATACTACCATAAACCCATTTTTAGAGTCAGCTTGGCTTTGCTGCAGCTATTCCATTAAGAAATTAGTCAAAACTCTTTTTTTTTTTTTTTTTTTCTCCTTTATGACAATCTCTGATCAATCTCTGTTTGATCATTGCACTGGATTTTCTGTAGCATGCTCCACAGACAGGTTGCAGTATTATGAATTTTATAGTAGCATTTTACATAACATTTTCTAAAAATGCTTGATCAAATATTGATTTCTTATTACAAATGTGAGTTTCATTACACATCCACTCTTACAGGTTCAATATGGAATAATTTAATTGAAAATCAATTACCATAAAATAGTTTACTTTCAGTATAAAGTGAATTTGTGAATTTTGTTATTTTATTGGGGTTGTTCTTTAGACTGTTTAATCTATGTGTATAGAACAAGTTACATTTCAAAAGCAATAAACAAGTGATTAGTCTCTTTAGTAGGCTAATAATCCTTGTACATGATTTTCCTTCATGAAAGAGATGTATGTTTTCTCATTTCCCATCCTTCTTACTTGCTTTACTTGTCACCAAATTTGACAATCATTGACAATTTTTGTGAAGAATGATAGAATGACAGATAAAGTAACATCTACTCAAAGAGCTTTGCAGGCTTGTTGTTGTTTGTTTGCTTTTGTTGTTGTTGTTTTTCCCAGAAGAAGCATATAAGATTTCTGCTAGGATGCTCATTTATACTATTCTCATTTTATGCTAGAATTGTCCATGTGCATACATCTTAAGAGTATGGTCCTGAATATAGCATGTGTTAAATTTGATTACTGATTCATGACTACCATAATTGGCTTAGCAAGCATGTTTTACCAGTCATGTTTGTGTTGAGCAGAAAAATATATAAAAATGCACTTCTGGTCACAAGTGTGTTGGCAGAACATTGCAAACAAAGGGTTGAACAGAGGGCAGAACAGGTCTTGAAACAGCAACCCCCTGTTCTTTCTTTTCCAGCCTTCCATTCAGTATTGAGCAGCTATCATTCAAAGGACTGTTTCAGAGATAATCTCCCACTCTGTCACAGAGTTGATATTATCTGCCTCAGAGAAGACAAATCTTTGCTAGTAGATTGACAAAAGGAGAAGATGACATTTTCTTGCAAACTCTATGCTAAGCTACTTAAAAGTAATACCAGTTAAGACCCTGCCTTTTTCACAGTCATGTTCACCAACATGATTTTCTCAAAAACAGAAATAGGTAAATTATCTAACTAATTTTATCTCTTCTTTCTGGAAGCCTCCATATGGAGCATATGGTTTCTCAAAAGCAATTGTTTAAATAATTTCCCAAATATAGAAATTTTGTGTTTCTATATTTTTGTCCTTTCAGTGGTTAAATGACATTGTAGTTTCCCATGGCAGTGTAAGCATTCATATTCCTCCTCCATCTACACAACAGATCTTGTAGGACAGGATAAATAGGTAAAGAAATTATATCAAGTGATAACTTTGAATGACCTCTCACAAAGAGTTCTCTTTAGGTTAAGGGACACTAAAAACCATTGACATAACTTTTTCTATGAAAAACACTTTAAAAACAGCATAGTCTATAAATAGAGTGCTTACTTAAACCAGCTGACCTAGCCTTATTTAACATAGTCCTAGATATAAACTCAGTCACTTTTTGTTAACTTCAAAAACTTCCGGCTACTACCTCAGATTGTCTCATGACTATCTGAGAGCCTCAAGCCAGGGCCATGGAACTGACAAAACACTGTGAGCATAAAGTGTCAAAGGATAACTTTCATCTGCACACAGAGGCTAGCACCAGGAATACTGCAGATTTAGACTGAAAAATTTATATCTTGAACTGTAATTTGTAATCCAGGCAAAATCTTTTAAATGAAGGACGGAGACAATCTTGTGCCAAGGTGTTAAAGATTTATGAAAGCTTTTAAGGAGATAGGTTGATTTTCTGATGCTTTTGAAGGAAAGTGTTATCAGGATGTATCAATAGGTTTTGTCTGTTTCTAGTTTAGGAAACATACTGTGCTTTTCACCCCAGATCACCTTGCAGTTCTCACATTCATCCCTATGTGACATAATGCAGCTGAAACCAGCCCTGGAGCTATTATGCAATGCTAATGCCTTTTTTGTTTACAGTGGAAATCAGCTATTTTCTGTGCATCCTGAGTGTCACCATTCTTAAGTGTCCTACAAAATGGCATAGATGTTTTCTCTGTTCATTCTAACCTAGTTTACAAATCCAGTTTCATTGAAACTTTAAATAAAATAAAATAAAATAAAATAAAATAAAATAAAATAAAATAAAATAAAATAAAATAAAATAAAATAAAATAAAATAAAATAAAATAAAATATGGTGGGAGGGAGGGTTATCATAGTTAATGCTGCTGAAAAGGGCATTAAAATTAACTCAAATTAATAATTTTTTCTTTTATGTTTGAGGTTATAACTTCTGTTATATATGGAGTGGTAATTAGTGTCTAGAAAATGGTTGATATTAATAAAGAAGGGGGAGATTTGGGAGTGTGACCATGGGGGTCAGAAAGCCCCATGGTTGATAAGATTAGACTCTTAACGAAAAGGCCATCAGGAATGTAAAAGAGTTTAGAGGGAACAAAGAAGTGTGATTCAGGAGACTCCATGCAGTCTTGGGTTGCTTGTTCTCCAGCCGTTAAGACATGGAAGTTTCTGGGTGTTTGCCGTTGCTGTTATTTGCAAAATTGTTTGACCAATGAAAAGTTGTTTTTGAAGAGGACTGCTGTGGGGAGAATGGTATAAGAGGGGAGCCTGTCCTCAAGATAAAAAAAAAGGCAATACGATGTGATGAAGTTATGTCATCAATAAAGAAGCAGAAAGGACGAATGAAAAGGAACAGGCCAGCAGGACGGAGACTGGAACAGGCGCAATGATTGCCTCATGAAGATAGGTCCAGCCAAACTCAGCAAACTGCTCAGAGAAGCTCATACAGAACGTCGCTGGAAATAGGCGCACTGGAGCTGGGAAGAAACTCAAGCTGAGAGAAGCAAACCTGCGCACACAACTGCCCCTCGCTGGTAAGCAGCTGCACATTATGAGAAATCATACGTCCTTAGGAACAAAGACTGTCCTGGTAACCTTACAGTTTATTCTCCTTATTAACTATTGGACAGTTTATAATCCTGAAACATGGGACCAAATTGAGGTCAAGGTGTGGGACTCTGCAACTAAAAACGGCAAGGTTGCAGTGGGACTGCTCGGCACCTGGCGAGCAGTCTCTGAGGCCTTAAAGAGCCATGTGGGACCACAGTCAGAAACGTGTGGTTTACCAGACAGTGAGGGAGCTGCGGGCTCCTTTACTGATCCGACTGCTACGCCATGGGCCCCCTACAGCTACTGCCATCGAAGGCTTTTGTTGTTATGCCCCCTGCTGACCTGGACGTGCCTTTTGACCCAGGCCCAATTGGCCTTGAAAAGGAGATGGATATGCTTTCCTTCAATCTGGGAAGAACGGGATACATAAGGCCTGAAGACCAAGTTGCTTGACAACAAACAAACATCATCAACAACAACAACAACAACAACAACAACAACAAAACAGCAAACAAATTTTTACACAAACTGTGTTTGAATATTTGTTGTATTGGAGGTGGGTCTTTTAGAAACGTTAAAAATTTTGTTGATGCCAGAAAGATGGAAACCTATGGTTAAAAGAAACTATAACTAGAACTTAAAGTTTCTTCCACTGAAAGTCAAGGGGACTTACACCCATGACTGCAGTAGAAAGGAAGGCAGGTCACCAACAAAATGCTTCTGAAAATCTCCATCCACTGTTTCAGTGAGCCCCATAAGGAAGGTTAAAAGAACATGAGTCTAGAGGTGAATAAGCAGCTGAATTATTTGCCTTAGACTGGAAAAAGCATTTCCTAAAATATTAATCACTCTTTCTAAAGGTTGTTGCAGTGGTATTTCTGAACATCTTTAAGTGGCATGTGTCTGCTCCACTGCAGTAGGACAGAGAGAAACATTTATTGCATGGATTTGTTTTCTTTAGTAAGGAGTAAGGTTGCTGAGAGTCTGGGAGTCTGGGAATGACTGGGAGTCATCCTAGGAATAAAAATGACTGCTGTTGTACTGTCTTCTTTCATGCTAAAACGCTTATTTTGCAGCCATTTTCCCAAACTAGTCTGAGTTACTGGGCTCTATCTGTTGTGTAAGTGGCATATTACTCTAGGCATGATGTGTTATTGCATATCTTTACGCTAAGTTGGAACTTGATTCTCCATTCAGAGTATGCAGAGCTCAGACAAAATGTCTTTTCTGGTAAGACAGCATTACAGAGAAGGCTATAGATAGAGAAATTTCTTTGTTGTTGCAGACTATACAAGAATTCAGTCAATAAACAGCTGATTGAATTCTCTGAGTAGGGTTTATTTTATACAAATTTTGTAAATCTTTGCTTTCAGCTAAATCTATGACTGTATTCATTTAACTAAGTAATTCCACTGTTCTGATCTTTGCATGTATGCAATTTTTCAGTAGAACTTTCTCTTTGGTAACTGTGTATGCAGTCTCTGTGTATGCAGAGTTTTGCAAGAGAATGGATGAATTTGCCCTATGAACTCTTCATTCAAGTTATTGCCAAGAAAATTTAACAGCAATGTTGATAAATATTTGACTTATTTATTTTAATGTGATTTTATCATCTATTGATTTGAAAGGAATTTTTCAGAAGGGTTTTAAGACAGGATAGAGCAACAGCATCTGGATGGTAAATTTTACTACAAACAAATATTTCCTGTTTTATTAACAAATGTTACCTAATTTTTAGAAACAGATTTTCATTATTGTCATTGCTAATTATTTGGATGTCTATTTCTTTGGATAGTACATTCACAATTTATCTTGCCTGAAGAAGTCCTAGCAATAGAATAGAAGAAAATATTTTCCAAATTGTCATTCATTAGTCATATTTTGTGACTGATAAAAGCATAGAATCTAAATAGATCCTGGTAACTTAAACCTTGCTTATCCAAGGTTTCAAGAAGGGATAGACATTGTCAAAGAATAAATCAATAAATAAATAAATAAATAAAAATCCAGAGGATGTTAAGCCCACAGGATGTTAAAACATAAAGGCATTCATTTTCATCTGCTTTTAATCATCTAGAGTTAAACTAAAGACTAAGAGCAGTCTTTCAGGGATCATGGGATTTGTTCATTCTGAAATATTGTACAGGTTAATTTTCACTAGCAGTTCATTCTTTACTGTGTTATTCATAATAGCTCTTGAAGTCAACATTAACCAGTTTCATAAGTTAGAAATTCATCAAGATTAGTTATAAAAAAACATTAAATTTTCTGTTATATCAGAAGCAACATAAAATTAATTATTATATTGGACAGGTTTATAGTTTTGCATTTAGCAGACAAATAGTTTCTGAAGTATCTGTTACTGCACTATCTGTATTTTCTGTAGTTTCATGTTAAATCTGAATATTCAAAAAAAAAAATTGGATGAGAGAGGAAATATTGAACTGTTAGCCTAGTAGTGTGCAGTATTTGCCTGTCCTTATGTAGTAAAAATTTTACTCGTATTCACATGCAATGTTTCTACAAATTTATCTCAGCTACTCATGCTTAATATTAATATACATAAAATTTATTCAAGAAAATTTGAGTTGCTCAACAGTGTAAGCTAAGCATTGGCAATAAGTTTAAAAACAATAGGATATGTAATTCTATATAGATTTTTTTTTAGAAACCTTTTTAAAGACAAACATTTATTAAAATTAAGACTTTTTATTATATCAAAATTGTATTGGATCATTCAACATAGACAAAGATCTTAAGTAATTTATAAATTAATCATTTCTTATTATCTATAGGGAAACGAAATGTGGGGGGGAAGAACACCTTGCAGTGTCATTTAGTCATATGACAAAATGTGGAGTCAGCTCAGGTCCTGGTAATATGACAGAAAGAACTGAGAAGCATTTAGAACATGGGGTAAAGAGTAAGGGCTGCCATTGCTTTTATATCACTGATTGTTCATATTAGGAAATAGATTTAGCATTTTGAGATATAAGAAATACAACTTGGTTTCCTCTGAGGAAAACAAACAAACAAACAAACAAACAAAAAAGATAAATGATGTCAGATGTTTTTTTTGAAAAAAAAAGTGATCTTTTTATCTACAAAAATATTTCATAACATACCAGGACATCTTTCACTGAAGAACTTTTTCCCAGCCACTGTTTGTAAATTGTTGAGTTGACACTTTTTGTTACTACAAATCAGATTAGAGTAGCTGAAGTCTAAATGGATCATGACTGAGAGATGCAGCCCAACATTTTACTGAGGACAGATATTGGTATTGTCTGTATAGACCATATGGAGATGATGCTGGGCCCTCCATAGAAGGCCTACATCACCATCCATCCATCTCTCCGCCCACGTGGAGGAAGCTGTGGCAGCTCTTCTGAGGAAAAGGCAGCTGGCCAAACAGAATCATCCCCTGGGCCACATCCAGCTCAGCTCAGAGGATACTAAAGAGACCATTCCGGCCAGAGCTGCTCATGTGTGTTTCAGTTTGAGCTCTGAGAATGCCATGAACCTTGGTTGAGTCTAGGAGCTTGCATTTTACAGAAAAATATTCTTGTCCTCGGGGTTGTGGGCGGTGTGGGGGAGCGGGGAATAAAAATAAAAATAATAAAAAAGAATTTATTCTGAACTTCTTTAATTTCTCTAATTTTTCATTTCAAACTGCAGAGTTCCCATGAAAAAAAAAAAAAAAATCAGTACAATGGATGAATTTTGGAGGGATTTCCTTCTCTAATTATAACTAAGCATGTGTCTATTGCTTTTGGTTAATTGAGCAAACAATGCCCTTGATAGCCATCTCCTTTCACCAGAGTCAAAGGCAAGGTAATTAGTTAATTGCCAGAAGGGATTATTAACTGCTGGTAATGAAGCACTATTGAGGAAATTACTACTACAGTACATTAGATACTGCAAGTATGAGTGAAACATTGCTACTGATATTTTTATGCTTTTTCCTGCAAGAAAATATAACACATATGTTCTGAGATACAGCATCCCCCATCCCTACCCCACCAAAAAAAAAAAAAGAAGAAAACTATTAAATTACTATTTACAGCAAATATGTTATCCTGCTGTTAAAAATTATTTGTCACATAATTAGTAATGACATGAATTTTCAATAAAATTGTCTAAATCCACTCCTAACCTTTCATTTTGAAATATTAGTCACTTGAACAGTACATAGAATAGCAATAATTCACTAGTATTTACATGATGAAGTGCAGGATAAATATTTTTTTATGGCATTCACACAGAATAATTTAAAAATAGAGTTGGATCAGAACTGAAGGATGTCCTCATCACAAAGATTACATCATGTCTCACTAATGATTGTTCTCTGTTGTCAATTTAGCAAGACTGTGGCATGTATTTTGAAAGAAAAAGGTTTAGATTCCTCTTATATAAAGTATATGATGATCAAACATTTTTAGAAGACTAAATTATATTGTAAATATCTGCACAGAGTAAACCCAGAGAAATTTATAATATAATTCACAAAAATTAAGTTTCCAGGTGTACTGTGAGTTCACAGAATCACAGAATGGTTGAGGTTGGCAGGGACCCATCTGATGCCCATCTGGTCCAAGCTCCTGCTCCATAAGGAACACCCAGACAATGTCCAGGCAGCTTTTGAGGATCTCCAAGGAGGAAGACTTTATAACCCTTCTGGACAATCTTTGCCAGTGCTTCATCACCTGCACAGTAAAGAATTGTTTCCAGATATTCAGAGGGAACCTCCTGTTTTCCACTTTTTCCTCTTTGCCTCTTGTCCCGGCACTGGATACCACTGGCTCCATCTTCTCAGCACCCTCCCTTCAAGTATTTATGTGCATGTTTCCCTGCCCTGAGCCTTCTCTTATGGTTGAGCAGTCCCATCTCTCACAGCCTTTCTTCATAGAAGAGGTGCCCCAGTCCCTTAGTCATCTTTGTGGCCCTTCATTGGACTCCCTCCAGTATGTCCATATCTCTCTTGTACTAGGGAGCCCAGCACTGAACTTACTGCTCCATTTGTGATCTCTTCAGTGCTGAACAGAGGTAACTCTTGACCTTCTAGCAACACTATTCCTAATGCAGGCTAACATACTGTTGGAGTTCTTTGCCACAATGACATACTGCTTGCTTATGTTCAATTTGGTGTTCACGAGGACTCACAGGTCCTTATATGAACAGCTACTTCCAAGCTACATACAAGTATATAAACATATGAGAAGCTGTTAAAAGGCAGTCAGTTTAATATTGTATTGGGGAAAACAAAAAATAGTGGAACTCAGTAAGTTGTATGGTAGCCCCAATTTCTTGTGAGTGTATGGAAAAGAAAAAAAATAATAATAATAATAAAAAAAAAGCATAGGTGTCTTTCCTGTCAGAACAGACATTTAAAGGGAATTCTATGTGCCATACATATTCTAACACAGTAATCTACTGGGTACTGAGCCACTTACTGAGGCTATTGGCTCTGGGGCAAACACGTTCTGTAGCGGAGTGGGGAATCGGACAGGCAGGGCTCCCACTTGAGGGAGCCGCCAGGACCCAGCAGCCCTCGCGAGGGAGGTGAACGAGGAGAGAAGGAGGCGTAGGCAGCCAGCAGTGCCCCCTCCCTGGCCGTTCATAAACTGCCCCTAGGGAGCGCGGTGACCAGGGCAGGCAAACAGGGCATGGTGTGTCAGAAGGGAGTGGTGCGGCAGTTAGTGTGGCAGGTCGCATAGCCAGAGCAGAGCGTGCCTCCCCCCTGCCCATACAGCCGAACAGCTCCTCTAATGGCGATCTACTGCTAGCCCAGCTGCAATGATCTCCACCAGGCACAGTGCGCTCTCCAGGAAGTCTGTTCACACCCAGATCGACTACCCACTCAAAACTGTGGCAGTTCATGTCTCCGGGTGCAGGGAATGCCTGAGCCTGTTGCTACCACCTGCGGGGGGCAAAGAGACTGTGCGTGAGGTGCAAACAGGTGGACGACCTGGTCTGCCTCATGGCAGAACTCAAGGAGGAGGTTGAGAGGTTGAGGGATATCAGGGAGTGTGAGTGGGAGATAGGCTTGTGGAGCGACTCCCTGTGCAGCCTGAAGGACAGGTACTGGGGTGAGACACCCCAGACGGGGGTGGTTCCCCTGCCCTGTTGCTATTGGGCAGAAGGAGGGGACCTAGGAGTTGAGGGGGAATGGAGACAAGTCCCTGCTCAACATCGCAGGCGATGCCCCCCCTACCGGCCCCACCTTCCCAGGTGCTCTTATGCAACAGGTTTGAGGCCCTGGAGCTTGAGAGGCCAGTAGCTGAGGAAGAGGTAGAAAGTCTACCCAGGAGGATGCCTAGGGCGAGGAAGTTGACTCCACGCCTCAGGACTGCCTCCACCAAGACAGAAGGAAGGGTGATTGTTGTGGGCGACTCCCTTCTCAGGGGAACAGAGGGACCTATTTGTCGGCCTGACCCTATCCATAGGGAAGTCTGCTGCCTCCCTGGGACCAGGGTCAGGGACATTGCCAGAAAGCTTCCCAACCTGATTCACTCCTCTGATTATTATCCTCTTTTAATAGTCCAGGCTGGCAGTGATGACATTGAAGAGAGAAGCCTGAAGACCATCAAACGGGACTTCAGGGGATTGGGACAGTTAGTGGATGGAGCGGGAGTACAGGTGGTGTTTTTGTCCATCCCTACAGTGGCAGGGAGGGGTACAGAGGGGACACGGAGAGCCCACATGATAATCACGTGGCTCAGAGACTGGTGCCAACACAGAAATTTTGTGGTTTTTTGACCGTGGAGTGCTTTACTCAGCACCCGGCCTGATAGCCGCAGACGGGTCCCTATCTCTAAGGGGAAAACGGATCCTAGGCCAGGAGCTGGTGGGGCTCATTGAGAGGGCTTTAAGCTAAGTGAGAAGGGGGATGGGGCTGAAACAAGGCTTGTTAGAGCTGTGCCGGAGGGAACAATGGCAAAGCTGGGAGAGAAGGCAATGGCCCAACTGAAGTGCATCTACACTAATGCATGCAGCATGGGTAACAAACAGGAGGAGCTGGAAGCCATCGTGCGGCAGGCAGGCTAAGACTTGGTTGCCATCACGGAAACGTGGTGGGACCACTCTCATGACTGGAGTGCTACAACGTCTGGCTATAGGCTCTTCAGAAGGGACAGGCAGCATGGAAGGGGTGGTGGTGTGGTTCTCTGTATCAGAGAGAGTTTTGATGTCATGGAAATTGAGGCTGGGAATGATAAGGTTGAGTCCCTATGGGTTAGGATCAGCGGGAAGGCCACCAAGGGAAGCATCCTGGTGGAGGTCTGTTATAGACCGCCAAACCAGGATGAGGAGACTGACTGATGAGGAGTTCTACAGGCAGCTGACAAAAGTTGCAAAATCATCAGCACTTTTTCTTGTGGGGGACTTCAGCTTCCCAGATATATCCTGGAAGCACAACACAGCCCAGAGAAAGCAGTCTAGGAGGTTTCTGGAGAGCGTGGAGAGCTTCCTGACACAGCTAGTTAGTGAGCCTACCAGGAGAGGTGCCCCACTAGACCTTCTCTTCACAAACAGAGAAGGACTGGTGGGAGATGTGGTGGTTGGAAACTGTCTTGGGCAGAGTGACCACGAAATGGTAGAGTTCTCCATTCTTGGAGAAGCCAGGAAGGGGACCAGTAAAACCGCTGTATTGGACTTCTGGAGGACTGACTTTGAGCTGCTCAGGACACTGGTTGGTAGAGTCCCTTGGGAGGCGGTTCTGAAGGGCAGAGGAGTCCAGGAAGGCTGGGCACTCTTCAAGAAGGAAATCTTAATGGCGCAGGAGCGGTCTGTGCCCATGTGCCCAAAGACGAGCCAGCGTGGAAGAAGACTGGCCTGGCTGAACAGAGCTTGAGTTTAGGAGAAAAAAGAGGGTTTACAATCTTCGGAAAAGAGGGCGGGCCACTCAGGAGGACTATAAGAATGTTGCGAGGCAGTGCAGGGACAAAATTCCTCGTAAGGGGGTGTCGAGAGGCAGGAGACCTTTTCTCCATTAACACTAGTGACAGGACCCGCAGGAACGGGGTTAAGCTGAGGCAGGGGAAATTTAGGCTGGACGTCAGGAGGGGGTTCTTCACAGAGAGGGTGGTTGCACACTGGAACAGGCTCCCCAGGGAAGTGGTCACTGCACCGAGCCTGTCTGAATTTAAGAAGAGATTGGACTGTGAACTTAGGCACATGGTCTGAACTTTTGGGTAGACCTGTGCGGTGTCAAGAGTTGGACTTGATGATCCTTAAGGGTCCCTTCCAACTCAGGATATTCTATGATTCTATGATTCTATGAATTAGAAAGGCCAAAGCTCATCTGGAGCTCAATCTGGCTACTGCCATCAAAGATAAAAAAAAAACGTTTTTACAAATATATCAATGCAAAACGGAGGACTAAGGAGAATCTCCAGCCTTTACTGGATGCGGGGGGGAACTTAGTTTCGAAAGATGAGGAAAAGGCGGAGGTGCTTAATGCCTTCTTTGCCTCAGTCTTTAGTGGCAAAACCAGTTCCTCTCTGGATACCCACTACCCTGTGAGAGTACACTACCCCCAGAGAGAACTGGTGGAGGGGATGGGGAGCAGAATGTGGCCCTCACTATCCATGAGGAAATGGTTGGCGACCTGCTATGGCACTTGGATGTACACAAGCCGATGAGGCCAGATGGGATCCAGCTGATGATACTGAGAGAACTGGCAGAGAAGCTGGCCAAGCTGCTTTCCATCATTTATCAACAGTCCTGGCTATGGGGGGAGGTCCCAGTCGACTGGTGGCTAGCAAACATGACGCCCATCTACAAGAAGGGCCGGAGGGCAGAGCTGGGAAACTATAGGCCTTTCAGTTTGACTTCAGTGCCAGGGAAACTCATGGAGCAGATTATCTTGAGTGTCATCACGTGGCACTTACAGGGCAACTAGGTGATCAGGCCCAGTCAGCATGGGTTTATAAAAGGCAGGTCCTGCTTGATGAACCTGATCTCCTTCTATGACAAAGTGACGCGCTTGGTGGATGAGGGAAAGGCTGTGGATGTGGTCTACCTTGACTTCAGCAAGGCTTTTGACACCGTTTCCCACAGCATTCTCTTCAAGAAACTGTCTGCTCGTGGCTTGAACTGGCGTACGCTTCGTTGGGTTAAAAACTGGCTGGATAGCTGGGCCCAAAGAGTCATGGTGAATGGTGTCAAATCCAGTTGGAGTCCGGTCACTAGTGGTGTTCCCCAGGGCTTGATACTGGGGCCAGTCCTCTTTAATATCTTCATCGATGATCTGGATGAGGGGATCAAGTGCACCCTCAGTAAGTTCGCAGATGATACCAAGTTAGGTGCGTGTGTCGATCTGCTTGAGGGTAGGAAGGCTCTGCAGGAGGATCTGGATAGGCTAGACCGATGGGCTGAGGTCAACTGCATGAAGTTCAACAAGTGCTGGGTCCTGCACCTGGGGAGCAACAACCCCAAGCAGAGCTACAGGCTGGGAGATGAATGGTTGGAAAGCTGCCAGGCAGAGAAGGGCCTGGGAGTATTGGTTGATAGTTGGCTGAATATGAGCCAGCAGTGTGCTCAGGTGGCCAAGAAGGCCAACAGCATCCTGGCTTGCATAAGAAGCAGTGTGGCCAGCAGGCCTAGGGAAGTGATTGTCCCCCTGTACTCGGCTCTGGTGAGGCCGCACCTCGAGTACTCTGTTCAGTTTTGGGCCCCTCACTACAAGGAGGACATGGAGGTGCTCGAGCGAGTCCAGAGAAGGGCGACAAAGCTGGTGAGGGGTCTGGAGAACAAGTCCTACAAGGAGTGGCGGAGGGAGCTGGGTTTGTTCAGCCTGGAGAAAAGGAGGCTCAGGGGCGACCTTATCGCTCTTTATAAGTACATTAAGGGAGGCTGTAACGAGGCGGGGATTGGTCTGTTCTCCCACATGCCTGGTGACAGGACAAAGGGGAACAGGCTAAAGTTGCACCAGGGGTGTTTTAGGTTGAATATTAGGAAGAACTTCTTTACTGAGAGGGTTGTGAGGCATTGGAATGGGCTGCCCAAGGAAGTGGTGGAGTCACCATCCCTGGAGGTCTTTAAAAGACGTTTAGATGTTGAACGTAGTGATATGGTTTAGTGGAGGACTTGGTAGTGTTAGGTCAGAGGTTGGACTCGATGATCTTGAGGTGTCTTCCAACCTAGACAATTCTGTGATTCTGTGATTTATACCTGCTGTGAAAATTATTGTCATTTCCTTTTCCATGAAGAAAAGTCCCTCCTCTTGCAACATGATGTGTTCAAAGAATTGACAAAGTCTGGGCCACCACATCAGGAGTAAGATCAGTAGAAAATTCAGCATAGCACCATTAATTAAGTTATTAATTAAGTTATTAGCAGCAGAAGTTATTAGCGATGTGCCATATAAATATGTTTCTGTAAATTGGTATACATTGTCAAAAACAGTATTTATTGCATACTATTTATCTCTTTATCACAAATATGTTTCTGTCTTTTTAGTAATGTCAGTTATTTTATTAGCTATTGTGTAATTACTAACATAATGCAATTTACTGATGAATATTTTCTCAGGATTAAGATTTGATATAAAAATTCTCAAAAAGAAAACGTTTTATTCACAGAAAAAATATGGGATACTTTTAGGTAATATTATTTTTCATTTTTGTTGTCTCTACAACATAATTCTGAAATAGATTTTAGCAGGTAAGTGGTGCTGAATTAAAGTCAACTTTTGTGTGCAGGTGATATAAGAAAAGGAACAAAAGTAAGTACTATATTTGATATAGGTAGCACATTAAATAAATGTTTATTACATGGCTTTAAAGGACTGGAAAGCAGAAACTCAGAATCTAAACTGATTGTATTCAAACTTCCAATTTGTGATCTATTCCAGGCTACACAGACAATGCCTACTTAAGGTATCTAAGTTCAAATACCTTAGCTCAGAACACCCCTTTAAGTATGGAGGAGAGTCAGAGCAGATAAACAAGGGCCTTGAATAGGTGGTGAATACTTTTGTGTATCTCATATTATTTTCATGTATTTCATATTATTTTCTCAGCATAGTCCCAACTCAACATGGAAAAAAAAGCCATGAATTCTCAGGATCTAAGTAGTTGCACTGGCAAATGCTGTTCTTGGGTCCAAAACTTTAGAAGTAGCTATCCTCCTCCAATAGAAGACTAGCTGTCTACGCCTTCAACATAGCTTCACAAAGGAATTTATATAGCACTTTAAACACCTAAATTTAGACTTCTTTTTCAGTTCTCTAAATCCAGATGTGAGACCCTCACAAAGCCCTACTTAGTTGCTACTTAACGTGAGAGGAACTGGAACTAGCTCAGCTCCAAAACACTGCCCCAATAAATTCTTCTAGGTGCCCAAGTTTCTGATGCTGAATAGCCATATGATGCTGAAAAGCCTGTAGATGCCAAGCAGCTATGAATGCAAACATGGCAGATTCTCAAATTAGGCATTCTGTGACTTGGCTTGTCTGTTGGGACTAATCTCATAGACATTCTCATATGCCAACAATCAAATCAGATTTCAGACATCCTATTGCTAGAGGAAGAGATGTTAGGTTATCTCTAAATAATTTACTTCTAGTTCATGTATCAAGGGAGAGGAGAGATCTGATTTCAAATTCCTCTTCCAAATGAAGGACACAAGGAAGATAAGAACCTGAATCTTTGCACTGGGATGTGGTATAAATGAGAAACAGCGTTTCATTCCTGCTGCTTTTTTTTTTTTTATTATTATTTTTTTTCCTCAGAGGAAGGTAGAAGCTAGGTGAACAGCTAGGATTAAGAATCCAATGCACAATTAGCCCCTTTCCCCCGTCCTAGGGAAGATCATTTCCTCTGACTACCTTAACAAAATTGATGCCCAGCAGCCTTTTATTTTTCTTGGTTGGTCTTTGTTATAGGCTGGCTTGGGTGGATTTTGATCAACCACTGCATGCTATGGATCCTATTCTTCGGACCTGAAACATTTCCCTGTGCAGAAAATTCCTAATTTTGGACTGACTAGTTCACTAGTCAAGTTCCTACCAATCGACTCTGTTAAACTTAATCCTACTTGGAAATTTAACTTCTATTGGCTCAAGTCCCACATGTCTGAACTCCTAGCTCAGTAGTGCCTACTCTCAGTCTCATATTGTATCACTGCAATGCATTCATACCCTGCAACAGATATAAGGTTTGTTCCTCTGCAATTTGAAGTCTATTTCAAATTCTTGCTGCTTTAAGAAATCAGATGTGATTAAGTATCACAATTTTTAGGGAGTTGTCACATGGAGAAACTGAGCAAGCAGGTGCATAACTGTTTACAAGCCTGTAGCCTGAGCTTTAAGTTCCTGCAAGCCAGTACTGTTCTGTCATCTGCTTTTAGCATACCATGCACACCTGCAGTACTTAAAAAAATATAATCATAAGAGGATGGAGAAAGCTATTAGAGGATGAAAGGAGTTTGTTAGGAGTGACCATAAAAAATGAATTAAAAAATATTCCACTGGGCTTAATATGCCATACAGAAAATGTACTTAGCCTGGAAAATCAGCTTTTGTCAGGATTGTCTAGACAATTGGCAACCAGTTTAAGTGAAGTCCACTACATAGCCTATCTAAAAACGTCAATTCAAGGATTAGTCTCATCTGAAATTTAAACTTGTTAATGATATAGAAAGGAAGATTTTATACCTGAAAACAGAAAAGAAATAAATGAGGACAATTATTTATTAGCCTTACAGGTTATATTGGAATCAGTAGATTTTCTATTTTTACATGAATTTCAGAGAAAAATATATCATAGAATCATAGAATCATAGAATATCCTGAGTTGGAAGGGACCCTTAAGGATCATCAAGTCCAACTCTTGACACCGAACTGGTCTACCCAGAAGTTCAGACCATGTGACTAAGTGCACAGTCCAATCTCTTCTTAAATTCAGACAGGCTCGGTGCAGTGACCACTTCCCTGGGGAGCCTGTTCCAGTGTGCAACCACCCTCTCTGTGAAGAACCCCCTCCTGATGTCATATGTTTATATATATATATATATATTTATTTCTAAAGTTGCAAAGGCAAACCTACAGTTAAGAAAAATAATCTCCACTGTTGTAGATTTTAAGATGTGCACTTAAAGTGGGTGAACATAAAGTAGAACGACTGAAGGACAAACTTGAACAACATGTTTCTATAAAAAGAATGAATATGTTTTCAAGTGTAATTGTTACAAGCAGATAGTTGAAAAAATATTTGGAAAGCAAACAAGGAAGGAAACCATTATTTTAGAATAACACCTACATTTAGGAATTTACAGTATTTAAAGCACACCAGTATCCTTTATTTAAACTCTAAAACATCCTCATAATAGAGAGAGCAGCTAAATTTGTTCCACTACACTTTAATGTTTTTTATTGCTCTAATATAATGTAATAAATATAATATAATATAATATTATATAATATATATATTATTTATAGTTATATTATGTATATATATAAACATATAATATAATATATTTTTATAATAGAATAATATTAAATATATAAAAAATATTAAATATATATAATATATAATATATATTATATAATATATAATATATAACATATAACATATAATATATACTATATAATATATAATATATAATATAATATAATTATATATAAACACATTTATATAAATATATAAATATATTATATTATACGATTTTAATATATAATTATATATTGTGTAATATTGATAATGTAATGGTATAATCATATTTATAATATTATATAATATTAAATATTATGTTATATTTATTATATTGTACACATTTTACATAAAAATTTACATTGTAAGTTTTAGACCAAAAATTAGACTGTTTTTTGACATTTTGAAAAAATAAAGTGGGTCTATCAACCTTTTCATATACATAAACTGAACTGGTGCTATTATATTGTTTTGCATCTCCTAGTGAGATATAATAGTTACAACATTTAAAGATTGTACAATTATGAATAGTAAGATCTTATGGAATACGTTTAAATGTTCTTGCTGCTGAATTTGACAGTTTTGTTTTCAGTTAGGGTTTTGACAGATCGTTTTCTTGTTAATTTCATCCTGTAGATGAGAAAATGACTTACCTATACTATGTTGTATATTGTGTTGCGAGAGAGATTTGCAACTCGAGTCCAGATTAGTAAGTAATGTAGCTGACATTATTGCTATGCTGTAGCTGAGTTAATCAAGCTGGTGTACAGGTCTGACTCAGTGTGGATGCAGCACTGGAGTACCACAGCTGTATATTTTTCAGATATTAAACAATATGGTACTAGCTATGTCTTTGCACTCTGCTGAAAGACCATATTAGCAACCCTAGGGCTAGCTCTGACATCTTCAGAATGAAACCATGTTACTCCATTTTGCCCTAGTCAGAATACCATGGGTTCTGACATATGGGAGTTAATCTTGCCAAGCTCTTTAATTTTCCTCGAGAAATTACAGATATAGGATGAATTTGTAACATACAATACTGCTATGAGGTAAACCAATGCTTTTATTTTCTGTATTTTCCTTATATAAATTCAGCAATGTGAAATGCTACAAGTCTCCTGTGAAACAACAGGATCATTTTAAGCAGAAGGTGATTTTATTTAGCCTGGACAAAATGCAATGTTCACAGAAATTATATACTGTGATTTATGAATATATTTATCATTTCATCCAGGCTTCATTGCTGTTTTAATTCATTTTAATGAATTAAAGTTCATTGTGAACTTTAAAAATGAACTTTAGTTCATTTTAATAAGGTGTTATTAAATTCAAAAAGAGAAGAAAGAAAAGAGTATAAGCAGTGATGCTATATTAAGAATCTTGAAGGCAAGCAACTAATTCCTGTGGGGAATTTTCTACTCTTCATTATAAAATGATGATATAAATGATTATATTATAAATATAAATATAATAAATTATAAATATAATATAAATATAATATATTAAGGTTGTGGTGAATGTTCTATGCATTTTCTGTATTTTATGTTGATGAGAGAGAAGCTAAAGTCTTCCAATTAGCAATTTCCCTTAAACAAGTGAAACATCAGTTACATATGCTGACAAATCATTTTGTTATTTTAGCTGTAAACCTGTCCTATGTATTTCATACAGTAGGGTGTCCTTTGAAGAAGATAGCTTTGCATTATAAATATCCCCAGTGTATATAGTGTCTGAAATTTAGAGACAAAGAAAAACCATTTCGAAAAATACCAGGGAAATGTCCCAAAGATGGGACTGGGCTTTGCCCAGTCTGCATTACCTAAAGATTAACTAGGTCTAAAGTTCCATTCAGTTCTTCAGCAGTGGCAACTTTGATCTCTAGTGGTCTATGACACTGCAGAACAAGAAACAAAATCTGCATGCCATTGGAAATAGGAGGGAACCCAGGTTTTAGCCCTGGGATGTTATATAAGAACTGCATAACTTTGACTCCCTGGATTCTGCTGGCATCAACTGAAATGCAGCAGGAGGAGATATCCACCACCTTGACATCCTATGTGAATCAAGCTCACAGCAACCACCTCCAAGTAAACAGGTCTAATCTGAAAAATAAATAATGAAATAAACAGACATAAAAGGATTAAAGGAGTTACCAAAGCAGTTGAGACTGAATGTGGGGCAAAAGCATGTTTGTATTTACTTTATTACCACACATGTGGTGACTATTACCACACATGTGGTGACTTTCTTCCTTAAAAGTTAGCTAGTTCTATCATTTTTGTATTTAATTTTTGTATCTCTCTCTTGGGTTTTGACCTTCTAGAAAATGTCAGTAACTTTGCAGATGACATTTTGTTTACAGTATTAATAGCCTAGAAAGTTCTCATTAAAATAATTGCATATGTTAACTACAGGAAGATCTCTCTATTCCTTAGTATACATAGGGTTGCTTTATGTTTAATACAAATGCTCAGTCCTAGAGAGTTGTTAATGTATTTATTGTTCAGTGTATCAGTATACTTTTAAGAAAGCATCTGTGTCATCTTCTGTGGGTGTGAGAAATTATCAGAGCAATACATTGTCCAAAGTCTCTGCTATTTTCATTGTTATTTTGCAGCTGTTAAATGCCTAAGATTTTTCTTGTTAGCTTTTCTCCTGTCATGCATTACCCAACAAATAAAAAGAAAATTGAGTGGGCATACAAAATTATATATCAAGACTTCCATTTTATTGTGAATAGCGGAAGATATTTGAATCTTGGAACAAATACAGCACTGAGAGAAGTATATTTACATATTAAAGCAACGGTTTATTAATACTGTATAAAGAAAGAGAGGAAGACAGATTTTTTTGAATAGTGTTCTAACATATAGGAAAATAGTCTACAATAAAACAGAAAAAATGTCCTGGTTAAAATATAAAGTCTGTAATGTTGAAAGAAGAGCAATAAACCTAATTTCATTTTATTATGACCAGGAACCCACCAACTTTGTTTACAGATACAAGAAGCTCAAAACTAGGATGGTTCTGATAGGCAGTGTAGTGTTAGATACTGCTGTTTATTTTAGTTCTAGTTCAAGTTCAAGGTCAGTATTGGAGCCAGTGCTATTCACCTAAAGATTTCCTCAAGGTAAATTTCCTGAGGATCAGTTTCTTCAGGGGTCAGTATTGGGACCAGCACTGTTTAATGTCTTTGTTGGCAACATGGACATTGGGATTGAGTGCACCCTCAGCAAATTTGCTGATGACACCAAGCTGTGTGGTGCAGTCAACGCACTGGAGGGAGGGGATGTCATGCAGAGGGACCTGGACAGGCTTGAGAGGTGGGCCTGTGAGAACCTCATGAAGTTCAACAAGGCCAAGTGCAAGGTCCTGCAATTGGGCTGGGACAATCCCAAGCACAAATACAGGCTGGGCGGAGAATGGATTGAGAGCAGACCTGAGGTGAAGGACTTGAGGGTGTCAGCTGATGAAAAGCTCAACATGAGCCAGCGATGTCGCTCGCAGCCCAGAAAGCTAACCACATCCTGGGCTGCAACAAAGAAAAGTGTGACCTAGAGTGACTAGGTCAAGGGAGGTGATTCTCCCTCTCTATTCTGCTCTTGTGAGACTTCACCTAGAGAGTACTGCATTCAGCTCTGGGTCCCCAACATCAAAAGGACATAGGCCTGTTGGAACAAGTCCAGAGGAGGGCCACAGGTATGATCAAATGGCTGGAGCACCTCACCTATGAAGACAGGCTGAGAGAGCTGCGTTGCTCAGTCTGGAGAAGAGAAGGCTCCAGGGAGACTTTATAGCAGCCTTCCGGTACCTAAAGTGGGCCTAGAGGAAAGCTGGGGAGGAACTCGTCATTGAGGAGTGTAATGATAGGACAAGGACTTCAAAGGAGGGTAGATTTAGATTAAATATTAGGAAGAAACTCTTTACTGTGGGGGTGGTGAGACACTGGAAGAGGCTGCCCAGAGAAGCTGTGGAACACTTCCCCATCCCTGGAAATGTTCAAGGCCAGTCTGGATGGGGCTTTGGGCAACCTGACCCAGTGGGACATGTCCCTGCCCATGGCAGAGGGGTTGGAATTAGCTGATCTTTAAGGTCCTTTCCAATCCAAACCATTCTATGATTCTTAACGGCTCTCCCAAACCACAGATTTAAGCTGAAAAACACATTTCAGGTTTGCTTTTTGCTATGTATCAATTAAGACAGTGATAAATGACAGTCAGCAGCTGTGCAACCAGAAATCCATGATTAACACACGTTTTTGCATTATTTGCATTCCTGGAGAACAGAAATTCCTGAACTGGAAATCCAAAATTAGGCTTAGTCATATGTAGCATTCATATATTGTTAGACCAAACCACATCCTTCTCCATAACTCATACTATGAAGATGAGAAGAAAGAAATATTTTTACCCTGTAGTGGAAATGTTGTCGTCAGATTGAGGGGGTTATGTTAGACTAGAAGGTTGAATCACATGACAATACAAGCGCTTCTTATCTGTAAAACAGTCCTGTCAAAGAGATGCTCTTCTGATCATTGAACTTTGATAGTTCAATTAGAATAAATATTTGAATTTTATTGAGGGAAGGGGTTAATGTATACTGTTCCAAACTTCTCCATTGGACTCTGATCCCTTAAACATAGCAGTCTACTCCATACTGATTTGTTGCAAGGAGGAAAGCATTAGTTGCAAGGAGGAATCCCCATACAAAAGGTGAAGTTGAATTTTCTTCTAATCTCACCAGGACTGTTCCTGAAGGACTGTAATATAAAATTTATCAAAAATGCAGTGGCTGCCAAGGCTAAGGAAGGTGGAAATATTTCTGATAACCCAAAATTTTAGATGAATTAAAAGTGGCCCTTGGATATGATCTCTTATATTTGCCAAAGGCTATAGCATCAATTTTATTTAAACATTGAGAGTGATTAATATACACAAAGGCAGTTTACTAATGCTTTACCCATTTGTAGATTAAACAAAGGCTCATTAGCTCACATGAGACAGTTCAGTTTTATTTTTAGCTACAGTATGACTGGTGCAATGCCCCTCCTTTTAGCATTTTCATTTTGTATTGCCTTCAGTCCTGACATGAAAGTTAACATTAATCTGCCAACTCATTCTGATTGGATTGCTTTGGAAGTCACTCCAAAGTCACGATGGTTAAATGGGATGAGGCTGTAAGACAGAAAAGCATTGCAGTTAATACCTCTGCAGTACTGAAGTTAAGCCAGGGCCAGCCCTAATTCCTGAAAGAAAACAAATCCACAATAATCCATCCCTTAATTCTAAACAGAGTGGCACAATGCCAAATAATATAAAACATGTATTCCTTACAAAAGCACTGCATCTTATTCCACCAGTGTTTCTCTTGGCCTTTTATTCGTGTAGTTTGAGGTCAGTGAGCAGCATACATGCGAAGGTGTTATCTATACTGACACTTACAGCATTCCAGTATTCTCCTGAAGTAAGGGGACTTGGGGAGGGAATGGTTGCTGAAACAAATCATTGCAGTTTCTGTTGCAACAACTAAAAGGCAAAAATTAAGATTCTTCCCAAACCCACAGCCATTCCCACCCAGAAATCTTCCAAGTGTATGCTCAGTCATTTAATCCATCTAATGTCCAGTTAGGTAAAACTACAATTGTTATTGTTTTTCCATTTCATAATCTGGGTCAGATTTTGGTTGTGCAAAAATCAAGGATGATTCCATTCATGTTTAATTAGTCTCAAGCCAGAGATTTTGATTAGGAGCTTGCTGATTTTAGCCCAAACCTAGATTGTGTTATTTAGAACCTATTTGCCCTACAGTGCTTTTGTGATGATAACTTAGTGTGACAAAAAGGACCAGTTTAGGCATTTCTATCTTCATCCAAAAATGTGTTCTCACATAGAAATAAGCCTTAAAATTTTTTTACATGTAATGTCCCACAGAAACAGATATGCATGCTGGGATGTGTTAGGTGGCTAACAAATATTTATAGAATTCAGGCATCATTTAGGACTTGTTAGCTTTCTTTTGTGATAGCTGTTTTATAATATAAGTGTCATAAATTACTAAAATATCATTTATATTATTAAAATGTTGTTAAATATGTTTTTTAACCCTATGTTAAACCAAACTGTGAAAGAAGTTGTTCATTACTTGTCCAGAGTTGACAGAGAAGAACAAAACAGTGAAGTGTCCCACTCATTTCAGGATTGGCAGGCTTTACTGTAAATGAAATCCTGATAACTATTCTGAGGCATTGAAGTTACATAACTTTACACAGCTTTTAAACATTTTAAGAAATTCACTTGAATGTGTTTTCACATTCAAGTATTCAGTATTCAAACAATTCAAAGTATTCAGTATTCAAACAGTATTCAAAACAATTCAGTTTTCAGACTGAACAATGTATAATCTATATGCATGTACATTTTTCTTTATGAGTTCATTTCTCTGTCACTTTGTCAGCTTTCTATTTCTTTCTGTTACCTTTGGTATGATTGTCAGGTGTATTGTCAGGTGTATTCTTCATCTTTACAGCAAAAAATAATAACAAAAAGTGTGGTCTACAGAAATTATTACTTTATAAATGAAGACATTTATAATCTTTATAATGCAGACATTCCAGAAGCCCAGGTGAAATAAGGAGGCAAAGTATTTCCCAGCTTCCACCACCTGTCATGAATTCTTGACAATTCTTGACAGACAAAAATGACCTTTCCCCGTCCACCATGTGTTAAGCACTGTGATATACACAGCTCCAGTGCTATTGTTGATGCATGGCTGGATGTGATACATAAGTAATCATGATTCAGTCCCCAGTATTCTGCTATGTCTGCATTCAGTGTTGTGTGATGAACTGGTGTAACTACTCCATTACAGTAACTCTACATTAATAACATTAATAATCATCTCATCTGTACTGTGCCAATGTAGCTATTTGCTTCTGTTCTGACGGCCAGCTGTAGCTCTGCTGTAGGCACTCACGTATATATGCATGTACGGGAACGCTCATGCCTATTGTTAAAATCTATCTGTAAAGGTTGAAAACCATACTTACCTCCAGCAAATGCTGCAAACAATTGACTCGCAAGTGAACTATAAATAATGTTCACAGCATATAGCCAATGTAACATACTGCTCTAATGTTACTGAATATTCAGAACCTGCTGCCTCTGGTAGCTATATACATCATGTTCATGACAGGTTTAGGCTTCGGTAGCCCATAGCTCATGATCCAGCATGTGTTTTGGAACTAGAGCATTTGCAAATTAGTAAATACCAGCTGCAGGGCCAAGTATGTGCAAAGTTGAAAAAGCAGTGTCTTTTCTGACATTCTGAGTATTACCACAAAATAATATAAAATATAAGGTTTGGAAGGAGATAAGACTGACAAATACTGCCAAATACAAAGCAATTTAGGCAGCTACAGGCCCAGGCTCCATCATGTGCAAGTCTTTTGATTTGGGCAGATTTTTGAAGGAAGTACTGCAGACATAGCAAATAGCAAATAGCAAATCTACCAAACTGGGCTGCTAAATGGTTGACCAGGTTTGGTGTCTGAGCATTTGTTCTGAGAGAGTAAATGAATGAAACAGCTATCCTATTTCTGATCATTCTATTCTTTCGGTATTTAGTAAAGCTACCTTGAAGATCAGTCAGACATTGGTTTCAAAACCCAAAGTTATAATAATTTTTACATCTCGTGACAAATGATGTCTTTCCTTTATGAGAAAGACAATCACATAGACAATCACATATAGAAGTACTGAAAATCTTAAGCTACAACTGGGAAAAAAAAAAAAAAAAAAAAAAAAAAAAAAAAGTTTTAGATATTTCAGCTGTTGGATTCCATAACATTTCTTTTTATATATTTTTTTAAAATTTCCCATTGAGCTAGAAAAATTCTTTCATATGTAACTTGTGCAAAAATCTGAAGTTGATTAAACAGAAATTCTATGAAATGCATATAGGATTGATTTGTGGTTTTATTTGTTTGTTTTTAATCTAAATACCAAACAAGTAGAAATGCATTCTTTTACTGCCCTGACACAGCACCAGTAATTGAAATACTAAGTCTGTATGTTGGACTGTTCTCTTGCCCTGTAGAAAGGCCAAGAGGTTTGAATGAAGATAGAGTCTCAACAGTACCCTCTGTCCTCTACCTTACCACACTCCACTCATTATTTTGTTTCAATCTTCTGTTAGAAGATTCTTCTGTCAGCTTTCATAAAGCTCTTCATCATACATAAATCTGCATAAATTCAAATAAAATTAATCTCCAATGTACACAATATTTTAAATGTGCCGGTTTCTTGCAGAAAAAAAAAAAAAAAAAAAAAAAAAAAAAAAAGAGTTTGAGTAGGTTTTCAGTCAATGAAAAGTATCAAATATTCTCTCCTGGGATTTGTTAGTTGTAGGGTTAACTTCTTCAGGGGAAGATTTAAAATTTACATTGATTTTGGCCAAAGGATTATGTCATTCTTTTCCCAAAAATATTGTATATTGTTCATATTATTTTTTTTTTCCTAGGGCATGAATGAAGACTACCTAAACCTGTTGTGTCTTACAGAATATTGAATTTTATTAACTTATGGCTTCAGTAAGGGCTTTTGAGATATTTTAGCTTAAGTGAAATAATATTCTCTAAAACTTTTCTTATAGAATAATGGACTTAAAGGTTTTTACTGTTAATTACTATCAGGATAGGAAGCTGTCATCACAGTCTTGTATTTTCAGATTGAAAATAATGTGTGCTTTTGGTGCTATGGAAATGTATGTTTTAGATTCAGATTCTCTAGGCACCACACAGATTTAGAGGTAACAGGGGGTAACAGTAACAACAACAAAAAATATAAGAGAAAGACAAGGCTGAGAAAAGTGATTTTTATTTACTTCTGGCTTTGGTTTTGTTATTGCTAACAACTATTCTAAACTATTCTAGATATTTGTTAATAACTTGCAGTTACGGGCCACATGTTCAGAGTTTTGCCTGTACGCACTAATATAACTTTCAGGTCTCTCTATGAGAAAGGAAAGTACAAGACATTTCTGAAATTCCTAAAGAAAAAAAAAAAGTTTAAAAAATTTAGGGAAAAAATATATCCAAGTTTGTTTGTTCTTAATAATATAGAAAAAAAAAAATCTACAACTCCTGTTTTTTTTTGTTTGTTTGTTTGTCTGTTTTTTCATTTTAGAAAACTCTATATTTTTTTTTAAACAGGAAACACAGTAAACAATTGTGCTTATTGTCTCCCCCTTTGTTCTTGTTTTACCCTACTTGATAGTAAATCTAGACCTGAATTCATTCCTGATGCTTTAAAAACCCAGATAAATCTTCTTGCTGCAGTGTTAGAAGATGCCAATAAGCTTTGCTGGAAATGATATCGAGTCATGTTGTACAGCTGTTTAAATGTGGGCATAGCCAGGATTTTCAGAAGTAACTAATGGTTCTGTTGCCCAAATGAAAGCTTTTAGAGCATCAAATGGTAGGTAGAGACATATCTTAAAAATCAATATCTAAATGTGTCTGAAGTGGCATACTAAGCATCTTTTAAAAGTCTTAGATTATCACTTAGGACTAGGAGTTAGCTGTCAGGGAGTCATAATGCAGGTGAGGGCTTTAATTTTAATGTTTATATCGATTTTTCTCTACAGAATGTATCCTCTGAGGAATGTTTGCCAAGTTCCCCAATCAGATTTATTTTTTATGCCAAAAAGTAAATTAAACTGTTCAATTTGATATGTTGGAAAGGGCAAGTTTTTTTGAATTCAGCTTGTGGAAAGCAACCTGTGGAAGGGATTGTGCTCTTATTTTGAGTGAAGAGATTTGGAAGTGTATAGTATGGGAAAATACTGAAGAGCTGAAGTAAACAAATAAAAAAGTCAGCTTGGAACAGCTTAATCATAATTGTATGTTTGATTTCCACTGCAGAAAAAAAAAATAATAATAACAAAAAAAACAGTTATTATTATATGATTCTGTGAAAATCTGAATTTTTTTTTTTCAATAAAACTGTTGTACTGTGCTATGCATAGTGTATTTACAGAGTATTTTTTACAAAGTATTTTGGAAAATGCAGTGACTTCAGCAGAAGCAAACAAGGAATCACTTGTCACTCATTTCTTCCAACCTAACTGAGAACATATCTAAAATAAATAAATAAATAAATAAAAAGATACTAAACATTTTAATATCTAGCTGTAAGCAGGAAAAGTGCTTTTGGAGAAAATCAACAGTAATAACAAAAACCCCAATAGATGCATGTGCTCTGATGTCAAACTTTATGCAAATTCAGTATATTATCTAGGGAAAAAAAGATAATAATTGTAGAAAGATACACACTGTTTCATACAGAGGCTGCACTTTCAGATGACAGAAGAAAATTCAATTCCAGATTTGGGACTGAGATTATTTAGTATGACACTCCCACATGTCCTACAGAGCTCCACTAGGAAATGTCTAACACATAGATGAGTGGAAAAATAGCACATGATGTACTTTGCACACCTGGTTGTTTGGCACTCATTAGTAAAGTCTCCATTGCTAATTGTAATTACATGTTTTTACATCAGTGACAACATCAGGTTTTTTTTGTTGGTTTGGTTTGTATTGGTTTTTGTTTATTTGTTCGTTTTTAAGGAAAAATAATAATCCAATCCATAATTATTATTTTATCATTATTTATCTCCATTTATGTATTCATTATTTATTAATAATTAAGTATTAATGATAATTAATAGTTGATAGTAGTAATTTATTTTTATTATTATTCTGACTCAGCAACTCAGAATTGTTTCTGGCCAATAGAATTTGTGATATTTAGAAATGTCTAATATTTTCAGTATGTAATCCATTGGACAAAATATTAGGACATTGACATGTTTTCCAAAGCAACGATAGTAAAGAACTTTCTGATTATTGATATGCATAGATCCTAGAAGTAAATGCATGAAGCTGTCGTGCCATTAGAGACATACCTTCTTAAACAGATAATATGGAGAAATGAGCACAAGTTCAGTCTTAGAAGTTTTGGAAAGATTAAAAGAATATAAAAAAAAAATAATATTAATATGGAAACGGAGCCATTCCTATCAACATTATTAATTTTGGTCTACGTTCTGCAAAAGAGAATGAATTATATTGTTTTCCTCAACATGATCTGAAAGTATATGATTACTAATGAAATGGAAATAATTAGCATTTATTTATTAGCATCGTCTTTTTTTTAATCAAGAAGGTGGCTCCTGTGGGTTCAACTGTGTACTTGAGGAACACCTCTGGGAGGTGCAAAGTAGCAGATATGGGGTCTGTTTTACTTTCATTGTTCTTTTGGGCAACACTTTTTTTTCCAAGTATAAAGTTCAAGTCTACATTTTGACTAATGTATTATTATTATTATTATTATTATTATTTTATTTTATTTTATTTTATTTTATTTTATTTTATTTTATTATTTTATCACTTTACAAACATCACCACATAATGTCATAATCTTGGAGTACTACACTATATATCCTGTAAAAATATTCTCCACCAGTATAAATAAAGGCTTTAAACATGTCACTCCTTATTAATATCACAGCATTAGAAACCAGAGACAAAAGGGAAGAGGGCAAATAGTTGTTGCTTTATTTAGACAAGGGAAAAAATGTCTCACTAGTTACAAGGCACATGGCGATGTCACAGTCCACAAAGATTTTGGTGCAAGGAACATAACAGTCTGTATCAGTTAATTTTTGTAACACTTAACACTAACTGGAGCAGAAGGAAAATACAGTATGTTCCTTTACTGCCGTTGTTTATAGCTAAATATAGGAATCCTTTAGAGCCTGTAGGTAAATTCTTGTTATCTAAGGGATCATTCATTACTCAGTCAAGTTAGTGTAGGAAGACAAAGCCATCATACACTACTGAGATGCCTAATATTTGCTCAAGAGTCTTTAGAAACATCTGACCTGAGTTCACTCTTAAGATAATTTGTCCTCTTCAGCATGTTCACAGCCAAATCACTGCTTGCACATCAGCAATATGATAAATAACACTAAAACAGAATGGTACCTGTATGCACACCATGCCCTCACCCATCTTCTTTTCCTGTAAAATTAAATCTGAATGTTCAGCGAGGAAAGAGCTGCAGTGAAAACTGAAAAACATGTTTTCCACAGCCTGGAAGAGTGAGGACTACAGCTGCAGGAGTAGCCAGCCACACTGCCAAACAGTGCTGCCAAAGAGTGATACAACACCCTCGGTTCACCAAATTGGTGTGTACGTAATGTTGTGTAACCTTATGTGACATGATTATTTGGAGGAGAGGGTATGTTTGTGACTTTAATTATAAATGCCTCTTGGCACATCATGATGTTGACAAGATTGACAAATCTGTACCCAGACTGTATACATACATGCACCCATCATATGCACTACTTTGTAAAGTATGTTTCACCTTTCCAGATTTATCCCAGCATGATTTTTAACAGAATTTTAAAATGACTTAATAGAAGTTAATTTAATAAGTAGCAGAAAAGAAGAATTAATACCTTCAAACACTGATATTTTAATTATCAGAACTTTAAAAAAAATATTTGTTCTGATGGCCCATAAGAAAATTATTATAGCAGCTGCTGATAGCAGGAAACAGGATGGTACCTAATATGCACAAATATACAAAATTTCCATGGCAGAAAAGTTCTGTCTAGGTGGAATCTATTTCAGCTGTTTTGAAACTTGAATATGAAGTGATAAGCAGACTGTGTAGAGTATTATCTTCTTAAATGCTTGCAGTTCATGACTGATAAATACTCCCCAGTGGTCAGAAAAGCTGATAGACTGGCTCTTCAAACATAACACTCAGTCTTCACTGTGCTTTCTCTAATTTGTTGATGTTCTCTAATTAGCCATTAGTATGGCATGTGAAAGCATACTGAATGGTTTCTGCACCTAGAGTCTTCAAAAACATTATACATGTAACTCCATGTTGGTGCAGTTGTTAGATCCTGGATAATATCACATGCAGGTTGTTCAAAGGGTTTCTTGAAATGCTCTGTTCTTGTGCAATTTCCAGAAGGGTAACTTATCAAATCTGCTGAACCTTGAGATGAGATGCTGTAAAAAGATGCACAGTACAAACATTTTAGAGACAAGATGGTTCACAAATTGTATCATCATGAAAGAGAGGTGTGTCAAGGGAAGAGGAATCTCTAGTTTTTGGGAGACATTTGTAAGATGAATAATAATAGCTCTCTGAAGACTGGCATTGCGAGGCAGACTGTCCTTGATGTAGCTAGACAACATAGCATAGTGGTGCAGCAAAGAGATTAAGACACTATAAACTGAAGCACAAAGCTGAACACTATAAAAATTTAAAGTGCAGTCTATGGTCAGTGGAGGCAGAGAAAGAAGCAATAACTTGTAAACTTTCTTGTTACTCCAGATAATTTGTTGTTGTTTTTTGATGTGTTCAATAGCTACTCAGAGACAAACTGCATCTTATCCTTAGCACAGCTGCATAAAATACAAATGATTAATTTTACATGAACACGTTTTCAGGATTTTGACAAATAAATGTGTTTGCTTTCTCATTTCTACATCAGAAAGTGGACAAAAACATTAACCAGAACACCTCCTGATAATAATTCACAGACTGCACATCCTATGTTTTAAGAGTCCTGAGTGAAAATGTTTCACGGTCTACAAGAACTGCGTGCGTTAAGAATTTCTCATTCCATGATGCCAAAGAGCACTGAAATACCTAGGCTCAGCTTTCCCCAGCTGCATATGCTCTTTTGTGACTGGTAATGGGTTCAACCATTCATGTGATGTGTAGGCAGGGAGCGCTCACATTACCCTGTCACAAATGTGTTGCATCCTCATGCCTTGTGGAAGGGGGGAATGTGGTAAATGAAGCTCCCAATAGCTAAAAGCTGGCTGCCATGCAAATTACTGTACATGCACTTCAGTTTCTTCTGATGTGCTGAGGTCCTAATGGGGATATTATGCTGGTGGTTTGGGGATGGATGGTACTGGGAAAAAAGCTGCCTAACTCCTCTCTCCCACACTGAACTGCTGTGTTGGATCAGTCTTTCCTTGTGACCTTGCAGATCCAAATGCACCTTCAGTGATTGTTACACATGCAGTAAAGGCATAGCTGCTTTGAGACACAAAAACATCATATGTCTGGGATAAAGCAATCATCTAGGCTCACTGCAGTTCATGAAGAAAGGACCCTCCAGAGAGCCATTATTCCACTTTAAGCAAGTAGTTGTCTAACACACACAAAATTAATTATCCTCCTGCTTCTCTTCATCAGACAGAATATGAATAACTACTTTAGAAATTGCACTTAATTTTTAGCCGACGAAATTGGTTACTATAGAAAAATTAAAAAAAAAAATAGACTGATTTAATCACTTTATGTATTCAATATATTTACAAAGGTAATGGGAATATTATTCAAAACCTTTGCACCACAGTATAAGAAAATAATAAATGTCAGTCTAACCTCTTTGAGGCAGTATTTTTCATCTTTGGTTATACAACAAAATGTAACATCAGATACTTCACAGGAAATTTTAAATGTCAAACGTCTAGAGCTTAATGTTTCAAGCAAGTGGGAAATTTAACTTCAAATTAGAATTTTCTAATTTACCTTTTCTGTAAGCTCATAAAAAAAAAAAAAATAAGATTGAAGTGATAGAGCTTGTGAAGTTTCTATCCTCTTTAGTATGAAATTGTATTGCTGTTCTGCCTGTAATACTTCTTTTGTCAGGTTGTTGGAGGTTTGTTCAGGCTAGCTGTGAGTTCTTGGCTGCATGTGAAATACAGCCAGAAATTAGGTCCCATATGGTTCTGGACACAACCCAATGCTAACATCAGAGGGGTTACTTATAATTTGGGAACTCAAATCTACTCCATACCCAGAAATCTGAAAGCACTCAGATCAAAGGTCTGTTTCAGCTGAGCTCTCATCAAAGGTCTAAATGTAATGTACATGACAACAGGAAGCCAATGCAGAGAGGAAAGAGTGAGTAGGCAGAATTCCACTCTCTATGGCCAGGAATAGATCTGCCGTTGTTAGCAGATCTGCCAGTAAAGGCAGTGCACAATGCTGTAAATATCACAGCGTTGCACTAGCTCCATCTTACAAAAAGATTACACCAGGGCAATAGTGATGTGGTCTCCTCTGCTATATACAACTGCCGTGTTAAAAGGGGGGAGGGTTGCCATTGTGTTCATACATTTTTTGTTGTGAAAAGTATGTAAGATATTTTTATAGCTGTCTGGATTCCATCTTTTCCTTCAGACATTTTTCCTCAGGCAGCCTTCCTGAGGCCATCATGCAAACAAAACAAATAAATAAAATAATTGAATGAGCACTGCACATATAAAACCTAGGCATTTTAAAGGAACAGGTTAGAAATTTGAGTTTTGCATGGTTTGCAGTTTAAAAAGTAAGAGCAGATAAAACATGACAGCTAATCTCCAGTGATCACTGAAAATGTTCTAAACCTGCCTTTTAATGTTTTGCTTTTTAAAGGCACATAAATAGTCAATTTACCTTTAATTTTTAGAACTTGAAATTCTTTTCTTATTCTGCTTTTTTTTCTTTGGTGTCATATTGTTCAGGTTCCGTCTGTTCTAATCCATATTTTTTTTGCAGATACGTGGTAAAATAGTTCTACAAATTCTCTGAAATAAAACTCATATGAGTGAAACAATTGCCATCAGTAACCATCGGGGAAGCCCATTAGCATTGATCTGATGATTTTTGACAAAAATAGATTTCAGGAAGAATTTTGGAGGCCAAAACCTGCATTTTTTCAAGCACAAATTGACTGGTAAGTGTGCATTGGTGTTCCTCTCCTGATAGCTCCAACCCGTGACTCTCCCTCTAGAGCACTGCAGCTGCTGGGCCTCCAGTTTCCAAGTTACTCGTGTCTGAGTGAGAGGACTGAGAACAGCTGTAGTGCTGTATTGTTCTGGAAAGACCAGACCTTTCATCATGTAGAACCTTTCTCGTAGTCAACACTGCAGCTGGGAAACAAAGTTAACATGTTTCACTGCTGATCTGAACTCTTCCAGTAAGACTGAGTCTTTTCAATGTTTGCATTCATGTGCTGTCCCTGTGCAGAAACCTCATGGTAATATGGTAGTATCATGTGTGAGGTATTATGCATTTGATGGGAAATAATTTATTCTCCTTCCTTCTGTAGAAATCTAGACTTGCCTGTTTCCATACAGAGATATATAGCAAGGCCACCCCAGTTGAGGCAGAAAAAGGAAGCCAATGAGAATTCAATACTTCAGTACTGGCAGACTTTGGCAGTTCTGCAAGAATGACCAACCTGTGTCTTGAAGGGCAGAAGTTCATGAACAAATGGAAGATGGATGCAGAAGGAAAGAAGACAGAGTCAACAAGTTAAGGCATCAACAGACAGCAGGGAAATTACACAGATAGTATTACTTGACCAAGAGAGATAGGAGGAAACAGATCCAAACCATTCTACAGAAACATTCACTAAGCTGGAAACATGAAGAGTAAGAGAACACCCAACTGAGGAGAAAATAGGAGGAATAATGTGTGTTGGTAGATTAAAGAACTGACTGATTACAGAACTGACTAATTAAGTGGAATATTGTGCAATGCAGTAGTACAGGCAAAATACAAAAGAGAGAGCAGTTTCCTGAAGGGTGCAATCAGCAAACTGGGATTTTCTGAGCTTTTTAAGTGAAAACGTATTGTATTACTCTTGTATGAGGGGAGGCAGCCTTAAGCTCAGTTGCACCATCCTCAGTGAAGCAAAGGAAGAGATTGTTCCTGAGAGAATGAAGAGCCTCCTGTAATGGACTGATGTGCATGAAGGGTAGTGACTTCATGCCTTTATTTAACACAGTGAACTTGTTTTTTGTAATGCCTCTGCTCCATGGACAAGGAGGAATTTCTCTGTGTATTCTTTTTACTAATATACATGGGAACTTACTGAGATTTAACCTAGCAAACAAAGAATTAGGAAAGCAAATTTAAACATCCGCATATGCCAGCAAGGACAGTCAACAATCGGCCCTTATTTTCTGGGTGTGCTTTTTGGTCAGCTGTGGGAAATACTTTGTTGCAAAAATGGAGCTTCCTTTTCCAGAGGGGTCCGAAACAGCCACTACCAATACCGTCAGTTTATGGAACAGTGGTTGTCATGCACTGGGGGATATGGTTGAAGCAAACACAAATCTTTAGCAATTTCCCAGTCTGTGCTTGTCCTCAGAGCTATCTTAGATGAGTGCTCAAAGACTATATAACCTGGCAGCAGCTCTTTAGGCTGGTTTGTGAGCCTACAATATTTGCCATAGCTTGCTTAAACTAAAAAAGTTGTGCTTGATCAGGGTTATTTAAATACTGTTGTCACAAGTGTAGCTTCTCTCAGATGTCAGACATCATCACGTTTTTTCTAATTAAAACAGTTTGCAATAATTAAATTTTATGTGGCTGTATTTCTACTTAGAAAAGGCTAAATGGTTGGCAAGCCTCCTAAAGTAGGATTAGACTGCAGACCAGCTCAGACAATGCTTCCAGGCATTGGGGATGTACTGCAAAATGAGTTTAATAAAGTCTGATTAGATTAGATTACTTTCTCTGGTCAATTTGAAGCACACTGGCCACAGGATAAATCATCTTTTTATCTCACTGTGCTGCTCTTTTTCTTTGCTGAATCATATTTTAAAAACATTAAGCATATTTTTAAACATATATTTATTTAAAGATGCCAGGAAACATAACGTTGTGAGTTCCTTGTTGCCCAAGTGCAATTCGATATTATATCTCAGTGTAAAAGATCCACCCATTACCTGAGATGTCTGTAGTGATTTGTTTACCTTCTTATTTTATCTCCCTTTTCTCCCTTTTTTCCATACATAGATGGCCTTGCTAGCATCACTAGTAAATAGTCTTGCATTTCTTAACCTGATCTGTCAATATAAGAGTTTATGTATTGAAAACAATGGTAGTTAGATGGTTCTGACAAAAAAAAAAAAAAAAAAAAAAAAAAGTTTTAGTGTGTTGATTTCCTTCACATTGTGTTAATGCACTTTTTTCAAACTGAACAACATAACACTAACTGCCATTGGTATCTAGTGCACAGGAAATGCCAGATATACTTCTAATTTGTGCATGGAGCTGTAATATCGCAGGCATATGTAGAGTTTGAAGGCTTGAGACACCTTCCACTTTAGGCATTTAAGGATCTGAGAATCATCCTCAAGTTCTGCACTGGTGAATGCAACACCTTTGCCTTTTCTAAGCCTGGGCATACCATCACAATACACAGCAGTATTAATATGCTGTGAGAGGAGTCCAGAAGCTGTCCCATGTTAGATAAGGACCAGTTTCATCTGTCTCCAAAGGGACCCGCCACTGCCCACAGCTGAGCCAGTAAGCGTTGTTGTTTGTGCCTCTGTGAGAGCAGATTTAAGAAAGGGCAAAAAAAAATCTTCTGCATAACAGCAGCTGAGAGAGTGAGGAGTGAGAAACAGCCTTGCAGACCCCAGGGTCAGTGTAGAAGGAGGGCAGGAGGTGCTCCAGGCAAGGAGCAGCAGTTCCCCCACAGCTGAGCAGATCTCCACACTGCAGCCTGTGAAGGAGCCCCCGGTGGAGCAGGTGGACTTTCATTGAAGGAGGCTGAGGCCTGTGGGAGGACCCCCGTGGGAGCAGACCCCAGGCTGGACCTGTAGCCCATGAAGAAGACACAGGAGCAAGGCATCTTGGGGGTTACTGCTGCCTGTGGGGGACCCATGTTAGAGCAGTTTGCTCCTGGGAGATGGACCCTGTGGTACGGAGCTATGTGGGAGCAGTTGTTGAAGAGCTGCTGCCTGTGGGAAGCCCCCGCAGGATCAATTTGGGAAGGATGGCATCCCATGTGAAGGACCCCACCTGGAGCAGGGGCAGAGAGTGACCATGAAGGAGTCGTGGAGACAAAGTGCTATAGACTGACCGCAGGCCCCATTCCCTGTTCCTCTCTGCCACCTGGGGGGAAGGTGGAAGAGGGTGGATGAGGGTAAAGTGTTTTTCAGTTATTTTCCTTTGTTTCTCACTTCTTTAGTTTGTTAGTAATAGGCAAAAAGTTTTACCAATCTCCCTGCTCTGAGTCAGTTTTGCTTATCATGGTGATTGTTGAGTGATCTCCCTGTCCTTAACTCAACCCCTGAGCCCTTTGCATTGTATTTTCTCTCTTTCCCTTTGAGGAGGGGTAGTGAGAGAACAATTGTGGTGAAGCTCAACTGCCCACCTTAATAAAACCACCACAGATCTTAACAGATTAATGAAAACAACAGCTATTTTTTTTCAAGAGTAATCTAATCTCAGGGGGTTATATCTTCCACAATTATTTTCAAGGCAGAAGCTTTATAATTTCTTGAGAAAAATCATTAGGTGGCCTTGGAAGTTACAAAACTCTGTGGCTAACTCCACAGCAATATCATTTTCTTCTTCCAATAAATCCAATGGCAAAAAGGATTCAAGCTCACTATGCTTTTTAAATATATTAACTCTGAGGATTTTATCCCTTCTCTATTATATATGAACAATAAAGCTCACTGGTTACTGTGAAATCTTCAGAAATTGAACACTTTGAAAGCTGAATTGCTGCAGTTTGTCTAATTGCTAGTAAAATGTCATTAGGTGCTGTTAAAACTTGGTTAAACCTTACAAACCAACTCACTCAGCAAAACAAGTTAAAATAAATTGGATAGGAGCCAGAAGAGATGAGACAGGATTATTTAAATCTAATATGTGTTAGAATACAGCTTAAGTCCTCTGACCCTAATCACTTTCCACTGGAGTACATCAAATTAGGATCCTGGGACAATTTGCGTAGGAGTCTGAGTAAATGCACTAGTTTTGCCCTGTGAAAGAATTCATGCCCTTTAATAATAAGTGAAAAGGCACAGATGGCTTCATAAGAGTTCCAGAGGCTATCTATATGCATAAGAAATCCCAAGATACAAACTGCAGTGCTGGTCCTGACACCTAGGTATAAACACAGTGAACAATGGGAAGTGTTACACCTTTAGCAACCTCTAATGTTCTTTTTTATGTTAACTCATACATTTCAGTTTGTATAACAATAATTGCTGTGTACATAGTAAGTGTTCATTTTCTTTAGACATTCTCTTAGACTTGTGTTTTCCTTCAAATCTATCTTTCTCAGCTAATGCCCTAGAAAAAGCTGAGGTGGGAATGGATAACCTGATCCTGTCTGCAGCACTGCACATTGTTAAAGAAATTTCAATCAATCTTGTGAGCAGGTCACGGTAATGACATTGCCTTAGTGGGGGCATTGAAATTCTCAGGAGAGCTGTGACATGGCAGTACTCAGAGATCCTTTGGACCACTCCCATTGCCTCTGTTCTATGAATAACAGGAATGCCTTGAAGTAACTAAAGAAGGTCATCAGTACTGACACCTGGGGTTGTTTATTTGGCATGGATATATTTGTTCCTGTTTCTCTGAGTATGATGGGGTTGAGGGTAAAGCAGTATATGTGTGGATTTTTTTCACTTTGCTTTACCTTTTCCAACTTTTCACAATTCCTTTATTATTTCTTGGAATGCTCAGAATAACCCAGTTCTCAAAGCAAGCCTGTGTGCAGTTTGCCATCAAATCACTTACAAAGCACCACACTTCTGATCATTTCTGCTTTCAATCTTTCTCTCAAAATATCACTCTTATCTTCATAAGGCTCAGAAGAACAGTGCTGAGTGGACACTATCAGTTTATTATGGAAATTTCACTTTGTAGTAGAAATCAGTAATATATAGGTGAAAATAAAGTCTTCGACATATTAGCATGATTACAAGAGACTACCATAGAAAATTAGTCAGATAAGTATGCAATTAGATATAGATATAAGGATAGATCCTTATGTACCTTCTATCTGCTTTTTGCCCTGCATTCTTATTTAAAGTGACTAAAAGTTAAGTGGTGTGGATCATGGCACATAAGATGAATGGTTAAATGCAGATGTGGTTGTTCTGTATTACAGGAGTGATGTAGCTAACTTTTGCATAGTTAGGAATACCCTATGAAGCAGACTGAAAATACCAAAACTGTGAAATAACCATTACCTGTAAATAACCATTTAAATACCTGTAAATAACCATTATAAATTTACAGGTAAACATTACCTGTAAATAACCATTATAAATAACCATTACGTGTAAGGTGTGTAAATGATAAAAAAATAAAGTAGTGTAGGGAGAACCATCATTTATTTTTATATTGATAAAAAGAATTCAGGCTGATTTTTGGTGTGATTAAGTTAACAACAATAAATATATTCTTAGAAGAATATATTTACAATTTCATGTACAATTTCATATGTACATGAAATTTTGTGATGTTATTTTAAACTAGTTTCAGACAGATGTTTCTGCAGCCTTTGATTCCTTCTGAATTGTATCAAGTTGTTCATTGCTGACACATTAAAAAACAAACAAACAAACAAAAAACCCTACAGCTGTGGCAGATTATTGGTTCTCTTTTCTCAGTTAACATTTTCTATATTATTTTGTCTGAATGGAGTCTTCTGTAGGATAACAGAATTGTGTAAGCATTTCTGCAATCAAAGCAAAAACCCAAGAAACTCCTGGCTTTTCACCAGAACTGAAGCATTCTAGAAAGACTTTCATCTGAGATACTGCAGTGGCAGCATCAATTCTTGTGAACAAACACTATTGTTTCTACCTAGGAAGCAAACTCCATCAGTCTGTACATTAAGGACATTTTAAAAGTGTTCCCCATTCACTATCCTCACAAAATCCTTTCATTTCTCAATAATTAAAGCAACACATTTCTCAATGATCTAAATAATATATTAGCAATGAATAAATCATTTGGCCATAAGGCCACTTTCAAATTTTTATTTATAGTCTCACAATAGAGAAAAAATGCTTACCTTAATCAGTATCTCCTATTCTTCAGCAGGTCTCACTAGACCTAGTGGCTTTAAACTGGATCTAAATCTAAATTCATATTTGTTTTGCAACTTAGACTGGGATGTCAGTCCCTACCAAAATCAATTACTCAGATTAGTTGCAGTGAATGTAACTAATATAAAATATATTTTTTTCAGAATTGTGTCTCATTGCAACATAACCTCTTCTTTTCTGAAAGCAAGCTTCATAAGCAATGAAATAAAATTTTGGTTCAATGCAATTAAGACCTGCAAATAACCACAGGAAGTTGCTAAAGTTTCTGCTGCAATTTTTGCTGAAGTTCACCTTCTGCCACACAGAGAAATTCTTATAGCAAGTGGAAAAATACTACTACAAAGACTGTTGTGGTCCCTTTATAGAACTGAGTAAAGGTGTTTTTCAGGACTCGTGTTTCTTTCTTGGACACCCATCCCCTCTTCATCTAGGTTCATATCTACACCATGTCATTTATTGTATGGAAAAAAAAAAAGTTTTATAGAAAATAATTGTTACATTATTGAAAGCTGCAAGTCTAATGGGGACATCCCCAGACCCAGAAGGACCAAGGACACACCTTTAATAGTCAAAATGTTAGATTAATTTCACAGCTCAAGCAGTGTCCTAAATCCACCTTTTCACCAAGAGATTCCCAAACCAAGAGGTTATAGCTTTCACTCTTTCTTCCTCTCACTTCAGAATTTCTCTTATTAATTCAAAGGAGAACATGGTTGGATGGTGTTCTTCAGTTTGCTGGCCCTGTTGTTTCCTGTCTAGAGGTCTTCAAGAACACAGAGAGGAGATTTGGAACCAAGGCCTTCTACATCTTAAGTGAGATTCAAAGTCACTCTGAATCTTTCTCTCTCTGGTCTCTGTTTCAAAACTTCGGTCTCTTTCTTTTTCCATCCTCCTCCCATCATTGTGACCAGCTTTATTTACAACTTTATCATTTTTCAGTCATGTGTAGAAATTACCTTTGTTTCTTACAAGCCTCATACATTTCCTTCTGATTTCTGTGGTTCTTTGAGGTTCTGATTTAAGTAGTTCAAAGGTTTTAAGGGTTTAAATTCAAGGGTTTTTTGCTGTTGACAGTGTTGTTTTTTATTTTGGTTACACGTGGATAAGCAGAGCTGGGGTCCATTTTTTTCCTGAAAATCATGTATGGCAGCACTGGGAAGCAGCCCCTATAGCTGTGCCTCAGCATTATTTATTACGCAATATTTTAAAAGTGTAATTTCTTCCTAATGAGTAGTTGATAAAATGATTGTTGGATAATTGAGTTACAAATATTTAAATAAAGCAACTTCTAATATAAGAAATAAAATATATTTTTTATTTGTTAATTACTTGTATGTATCTGACTTAGTAGGCGAGGTAGTCTAAATCTTCCAAAGTCCCCATCATCCTTAGAGTCATCTTGGATGAATAAAGAAAGCAAAAGAGACATTGTGTCTTAAAATAGCAAATTATCACTATAGCACAGAGGGAAAATGTTCATGGCTTCTCCTTAGCAGTCTAAAAATAGAAAGAAAGAGAGAGAAAAGCATCAGTTTGTTTATTCAAGCTGGTAGAAGTCACAACCCTGCTGCTTTCAGTCTGTCCTTTCCTTCAGTCAGAATGACTGGCAGTTGTAAACATATGTTATTCCCTTTCAAAAATCTAATATGAGCATCCTGGCTAGAACTGCTTGCTGACATGTACAAATTATCCAAGGATACAATGTTGTTTATCACAGTATGAGCTTCCTGCTATGAATGTGAATACTCTCCAGCCAAAGAGCAGAGCAGTTGTGTTCTGGGAGACACACTACATGTCAGAAACTGAATCTTAATTTTGAGTCTCTGGATGTTTACTGTTTAACTGAAAACTGATTATCATAATTATTCAATATTGTAAAAAATCAAGGAACTGAGTTGCAATTATGATGCATTTGTAAATGAATATGCAATTATTAACATCTCATATAAACTTAGCTTCGGTGTGCCTTAGCCTTATAAACATGGTAGAGGCAAACAATTGCGCAGGTGATATGAACAGAATGCCACAAAAGCACCTGCAAGATCAAGATATTTCTGTGAGCTGAACCTGCTCAAAAGTTGGCATACCAGAACACCTATTGTCTTCCTCAGCTGTAATATTCATAATATTAAATAATATTCATAATATCTAATATTCGCAATATATACTGTAGCAGGGAAGGATATAATGGTACATTCTTTCTCCTGTTTCTAAAATTTTTGTGCCTTGCAATGCGTTGAATATATCACTAAGAATTTGCTCATCTGAAAACCTCATCTTCCTACTTTGTAGATGCCAGATAAATAACACTGCTCACTGTCTGGGGACTTTGAGGAAGTGGAGAAGCAGGCAACAGGTAGAAAGTTCACACCTCTTTAGCCAATCACTTTCACTAATGCATGGTATGTTTAAGAAATCCTTTTACCATAAGCTTGCTTGAGACAACCTTAAGACTTATTACTTAATCCCTCTGAAGGATTTTTTTCTTTAACTGTCTAACCAAAGAATTCAAGTAAGTGCACTGTGCAAATTAAAAAATGAGACAGGCTGAGGGAAGCAGGCTAGAAAGCCACTGACAAAATATAGGGACTCAAGAGACTTCCAAGTGAGATGATTCACAAGGGTAGTGGAAACGCTCGTTTAAAGCACAAAAATAAAGGTGAGTAATGCAGCTCCATGTTTTATTAGCCCCATGCAGCTACAGCAGCATCTGCTCACAATACTTATATTTTGTAAGAGGGCTAACTGGCTCCTAGTGAACTGGACCAGTCCCAGACGTAAATTTACACTTCCTCCTTTCAGTTGAGCTGCAGCGATTTGGTTGCTTGAGAAGTTTCCATAGCCAAAGAGTTCAGAGCCATGCTATATCTTACATAAAAAATCAGTGCTATTGAAAAATAAATTCCAGCACCTCTTCCAGCGCTATCAGTACATTAATTACCCTTACCAAATAAAATGTTTTTCACTTGTAGTGACTAAGAAATGTTTACACTACTGAAGAGAGTAAATTATTGATGATTTATCAAGAATATGGCTTTGTCAAACCTGTTATCGAGGTAAAAAAAAGATGGCTAGAAAAAGGAAGTCACAATTTTGAGATTATACATTGCGATCCTAGTTATGGATATAAACTTGGTTATATCTGAAAAATGTCCCACAGAAAGTTACTACTAGTATGGACAACATTCAAAAAGAGACACTCTAGAATGTTGATTTCAGTATTCATGTACTCAGTTTTAAAATAATAATAATAATTAAAAAAAAAAAAAAAGGCTTTCTGCATTTGTCTTGCTTTTAGTCAGTGCTAAAAATGAAAACCTGTACCTAAGTGTACCTATGTACCTAATGTACCTGTACCTTTTATTGTTAATAAAAGCAAAGTAAATGAATTTACTGAAAACATTGAAGACAGCCTAGAGTATGATACTTTAGAACTGTAAAAAAGTTCTACTCCAGCAACGAATGACACTCAGAAGGTGGGCATTATTAGTTCTATTGTAAAATTTAAGGATTCGTCTATATTTCCTTCTGTCCTTTCAGATGCACCTGTTACACTATTATTAACTTCTCTCAGAATACTTTCAGGCACTTCAGTCTCTGTGTGTGAGGCTTAGAACCATTTGTCATTTACAAACTCTCTCCAAACTGTATAAGAAGTGATAGAGATATAGGAAGTTCATTCAAAGAATTTCAGGAGGTTTTTAAGGGGGAGACTTTTTTTAAAAAACAAACAGACAAGCAAAAAAGTCCTTACGACTCATCTTTTCTCCAATTACACTGACCTTATAGAACCAGGAAGAATATAGATTTTTCAGGACACAGAACTTAAAGAAATCTGTAATATCACATCTGTACCAAAAAAATAAATAAAATAAAATAAAATAAAATAAAATAAAATAAAATAAAATAAAATAAAATAAAATAAAATAAAATAAAATAAAAAAGAAGTGGATTTTTTTTTTCATTAAAATGGAAAATGCATAAGAAACTTTTCTGAGAGACTGTAATTGACATGCTGGTTAAATCTAAATGTAGAAAAGGGCAATAGTGGGCAACGAGGTTAAGCAGAGATCTAAAGATTAGTGGAAGCAATAAACAGAAGGCTTTCAAAAATGAAAAAATATAGCAAGTCTGGGAAGGAGAAAGATTTAAGAACTACAAAGTACAAAAAAAAAAAAAAAAGCTGTATTGCAAATTGAACTACAGATAATGCTTCAATACGTTGTTGTAAGTCATCAGAATGCCTGTTTTAAAATATTTTTTTAAAAAAATTATTAAAAATAAAATTTATTAAAAAATAAATATTTTTTAAAATATTTATTTTTAAAAAAGGCTCAAGTACTAACAGCTGATGAAGTAGAAGAAATAAATACCGTCAGCTTCACAAAATGATGTATTTTCTGGTCATTATTGTATTAGAAAGAATAACTATAGTCAGTAACAGGAAGCTAGAGATCAGTTAAAGGGAATAGAGAAAGATAACAGAATGATAACACAGAAATGACAGTATATTAAATTACAGTATTAGAAAGAAAAATTCAACGAGGTTTAAGTAAAGTTTAGAGGTGTGATATTTCATGAAAGATTTAGGTGGAAGAGCATGGGGACATTTTAGAGATTTTGTTTCTATTCTTTTGTTGTTTTTCTTTTTTATCATGGTTTTGCACATTTTTTAATTTATCAAATCAAGCTTCTCAAAATTATCGTTTATTCAAAATCAAAAACATATAAAAAGTAATATTTTTGCTTCAGAGCAGGTTTCTTTAAGAATACAGAACAAAATTCAGTTACATGAACTTATATTCTCTTCCATGGCTGCAAAATATTATCTCATAGCAGTATACAAAGGAGTTTTGCTTGCACAGTGAAGTGAAAGAAAATAAGAATACAGAAGAATAGAGGAGAACTTTTGTGTTCTCAGAGTGTGCTAAATATAGATTCATGCTAAATTAGTGAGATGATTAAGTGGGTTCATTGTCTTATTTTTAAGAAAGCCAGGGAACCTTTCTTGAGTAGATAAATTCTACACTGGTTTATACATCAGTTCCATTTTGGAAATAAAGACAAGATATTTTCACTAGTTTGAGCAGGAAGCACATTTCTGAATTTGACATAAAATAAAGGTTAGAAAAAGCAGCCTTGTTCAGCATCACATACCACTGCCAAGGCTGTTCCAAATCTATGACCTTGGATGATCAGCTTATGTCTACTTTTCAATGTGTCCCTTCCTAATACATATAAGAGCGTCTAGACTGTAAGAGCTTGATGACCTGTCCTTTTCTGTGCACACATACACACACACACACGCACGCATGCACGCACACACAGTGGAGGAAATTTTACTGTTATTTTATATATACATATTATTACATATTACATATTATATGTATCTTGCTGACCTAAGTATTCTTCAAATCTATAACGGAGAATGTGGCCACAATTTTTTCTTCTAAAATCAAATCCACTAAAGTAAAAGTGGTGGCTCTTCATCTTTAGAGATAAAAGACAGTACTTAATTTAAATTACGCTAGATAAATTTAAGAATATCTTTAAAACAATCTTTTGCATTTTCTAGCTTTTGTTTAATCTCATAACTCAAAGTAGAGAAATCTTGCCAGTATGAAAATTAACATTCTGCCTGATAGTGTAAAAGAAAACACAACTGTTCACATCAGTACTTTCTCAGACTGATGACTGACCCAGAATTTTGCACCCTTTAGCTATTTATGCAGCTTATGAAGGAAAGTTCTTAGGTTTGTCTCAAGGACCTAATTCAAATAAGACTCCCCTGCAGTTCCACACTTGCTTCATGCAGGTACAATCAAACACACTCAAAAGGAATCAATACTGGCTCGGTACAGACAGTGCAAATGACCCCTTCACCATTTTACATTCTGTGGAACTGTGCAAGAACACTCACAGGAGCTGAAAACTTACAATTCTAGCATGACAGCTACAGGCTCCTCTCTTTTAGCTACTTGTCCTACTTCCTCTATTTTAGTGTCTTTTCACACCAGCTCTCAGAGGTCCATGCAAAATTTGTGAAATTGCCTAGTTTTGTGATGGCTCTGAGAGCATAGTATCAATATTTAATTTCTCCAAATCAATTCATTTCTCTGCGTTAGACAGCACAGTGGCTGATACTGCTTCATTCAAGTTTAAAAGACAATCCTTGTATCATTTTTCCACTTCAAGGAAGGTTATATAAGAGGGTACAAAATGACCTGAAGAAAATACATTTGGTCAAAAGTAAAAACTTGAAAACTGTAGGTTTGTACACAGCAGAAAAGGATAGTGAAGGAGTCAAAAATGGACAGAGTGAAGAAAGGAACAAGAGACACGGGAAGAATCCCAACACAGCAAGCAGAGAAATTATAAAGATTTCAGGGGCATAAGCAATCAACATTTTACAGTTTTACAGTTACAGTTAGTCAACAACCTTGGTAATGTCATTTCAGTTGTGTGACAGGTTAAGGCAAAAATAATGTTGTTTCTGAAACTATCTATTTTGTATTTCCCTGACATCCGTTTATATAAGTTGTTATTATGGACTTCTGATCAGTTTTAGACACAGAATATACTACCTCACCTCTCAGCAAAGAAAAAAAAAAAAAAAAAAAAGTAATAAAAATCCTCTAGTACAAAGATTTCAATCCAATTACAAACCACTCTCTAAAAAACACTAGATCAAATCACAAAATTATCAGAAATTATTAAGGATTAAAATAAAAAACAGTGTAGGTAAATAAATGAATTCAACTCCATATCTTTTGATATGTTTTTACCTTATTTGTTCACCAACACACATATGTTTGCCCTTCTGAATGACATAACAGAGAGTGAACAAACATAAACACATAAATGCTTTTCTCTCTCTTAGTGCATAGCTTCTATCTGCATTAAAGCAATGGAATCACCTCACAAATGTTCAGTAGACACTTCTAAACATAGTAGGCATAAATTCTTGGTTTGTTTCTCAGTACAATGAGAAGAGACACAAATTGACTGATTTTGAGTTGGAAGATAAGGGAATCCTGGTCCCACCAACTGATGGAGACTTTGACCAAATCTCATTTGACAGGGAGAGTCAAATGTAACCTGTCCAATACGAAAGGGTCTAAACCAGAACTATGAGAAAAATATAATTTCTGAATAAATAAAAATAATTATTTCAGTATGCCAACCTCAAACCCTCTCCCAACAAAAAAGAATAGAGAATGTATTCTAAACAGCAAGAATTTGCTTTCCAGCCCCAGATAGCTGTGTCTATTGGAAAGATTTACATGTTTGGGGCATTCATTGTATAATGCAGCTTCCTCAGCTGATTTTACTAGAAGTAATTCAGATTAATGTATCTGTGAATCCAGAATGACTTCAGCATAAAGAAGAGCTGGTGGGTTGATGTAATCTTCTCTCTAGGATTATTCTTTCTGAAATTATCAGTTACTCATTTTGCCATTGTTTTGAAAGAAATCTTTCAGTCTCAGATAAAAAGGTGAGGATCTGAGAATCTTATAAGGTGCAGAAGGAAAAATTTTCTGTAAACAACGTATTTTTTGAAAGTTTGCTTTTAGAAGTTAACTGAACAAGCTGATAAATATGACTTACTACAGCCCATGTTAACATGACATGTATGGGTAGGTGCCAATGAATATACAGATAAATATATACATACACATGCAAGAAGTTTTATACCACTTAAACAAGTCCTTGAATGCCTCTTTCAAACCTTTGCTAGATTTTTTTCTAGATGAAACTTTTCAAATAATGTGTGTCTTTGTTTGACCCTCTGAGCTCACCAACATACAAAAGCTTTGAATATTGCATAACTGAAAACAAATGACATGTTGTTAGCTTGAATATAATAATTAATTTATAGGTATTTAACCTTAAGTTTACTGAGAGTGAGGACATCTGTTATTTATGCTGTACTGCAAAACCATTCCAAAAGCTTTTCTAGATCATATAGAGTAACTAAAGTTAGCTGTGATGGGCCTGACTTAAAACAACAGTTTGAAAACAGTTTGACTTTAAATGATATCTAACATAATTGAACCCTTTTTTACTGCTATTATATTAAAAGTTATCAGATAATAATCTTTGACAATGGATTTTACTTTTATTGAAAGGTATTTTAAAATTTCTTAAGAGGTTATTATCTTGAAACAAAAACTTCTAAAATTGCCAATAATACAAACTAATTTCATGAACTTCATTCTGGATCTTTACTTAAGGTTTTGGGTCATATAAAACTTTGGAATGTCATATGAAACACTTTCATGGTTTAGGAGCATTCAAAACTGATGAGCACTCAAGACAGGATATGTTATATTAACAGCAAATATTGAAAACAGAAATGAAGTCTTAGAGAAAGGAGAACATTTCTTCCATAAATCCACATAGGATACATGTATCACCTCTGTTATGTATACATCTGATCTTAGAAGTAAAATTCATTTGAGAGCAGGAAATGAATGAAGACTTCTGTATAATGAACTATAACTGATAAGAGTTATTCCATGCTACGTACTGCATTTCAGCTCTTTTCTGGGAAGATATCACTCAAACAGAAGTGTTCCTTTAATAGCTCCTTATCTCTGGAGTAATTAAAACTACATCAAGTCAAGTAATATCCATGCAAAAACCTTTTCCAAATTGTGTGCATTTTACGTAATAAACACTATGTGGCATTTTATATAAACAAAAGCAAGCAAAAAATAAAACAACAAACAGCTACAATAATAAACTTTCTCTATATTCTATCCATTTAGATGTCCAGGTTCAATCAATGTTTACTTCTCCTAGACAACAGGATTTTACTTTTTATAAGAAAATGCTGAATTTAAAAATAATGAGAAACAAAAGACGTCCTTAAAAAAGCATCTTTATATACATAATATATAGTTCTCTGAATTGCCTTCTGTCTAGTTATTTCAATTTTTTCCAGAAACCACTTTAGTATTGTTTTGCCAGTTCTGAAATGACAAGACACTTGCTTTGAAAAATATTTTGAAAAAACAATGTGGACAGCAATGCTGATGTTCTTTTTTTTATGTCATCAAAAAAAAAAAGAACTGATTTATGTTGCCAAAATAATGTCAAAGTAAACAATATATGAAAATGAAATGGTATTTTGAATTAGATTAAGCATTTATGTAGTATGTGAATTTAAATCCAAAACAATTAAATTCATTCAAATCAGAGTATAGTTAAAAGGTGTCTCTGGATGAAGGCTTTATTCTATAATAATCCAATTGTAGTTGTACCAACAAAATGTATGGCACTAAAAACATATTATAAAGCAATAAGTCAGCAAATATCAAAGTGTGACAGCTGATAGTTTTTGGTTTGTTTGTTACTTGTTTGTTTTTGAAAATAGTGGTTCTTGTACATTACCTGACACCTCAACAAATGTTAATAATACTCTCAAGGACACTGAGACAGGCAAGCTTCAGTGAAGTGACTCAAACAAAGGAAGATTTTAATAATATTTAATCTGAAAAACTAGGATAAATTGAGCTTATCCCAATTTGTAAAATCATTTTAAATCTGATTCACTTGAAGTGGATAATTTAATTTCAAAAGGTCAGGAGTTTACCTAAATATCTGGGTGTATTTAATAGGTGATAAAGTTTGCATCAAAGGAAGTTTGCCCTTATATGTAGTTATAGAATTAAATGAAATTATAGAATATTCCTGATAAGGCCCAGGACAGCATTAGTTGTCATTTTTTCCAGAATCATACAGAAGGCAAATTAATGGCATGATGCCTATTTTATCTAAAACTGAACTATTTAGTTCAGTTTGGAATGGTTTAGATCAATTCAAAATACCTGAAGATTTTTCTGCAACTACTTTTAAAACTAACATTTAAAAAAGTCAGCCTATAGTCAAGCTGGACACATTTTACTTACAGCAAAAGAGATGTGAGAAAAAACAAATAAACCATAACAAACAGTTGGGAAATCTGGACTCTGATGTAACGCATGAATTTTACATCCAGCACAAAAGCTTTCAGGACTGTGAAGATATTTACACTTGAAGAGAAATACAGAGAGTAAAACATACTACTGTTATCATAATGAAAACTTAGGCATTTTCAGAACCAAATGACTTTTCAGTTTATTTTGGGGTTTGAAACACATTTCTAAAATCACAAAGCTCTACAACACCTAATAAAGTTCAGAAGAACTTTAAAAACAGTAATTTTTCTTAATATCCCCCATTATGGTGGTGAGAGAAAGTTTCCAAGCTAACAGCTAATCCTAGCCATCCCATCTGCCTGATTACATCTCCACTAATCACAGGTTTCTTCTTTCACAAAAGCCTACCATGTGTTGAGAAGACAAACAAATTTAGATATTTTTCACAATTGTTGGAACAAAGGGATTAAATGACCAAGTCTGGAGTTCTCACGGAGAACAACCTGCTTTCAATCAAATGAATCATAGCCTCAGAGCTGTTCATTTCATCAACTGAAGGCATTTCATGGTATGGCAGTTTAAAAGCTGGCAGTGGATGTATGGACTTCATCCGTTATGAAAAAACTTTTGCTTAAAGATAAATGAAATTCTGCTCTTGTTCCAGAATCCTCGTGACTGTGTTGTGAATAAGTATTTGAACACAGTGAAAGTAAATCACTGCAACTTTCAATTAACTCCAGCCTCCCTTTGCAGTTAAGATGTTCTACACAAAGGGGTAATAAATAAACTAAACTAAACTAAACTAAACTAAAATAAAATAAAATACAATACAATACAATACAATACAATAAAATAGCAGCAAAGCAATACATTTATATAGAAATGTAAGAGAAAAAATACAGCAACTGTCTCCCACCATAAGAGCCTTCATTTTTGATTTCTTCAAGAGACTGGCAAGTCTTAGTCATTTTACATTTAAAACTGCAGCAGATGAGCAGCCATGTTACAGATATCTGCATGCAAAATATAACATTGACTCCTAGGCTGCCAGGCAGAATCTCCTTTGAAAGTTGAGCTCAAAAAGTTCCATCAACTTCAGTATGAAACAAGTGCAGGGAGGATTTCAATTGTGATCCTTCAGGATCACAATTTACTACTGTAAGATATAACTGAGAAATAAGCTTACTGTAGAGCTTGGCAATCCTTAGACAGCCAGGTGAATTGAGGAGGTTGAATACTTGGTTCTCTCTCTATCTATGTATCTATTTTCATGCAAAACTGAGCTTGTTTCAGATTTATTCATGACTTTCAGATTAATCTCCACTAAGTTTCATACACTTCTAGGGTAGAGGTGAAGGGAAGACAAATTTTTGTTTCCAATACTGAGATGGTTGTGCTTTTAAAATTCCCCAAAGGAGCAGAGATTTGATTTTTATTCTGTGTTTGCTTATGGAAGGCACTGGCTATGTTGCCAGGTTCACTTCTTTTTCTGATGGTGCTTAATCTTTTTCACTTGTGACAGAAATTCAACATCTGAACACAGGCCTTCAGAAATGGAAGTGCCAACATGTGTTTGTCTTCAACTTGTAGTTCAGACAGACCCTATAGTAACTTCTGTCAGAGATAATAAATTTGCCACATTTCACTAGAATTTTTTCATCAAATGCCCCCTGCATTACCTACTAAAGATAGCAGGTTCTCAGCTTGCAGCATCTTCTACCACAGTAAAAGTTAATCAAAAAACATATGTTACCTGTGCTGCTGTAAGCAACAGAAACAAGATGAGGGACTTTCTTCTTTCTCTGTCAAGCATAAGCTTAGATGAGATAGATACAAAGTTGCTTAAACTTGCTACAGGCATTTTATCCCAACAGCCAGCATCTGTTTCCAGTGAACCATTTTATCAAAGTATAATTTCACTGGAGTGTGAAGTGGCAAAAGTTATCTTCATACAAGCTGTTCTGTTTTAAATGTTAGGTATGCTTGGGCCTTTGTTGTTGTTTTATTTTATGCATAATTGCAAATTATCTACAAATTATCTAACATTTATCTCACGGAATACTTACATTTTTTTCCATACATCTTTATGAAGAACTTAGAAGAACTTATGAAGAACTTAGTAGGAGAACTTTGCCAGAACAGAATGATCCAAATTTTAAATTCTGTGATATTCTTCCAAAAATGTTTACATACAAAGTACTTACTAAGGAAGAGACTGCATTTTCAGGCAAGGTTTGATTTCTTGGATGATCAGATCAGATATATTTTATTATTTTATTTTATTTTAAGTGAAATAGAACTGTTAATATTACTTACTAGATAAAAAGAAGTTCTGAGCAAGAGGCAATTTTTTCCACTTAGAATGTTGGTTTGTGAACATTTAGAAATTCTGATGTGAAAAGATCACAAGCAAGCCATACAACCATGCAAACTCTTGTTCTTAACTGTATAAAAATAAAAGCTGTTCTCTAGTTTACTTGCATAATGTTTTCTTTTCAAATACAGTGTAGTTATGAAAAGACAGTCATAACTATTCATGCACCCAGTAATATTTGACTTTTTTCAGTATGAGAAAAAAATAGATGCTTTCCATCTGACAAAGTGGTATTCTGAAATGTTCTATTCTGAAACTGGAAAAAAAAAAAAATATATATATATATTAATCAAAGAAAAATCCTCTAAGACACTTTTTAAAAAATTAAATAGCAGGAATTTCTTACTGGAGGAAAATCATAATTTCTACTTCTCTGAGCCATATGAAATTCTCATATTTAATATGCAGCTGTTACTTTGCTAGTGCTTATTCTGCTAAAATGTGTACTGTCAACAGGAAGGCCAGCACCCAGGTGTCATTTCAGCCAGTAGATGTTCATTGTACGTGAGCTGACAGTTCTTCTACTAGAAGTGTGGGTCCAGTCATATCAGAGCCTGTGTTATGGAAAGATAGAGCTGCTGGTTGATGACACGCCACGAATGTCCCTCAGAAAGAGGGAAAAAAGTGAGAATATCTAACTTCCTTCCTTAGATACTTAAGGTAAGGTTTAATCCTTAAACTCAGTATTATGGAGAAAGACACATGTAGATTCTTACATAAAATGATCTGGTGTATGTTTCTAGTTGAAACATACACCATGTTCATGCTGAAATATGAGTCCAAAATAAGTAGTCTCCTGGTTTAGACATAAGTCATGTTAGCAGCATTAACAGCAATGAACTGTGGTAAACTGAGTTTGTTGCATAAATAAAAATCTAAGCAAAATTTATCTAACCTATTTTGGCAAATTCCACTATTTTTAATGTTAGCCAGAAGTCTGGAGACCCTACCTGTCCCACTGAAGAAATACTACTTTAAAGTGAAGAAATACTACTTTAAAGGAATCCTTTTCATCCTTTCATTTACTATTTAAATGGAACAACTAGTGAAACTTTGAAAGTGGAACAGCTGAATAATAAACTCAAATTTGCTTCTAGCAAGAAAAAAAAAAGTTTTATTTTTTCTCTTCTTCTTTCTTCTGAGCTTCCATATCTCTAGTCCCTTGCAGCTCCCAATGGATTGAAGATAATGGCCTTCAACACAGACACTATAAAACAGGCAAGATGTCTGTAATGTATAATTCAGCTCAAGACTCCTTCAATTCATGTGGATTAAGAAATGGCACCGTTATCACCTTTTACAAAGAGCTAGTGTTGTTTATTGGTTGTATCTTATTCTTTAACCCATGTGTGCTAATCTGCATGGGAGAGAATTTCAAGAGTGATGAGTAGGCTGGATTCCCCAGGGGATCAGAATTATTTATGAAGTTACTCCAGCTCAGTGAACAGAGTAATTCATGTCAAACTTTGTGACTTAAACCCAGTGAATTACAAACTTTGCTCCAGGAGATGATTTGAAACCTGGAGATCAGAAGAAGGCCATGACTAAGCAGTGGGTAAAGCACATATTCTCAAAAGTTCCAAAACTCTCTGTGCAGCTTTCCATCACAATGAAAGATCACATTAATAAAACTTTTTCCACATATTGTCCTATGTTTTATGTGACACAATTATTTGTCTGTAGTGACAGACAAGTTCATTTTTGCTTCTTAATAAAATTCATTTCTTAATCTTAAAATGTTCACAGTGTCTGTGTAAGAAATTATTGTAGCAAAAACATACAGCAAATGGTATTGGCAAATAGTATGGTCCCTCGAATATTTCTGTATCAAAGAAAAAAACAAACAAACAAACAAAAAAAAAACAACAACATTTTATGAAAAATCTTATCAGTTTTGAGCAAATTATCATATGCTCTTTGTGTTCCAGCCATAGCTGTCAAATTAACACGATGGTGCTATTGGGAACTCTTTAGTTGTTACTCAGATCATTCAGTCCTATTTTTGTTTCTCCTTCAGCTGCTACCCCATGACACAGCACGTCCTGCTCCTGTATACAGGAAAGGAAGGAAAGGCTCACAAAGTTCTATGCTATTTAAGTCTGCCATTAAGAATTTTCATAAAATCAGTTGATTTCATTTTAAGAGCGTATCACCATAAAAGTCAAATAAATTAAACTAGCAGGTAACAGATTCAGAACAAACAGAAGGGAGTACTTCTTCACAGAATTAGTAGTTAGGAGTAACTCTGAGTTTCTTCATGGATTTGTTCACCTAGATTGAAAAGACAAATGGGCAAATTTACAGAAGGAATAGGGGACATTAAACACTCTGGCATTCTTCTCATTTCCCAGCATTCATTATATAAATATATATAGCTAAGCTAATCTTTCCAGACTGTCTTTGCTGTCTTTGTTTTCTAGGGAGAAAGAAAAACACTTCTTAGGAAAAACTTATTACCTATTTAGGACATCTGCTTCAAACTGAGATTCCACCAGCTCTGCTGACGATTCTGTTAACTGCGAAGAACCTCAGCTAATAGGTTCAAACTGAAATGTTGTATTCAGCAGTCAAACAAACAAATCCCACAGGTTTTGCTCTTCCCCAGGCATTTGCCATTGGGTCTAATCACAGACAGTTTGCTCGGATGTGTGTATCTTTGTTCTGACCTCTGGTAGGTCCATTCCTGTGCACACTGCACTACATGTTCCCTCTGAAGTTGATCTAGTCATAGACAGAAGGGAAGTTCCTGAATATCTTATTTCTTTTAGAAAAGAATAGCTATATACACATAGACAGAAGGGAAGTTAATGAACATCTTATTTCTTTTAGAAAAGCATAGTTATACACACAAAGGATGACTTGTTTCACCTAAATCTGGCAGAACATTAATCACCTGTCAGCATTTCTGATTCTTGCAAGGTAAATTGCTGTGTCATTTGGCACCTGCTCTAACTAAGCAGTGCTTGTGTGAAACTAAGCAGAAGTCCCATGCCTTTCCCAGATATTTTCCAAGAGAAGGAAGCATACTGAAAAGAAATCACATGCCTCTGGATCAACCTGTTTCTTGTTTTCTGAACTATTACAATCATTACACTAGATGTTTAGCTTTGTGAGTTATTACTTAAAGACTAACTCCTGTGTAGGGAGATGCATAGCTGTGGTGGGAGGAGCAATATTGGCACTTTCCAATTTGCTGGCTTTGCTAAGGTATTCATTCTCAAAACACTGCTCATGTTCCCCTGCTTTGTTTAGTTGGACAAGAATCAACTTTTATTGTCTTTCATTTAATTTTCAAAATGTTGATTTTGAGCATACCGAGGAAGGGATATACTGAAAGGAAATACTCGATTTTTTTTTTGTACCATACACCATAGATAGCTACGAAGATCAATGCAAGGATAAAATCAGTAAGTTGGAGAATATAACTGTTTACCTACTCCAGCTTTTTCCCAGCTTTTTTCACAGCTAGAAGTCCCTAAGTGTCCAAATAGACCATACAGCTGATGCTTCAACTTAATGAGTGGTTTTTGTGGTGTGTTTTTTCTGTCAAAATTAAATCTTAAGTGTGGCATCTCTTTTCATCACCTTCTGAAATAAACAAACAACTGTGACCTAGGTAAATCTAGCCTACATATAGAATGATTCAGGAGCTAGGCATATTTAATGTCTCCAGCATGATACTTCAGCTGTTACAGCTGCTACAGAAATAGAGTTAAGGGAGGAATCCAGTATTTCTTTTTAATTATGCTTTTCTGTGTTATATCATTTGTAGAGGTTTCTATTGTTTCTCACCAAAGCTGTTTTTGTGCATGTCTCACTGCTCTGGTACAGTAATAATGTACTCACTACACTGAATTCCAGTTAAAGGCCTTCATTGAAACCGATTTCCTATGTTCAAAAGTTGCAGTGATGATCTATCTATCTATCTATCTATCTATCTATCTATCTATCTATCTATCTAACCTCTGAGCATCTCTCTGTAACCTAATGAACCAGGCAGGATTTTCAAGGGCAACCATCCAATATTCCAACCATAGAAGCCAGGTTCAGGTGCTGCAATTCCTCAGGAAAACATTTAGGAACACTATCAGTTTTTCATGAATTCTGACTATGAAATTTTACTTCTACTACTGAACTATGTTTTCTACAGTCTCCTGACATCTAAGCCATTCAGAACTAGACTAAGCCTAATTTTAAAAGACAGCTTCCTTCCTTTAGATCTTTCTTTTTTTCACATTTTAATGATTTTTCATTATCACTTTGCTTTGGGGGAGGGAAGGTTTATTATGAGAAGGATTATTCATTTTTTTTCACCCCTATTTCTTTATATTTTTATCCTCTCACTTTCAGCCTCTCTGGACCACCTGAGATGAGGGCACACCCTGGCCTCTTAGCATGGAGGCTCAAAAGGTACCCGGGCCAAGAGCCTTGGCTCTGTTCTGTATGTTAGATCCTTAGATGTTTGGCTGATTACGTTAGGGCAGCTGTCAGAGCATGGACAGGAGGTGGACGGTGTTCAGGGATCACCTCTCTATACAAATATGGCTGCAAGAGTCACCCTGGGGGATTGGGACATACAGCTTTTTATTTTTATTTTTTTTATTTTTTTATGAACCTTCAAGAACCTGATGAAAAATTATAAAAAGAAGGAAAAAAAAAAAAAAAAAAAAACACAACCCTTGACATAATATACTTGATGAAACCTCTTTCTGCTACAGGACATTCAGAAAGCTGCAAACCAGGCAGTGGAATCCACAAAGCCACACTATTGACTTTGAATTCACATTTCCAGCCTTTTTGTGCCTAATTTATCACCTTTGTTCCCTTCTCTGTCCTATTTGTTTGCTGCACCCACTTGTTTGGGACTTGTAGTCTTTATTAGATCTTTCCATAGGAACTAGATGGGTATGCTTCAGAAAGTCCTCAGAAATAATATAAAATTGTTGTTTGCCCATTGATATTTAAGTCTCATTAAATATATTAAAAAGATATCAGATTACTGGAGTTCCTACATATTGAATAGTATTAGGTTTTTAAATATGTAAAACAAAGTAGAGCTATTCTCAGGTTATGCATGCAACTTCAAAGTTTCAGTAAATACATGTACAGATAAGGTTAAAAGAATAATAAAATTCTGTATTAGGAGGGACTTTATCTGGCATGCAGTTCTAGAGTTTCATGTTACTGATATTAAGTAGCACACCAAAAATAGCAATACCTTTTTATTTTAAGTTAGAAAACCACTGTTTAATGTCTTTTGGGCTGACACGCAAGCTAAACTTTTTTTTTTCTGGATGTGCAACTCACTGCAATATCTGTTTTGAATAATAAAGTAAAACCTTAAAAATTAAACATTCTTTCAGTTACTTACAAGGCATTAAAAAAAAAAAAAAAAAAAAAAAAAAAAAAAAAACCTAAGTCAAAAAGAAAAAAAAATGCATTCCTTTTCTTATGATTAGTTAGCATCTAGACCTGTATGTCCTTTTCTTTTTCTTTTTATTAACACTGGACAAAAAGCACTATGCAAAGCGTAGTTCAGATTTCCATTAACTACCAAAGCTCTCTGATTTCCTGTTAATTTAGGAATGAGCACACTGTTCCCTGGTAAGAAGCTGCTATGCTAAACATGCTCCCACTCCTTTACCAGGGTATTATATGATCTGTCTTCCATCAGAGCTGAACTCAGGGATTTTTAGTGTCAACAAATTAAACCAAATGTCATGCAGCTGTCTTGCCTAACAGCCTTGCTCAACAGGGAGCCTGGCAAGCTCACTTTGTCTGAAATAACCCCCCTAAGATCAGCACACAGTTTCAGATATGCAGACAGGCAGAAAAGCAAGGTCAGCAACAAAACACTGAATGATTCAGAGTCTTGAGACAAAATTCTATGGCTAATGATGCTAACAGATTATTTTTTTTCTCTCTCTTACAGTGCAAGGAATAACTGTAACTCACCTAATTCAGGCCAAATGCATCAGTATCTATGTTCCTTATGTGAGGAGTTGGAAAATCTGTCATAGAGACTGGCTAATTTTCTTTTCTTCTTCCTTTTTAAATGGGATGTGAGGACATTGTGTTTGATGTGACAACCAACCTAATTCCATCTTTGAGGTTTGTTAGTTCAACAATTTAGACTGACTATTTAGACAGACATTAAACAAATAAGGCTTTGGGCACTTCAGCTCTAATGGCTGTACTATTGAATTCTTTGTTATTCTACATTATCTTCTAACCATTAATGGCTTTTAGTCTATGAGTTGTCAGGCTCTATTCAGTTGTTTGCTGTGGTCACTTAGAGTTTGTTGCTCTTCTAACTGATGTTAAAAAAATTACAATTATTGATTGTTAAAGTCTATGTTACCCTGTAAAAGATAAAAATTGTGACCTGCATTCTCTGTGCAGTGACTTTTTATATAAAGCAAGGAACATGTTACTGAGAATGGAAATATCTGATAGTTAGGCATCACTGTGATGCTAGGAGTCCTGAAAAAAAAAAAAAAAAATTGTCTAGGATGATATTTTCAAAGTATTTCACTTGTAAGTATAAGTTCCAAAAGACTTTTGTTTTTAAAAAGTAATTTACATTTTCAAAATGACATGGAAATTAAAGTCTCGTTGCAGTCTCTTATGCTCCCTAGGTTATAGACTTAAAAATGAAGTCTTGACTCAAGATTTTTCTTGACCATTATAGAAACTCTACTTTTAGTATTAAACAAAATCTAAACTCAAAATACATTTTTGAGAGGGAGAATAACTATCAATATAGAAGCATATATGTGGCCACTGGGTTTGAAAATATCACCCTCTTTTTTTTCCCCTTTGTTTTTCCATCTGTAATTTTGAGACATAACATATATCAGTGAGATACAATCTGTATCTAGAAAACTAAGTATGAACCTTAATGAAAAGAAAGTATCTAATATACTGCATGTTTATTCGTTCACATATTATTTAAAGTAATGCCTTACAAAATAAGCACTTGCCCTGTAATGACTGTGACACAATCTTTAAATCAGTGATAAAATATTAGTAATTCATTATTCATTAAAGTGGTGAAGTCTAAACTCTATTTGTGGCCTACTTAATTTTTTTTAAGTATTTCTTTATCAAAATATTCAAACGACAAATTCTTTACCACCAGAAACATCATTTTATCTCTGCCACATTTTTGTAAAATAAAGCTATGTGTTTCTGCTATTGTGTTACAGAGCTCTGATTTTTTCTCATCTGTTCACATGACCAGTTCTGTTTTTTGACAAATTTTGAAATGTTGTAAATGAGAACTGACACCTCCACTTTTTATTCAGGTAAACTGTTTTCAAAATAATCTAAATAGCATTGTGGATCTTGAGATTCCTCTGCTGAAGTGAAAATAAAATATTCAGGGATTGGGTCCAGTATTTTTTGCCCATGGTGATAAATGGCTTGTCTGACAAGTTAATATTTCTTTTCCATTTCCTTAGAATGATCAAAATCAAAATCCCATGTAAGACTGAACATCTGTTTATCCATAAAAACCCTTCGTTGTTCAACCTTGCATGCTGGATTAATATCACTTCTGAACTTTCTCTCACCAAGAAGAAGCTGTGGAAAACCATTAAGGCTTACATGCCATGCCTGAAAATATGTTTTAGACAAACAGAAACAGCAGAACTTTATGTGTGAATATCTGAGTGACTTTCTATAATCATTGCAAAGTAGATCTCAGTCCAGAATACTCTTCTCTTGCCTTATCTACTATTGCTATAATAATTACTTTTGAGAAAATACACTCACAGAATAGCTTTGCAATTTAAGGACACTGACTGACTAAGATAATGCAGCAATAACTGTATGCCAGTAGAGAATATTATGATCTTCTTTTATTAGTAACAAAGCATTAAATCTGTCTAAATAGAGCCTTGCCTAATTAGCTTTAATAACAAAAGGGAGTCTTCCAAACTGCATCATTTAAGCTTGCTGCAGGAAGGGATTCCAAAACTAGACTCAAGGTGGGGTGCAGAATATTCTCCTCTAACTCCTCTTCTATTCAAGTTCCTCTTAAGCTTATTAATGCAAAAAGAATCCTAATGCTAATATAATCCTCTTAGGTTTGTAGAGTTTTTCTTCTGCAAGAAGTAGGGTAGGATGACCATGGCACTATTTAACCTTCATTAAACATTTATTAAACCTTTTTCTATTTATTCTTTTATTTTCAAAGAGTGAGCAACAGAGTTCACATAGGCATCATTTACTATTTCGCTTCAGCATTTTATCAGGATTTCTTTCCTCCTTGGACATAGCCAAATAGTCTTTGAGGATCTTGATACATGAAAGATAAGTAATTTTGGTCTATATTGTGAATGTTAAACTGAGATTATATTCCTAAAAGAAATTGGTTTTATAGAACACACTACAGCAAATACAAACTTTTTAATCATGGCTGACAAATAGGGTGGTGTACCAGAAACACCCTCATAAACATTCACTGATTAGTCTTCATTGAATATTTGCTTTGCTTTGAGCATGAGTTATCACATTCATATTTAAAAAGTTTGTACTCAAACTTTCATATTTATTAAGTTTGTGCTCAAATTCCACCTAAGTCTACAAGAATTAAGTATTTACTGTAAATTAAGGATGTATGTTAGTGATTTTTGAAGCTGTGATCTTAATAAATGATTGGTAAAATGGAGATGTATAGTCAGGTAGACTTCTTTTCTTACTTTTTCTTTCCTTCCTTCCATCAATAAATATTTCACCTCTAGAAAAAAAAAAAAATAAAAAATAATATATATATATATTGCTCAATCTATTGATCTTACATTTTCTTATTTTTTCATGCATATATAATGAGGATTGTTAAGAACTACAAACATTTTTTCATTTTTTTAAACACCAACTCTTTTATATCAAAAATTTAAAACTCTGAAGTGGGAGATAAATATATCTGTATCTGTGTGCCAAATTTTCTCAAAATTGTTTGATAGCATTTTTTAAATTTTAATAGAAAAGGAAACAGAAATAAATTTTCTCGAAGCTTACAGCATTTATACAATATATGTGTCCTACCACATCATTGAAAACAGTAAAGATAGACGGGGCTGCATAGCATCATGAAATAAGTTTTTCATGGAAAAAACTACTGTTTTATGAACAAGACTGTGTCCTTAAGTCAAGCGTGTTGGTTTTTGTTTGTTTGTTTGTTTGTTTGTTTTTTATTTATTTTATTATATTAATTGTAAGATACCACTCACTTTCAAACAATTCCAAAACCTTCACTTTTTATATAGTGCACATAGTACGTGACACCTCATTAAACAGCTAAAGGAATTTTAAATGGAAATCTGTCATTATACAATCATTTAAAAGAAAAAAAAAATAATAGAAAGCAGCTTCTCTGTTGTATTGACTAGTCACTAGGTAATTTCTGTGTATGTTCCACCTTTACAACAGGGACTGAGATGATTTGGGCCAAGCTTCCAAATGGTTAATTTCCTATACATATATGCTTCAACAATCATTAACAGGCTTATGCTCCATGCTATGTAAGTCCCACATTAAAACTGACTCTTTTGGTGCATCAGCTGTTTTTAACTTCTACAATCAGATTTCTCAGCCATACAGATCTCCTGTTTCTGCAGCATTCTTACCTAACCAGAAAGCTACACTTCAGGGCAGCTGTATTAACTCTGCTCCTGACTGCTTGCCACAAATTACACGCTTTTAGGAGAAGAGGCAATAACAGTGGCTAAATACTAAACGTGAAATCAGTCCCAATGGCCATCTTAGGATTTCTGGTGGATGAAAGGAAGGTGATTCTCTAACAAGATGAGGAGAGTAAATATTCAAAGTTCAGATGATATAATTGGAATATTTGAGCTAGTTCTAAAAAGTGGACTGAATAAAAGCCAACTTTTATGATATTCTTTGCAGCTGTGCAATGTAACAGAATTAAAGCTCTGCCAATGGACTGAAAGGTATTAAATCTTCAATATCTTTCAGATGAACATTTTGGTCATCTCATTTATATGAAAGAATGGTTACTTGGTTTGTGTTAACTTGAAAATATGAATGTGAATAAGATAGTACTAAAGATATTACACTGGCTACACCTGGATCATTCAGTGTACTCTGAACTGACATATTTAAATCCTAAATTCCTTGAGGCTTGAACCATTTATTCTTCATTTTGCTAAAGATGAGGCATATGTCAGTGATTTGTAAACAACATCTTGTGAAAACAACTCTCAGAGAGTTTTGGAGTAACATAAAAACAATTAGAAGTTTGTTATTCATTCATTGGTCTGACATAGGGAAAGCATACACTGCATATCTCAGTTAAAAAAATGCTACTGTCAGCTTCAAGATTTGGTTGCTGAACAAACTTTACAATCTTCACAGTGTGAAACTAAAAATTAAGACCATAAATGCAGCTGGGACACTCAACAGGCCATATTTCATATTTAATTGCTTGCTAATTAAAAGTAATTGCAATTCAAAACCCAGAGTTTTCCTTAAGAGGCTGAATTGCGAAATATGCACTAAAAGATACCATGGGGAATATTCCAACACAGCTTGAATCTGGATAATTTTATCTTGTCACTAAATGAATTTATTTGCTATGGCAGCACAGTAAAAGCAGAAGCAAGTATCAAAGGGAGGTCCAGCTGGTGCCATGAGAAGTTTGTGTTGCTATTGCAATAACTTAATAAGTAACTCTGAGGATCTGTACCCCTTGGATGCTAGAGATAGACCCACATTCACAAACCTCAGAATGCTTGACAATAGATCACAAATAGCCCTTGCATGCTGTGATCCCTATATACTAAATTTCTAGAATAAATGTCTTAAAAATGAATTAAAGGAATTACATAAATTAGAGGTGGAAACAAACTGCAATCTCTGCACTATCAAGCCCCAGACTGGTGACCTATAAAATTTTCATGAAAGTTCTGGATACTGTTTGTGGGATAATGTTGTTCTCTTTAACAAAGTCTACAAACTGCATTGAAATTGAGGATGCTTCTTATTCGTATCACATAATCCTTGAGAGATGGGCTATTTAGACATGGATATCATTCTCAGTGGTATATAAGTTCTAATTTTAAAATGGGAGTGAATTCAAAGAGGAACACAGGTGACATGTACCACCCGGTTTCAGAGATTCCTTAACCACAAAGTGGAGTTTGTTAATTTGGTTAAACTCAGTGCCATGTGTTTAGTTAGACCATGAGCTAGGTCCAGAGTAAGGTTGAGTTCTGAGTTGTTCTCCTGCACAGACATGACTATAGTTACATAATTTTCAATTTTTCAATTACACACTTAAATTCAAAACTGCAATTCTCCTAACCTCCAACTCAGCTGCCACACCATTTTTTAGGTGCTCAGCCTGTAGACACCCTACTTTAAAATGCTTAAATTCAGCCTATGCTCCAAGTTCAACTTTTGCACTAAAAATCCTTAGTCTTTATAGGAACAGGAAACACAATGCTTACCTCAAATCAAAATCCCGTCAGGATCCTGAGTTTATATATTTATCTTTTGAATTTCGGGAAGAACTTGATTTAGTACATTATCCCCTTACATACCTAAGACATAATTGCTGTTAGGCTCCTCATAAAATACATTGTTAACCTGCATTGTCTTCTATAAAAAAAGACTCCATTCCTTTCCCCAAAGCACAAATTCAGGTTGTGAAAGAGATTAATTAATTCTAACAGATTATACAGACCCCCACCAGTGCCTGGACAAAGCCCTAAGAAACAAATTGCAAGATGTTCTTGGAGACAGACCACTTTCTTTCTCTGAGGCTAAGTCGCTGTTCAGAATTCATTACAAAAGTAAAGTGATCCATCATCTGTGAAGTATGCAACAGAACTTCACATTGCTTGAAGAGGGCTTCAGACCTGTCAGATATTTGTATGAAAGGCATCGGCAATTGATTAGCTACTACTGTAAGTAGACAGTCATTGTTGCATGCTCTGTAGGTAATATTATCACAGGAAAAAAAAAAAAAAATCAATAGCTGTGACCTACCAGACTTCCAAGATATTCATTTTTCAGTTAGTATTAGTACTATTTTTTACAAATTCCACTGTTCATTAGCTAGACTTGACAGTCTTGACAGCTGGTGCTTTGGAGCACTCCTGTATAGTATTCTTCAGTGACCTTGATGAACCTTTTAAATCACTTTAGCTCTGTTTTGAAGAACAGATTGTCCATGCTGAATATATAACCTGCACTTCTACTGAGGCAGCTTTCTTGGCCAGCTTGTGTCTTCCAATTTCTGAACATCTGCTGCTCAGAAAATACAAGTCATCATCTAAATATTGGATGAACTTAAAGGTAACCAAGTTCATAAGAACATAATTTGTCTCATTTCCCATGTGATATATTGACAGGAATATGCATTTTTCTAATTCCTATAACACTGGGTGTTGCAAAATGAAACAACTGAAAATGAAAATTTGATCGTGTAAATCAGTTGGCAAAGTTGGCTATATTGGAAACTGTTACAGAAATCTTTACTATTGTACTCAAAGGGAAAATTAAAATAAGTAAAATAAAAAATAAAATAAAATAAAATAAAATAAAATAAAATAAAATAAAATAAAATAAAATAAAATAAAATAAAATAAATATATAAGGAAATGATTTGTTTCTTTAAAATCTTAATGTTTTATTTAATTTCAATGTTATGGTTTCCATTTCAACTGGCAGCACCCTGCCCTGCAATCCTGTACTCTTTCCTGACAGTCAGACTCATCTCTATCTGTCACTGTAAAGTCAGGATTTTTGAACTGCTGCCCAGACCATCAGCAGAGTCGCTTCTCTCCTTTGTCTTTCCAGTACAAGATAAGTGCTTATAAGTCACATTAACTAAAATTGAGGCAAAGCAACAAATTGAACAAATAACTATAATTACCAGCAGGGAGAGCAGAGACCTGTTTATAAATGCTCAGTTTGCTGAGTGCATGGATGTTAATATGACTCACTCCACAGCAATTATGTTGTAGCTTCTGACAGGTGTGATATGGGACTGTTGATTTTGGCAAATATCTGTAGCACAAATACTCTGGTCGACCTTGAAAAGTGCATGTCAGCATTCAATATTGTGGTCTTATATTATTCTTGAATTCCCACCTTGTTTCTCAAGAAATTGAACTTTAATCCTGTCAACTCAATATTCCAATATAAATCTCTGGCCTATTTAATTTCATTGATATTTTTGTTTGTGTCTTTCTTAGAATAATTGTTGATAGAAACTTTTGCAAACTACCTTGCTTTATGACCCTTTTTCTAATGTCTAAAAGGGACGTGAGTTTGGCAGAGAAAGTGATCTATGATTAATCATCTATGCAAATTATCTCCCATTTTCTTATGCCTAAAAATAAGAGCATTACTTTAACAACTCATTTTCTTCCTTTGGCAAAGTTGATTTTGCCATACCAAAGCCTGAGCTGCTTCTATATGAGCCTGTTTAGCCTGGAAGTCCCACAGTCTTCACAGCCAGTCTTTTAGCAGGACTTTCTCTGCAGTCTAATCTGTGTTAGCAGGACTGCATATCTTCAGGGTCAAAGCTCACAGTTGTTTGGCCTGAATATTTTTCCAGCACAGTGAGCTTGGATCTATGTACAAAAGACATATGTTGACCAGATTTTAAAATGGATTTGGGTTCACAATGTGTTTATCTATTTTTGACAAATATTCTAGATCAGTCCATTCCCATTTTGTTTTAAAACCCCAAATACAATAGAAATGAAAATAAGAAAATATAACAATGACATTAGAGCCCAAAAAATAAAAACTCTTCCTACTCCTTTTAGTTACCCATATTTATTGCAGATATCAATGGGATTCTTTCACAAGATTTTCTCCTTTTTGATCACAAATATTTACAGATTAATCAGAAAGAAATAAAAAGATCAAGAAATAAAAGATCAAGAATGATCTTTATAAATAGTAATGAGGACTTGTAGGGTGTCATTTTCACTTCTGTTGATCAATGTTTAATTTTTCTAATGTCTCAACATTTCCTCAAGAAGTTCCCACACAATATCTAGAATACTTGGTTAGTCATGGCCATTGCACATTGCCATTTCCATTCTCCAACATGTATCAAGCTCTGGCAGATTAAACACTTGTAATCAACAACATTTTGCTGACTGGTACATGAAGATAGTGATCCGGATGCCAAGCTAGAACACTTCAAAATGGGATGGTTTGATAAAGATCAGTGTTTAACCCATCTTAAAAATCAAGCACTATAAATGTAGTCCTATTTGGCACTAAAACTAAGGGAAATAAAAGTGCGTATTTCCTAAAGTTTATCACTTGGCTTCTACACACATTCATTTCAGGAAAATTCAATTAATTGAAGGTGAATGAGAGTATCCTTCAAGCAGGGACATAAACTCAGCTAAAATAAACTCATTTTTTCTTGCAGGAAATGTTTGAGGAATGTGTCTTCTTTCTTTGCCAAGTTCTGATATTTATTGACCTTCAGGTGAATGTAAAGTAGACCACAGTTATCACTGCAGCCTTGTCATAAAGTTTATACCCTCAGAATTAAAAAAGTAGAAAAAAATAGAATGACCAAATGCAATTTGTGCTCAAATTGTGAACTTCTAGTTAAAAAAAAAAAAAAAAAAAGACATTTCCTCCCTACTGTTCATTCTAATGCCTTCTAACAAGAAATAAATACATTCTAATAAAAAATAATAATTAAATTATACACTGGAAATTTTAGCAAGGGTAATGAAATTATTCCCCATACTACTAGCAGATGTACAAGAGACTTGTACTGTCCAGAGAATGTGGTAAGTGACTTAAGTGAAATACTTGCCTTACACAGCAGTCTTACATAGCATGCTATAACTAGTAATCTACCCAGGATCAGAGCCAAAGAGGGATTAACCCATCATAGAAAGACATTCTATTTTAAGCAGCAGGCACAAATGCCTACTGACTGAACACACTGAGCTTTGTGCAATATGCCACTGCAGTTTGCTGCTTGATGAAAAAGAATGCTATAATTTAGCTTAAGCTCATAATACTGTGTTGATGCATCACACCTGTCAAACTGATGTTAGTGTAGTAAATGTGATGGTAAATCAGATGCACCTTCCCAAACCCTTCTTTGGTGACTCTTGTAGTCAGGAGAAAAAAAAAAAAAAAAAAAGAGAGAGAGAGAGAGAGAGAGAGAAAGAAAAACAGTTATGGCTTTACAGCATCATTCTTTATTCTTTCAGTGTATAAAGAATCAGATCCTTCCTACCATCTCAGAAGGTCTCACATTTACAACAGAGAATTTAGGTTTGCTAGCAGATCAAATTTTTATCCCCTTATTAAACTGAATATTGAGTCACTCGTACAAGTGACTGTACTGCCCAGAGAACTGTGCTTTAATCCTTGTACTAAAATTCATAAATCTGATACAGCAATTGGAAAATATTTCTCTGCAAGGGGTATATGTGAATCCTTTTTGAAGTATTGTCTATATTAATGACTGGTTGCCTCGGTCTAGTCTTCTACTACATTTGATGACACTGTAGACCTTAGCTTCTGGTCATGAGAGCTTCCATTTGTAATGAAGGTTTAAAAGTTGAAAAGGCTAAGTATCCTACAAGTATCTGCAACCCCTCCAGTTTAAGGATTTGTTTAACCAGATGTAGTTTTTCCATCTGTTTTTCAGTAATACAGTTGATTCAAAAGTATGTATTGCTGCATCCCCATATGTGTCCATGTGCTGTAAGACTGCAGTCATTTCCCTTGGATTGCTTCACACCTGCATGAGCCAAGGGGTCTGACATACAACACTGTAGAGGTTCAAAAACACTGCTCAGCTATCGAGGGAAATGCTTGTAGCGGGAAGGGAGTTATATAACTCTAAAATTCTAGGTATGTTACCTTGAAGGCATTTTTGATCAGCTTTCTTCAGATGATATATCAAGGAATATGACTTTTAGACCCAAAACTCGGCTTGAGAATAAACTGCTTCATGTTGCTTTGTACCTTAATCCTTTTTGATTTATTCTGGTTATACTCTGCAATTATTGATTTTAAAGCATAGTGTAGAGTGCTCTCTGGCATTTAAATGGTTAGTCAAGATCCCTGTCTGATACAAGCTATCTGCACTCATCTGACAGTTTAAATGAGCTGAAAAATTGAGACTTTATCTGGCTTTGTACATCAATAAAATAGGTATGGAAGTTAATAAGACCATTTTTATAAGCGTTTAATTGTTATTTCATAAATTAGATTTACTTTCTATAGAAGCATTTCTCATCTAGTGCAGTAGAGGAACGAGCAGCTATTTCCTGTGTTGCTTTTTCTTCATGAATAAATGTGTAGTACTCTTATTTACTGCACACCGATTGATCTCTGTTTTGAACACACAATTACTTACCTCCTTGTGTAGTTCTCTTTGTAGAGATCTTGCAGCTCTTTACAATGATTACTGAGCTTTGTACCATTTTGGTGAGCTGATATCCTTATTACCAGGTGCATAAAGTCAAAATTCTGCACTACTGTAGATATCCAGTTTCAAACAATTGTGCAAAGAATTTGTCAATATATACCATCATTTGTGTACAAAACATAGGTTTTTGCTTTTAATTGCACCCTTAAATGCCCAGTATTCCAAACAAAAGGCTCAGCAATTCAACTTATATCTTCAGAAAATAATAATTTCATGTGGACAACCAGTCTAAATTTACACTATACAAAAACTATGTAACAGATTCAAGGATAGAACCCAGAGTGACCTATTTTTTTCTTTCAATTTTTTTTTTCCTTTTTTTTTTTTGGGGGGGGGGGGGGGGGGGCGGGGAAGGGTTATCCATCCCACCTTATATATCTCTCAAATTCTACAACAAATGGAACAGTTATCCCAGAGACAGCTAACTAATTCAGCCCTAATTCAGACACAGCACAGATCTACCTGGTGCACTGCAGTCAGCATGGCTGAGGGGAAGATGGTGGGTGATCATGTCATGTTAGATCAGAGTTGCATAGGTTACTGAACTCACAGGGCCCGTCTTGATCATCCAGTCTGACAACCTGTATAGAACAGGCCGTGGGAACGGCCCAGGATGAATTTTGCTTTCATAATGCATAAGTACAGAGGTACAGAATAAAAAATGTGTGGGCACTTTTATTCTGACAGCCCACAATTTTGAAAGCTTGCTTTTTTGCAATACAGATCTTTTTCAGGAGAGGAAGAAGGGTAGAACAATTTCCTGTTTAATTCGTATCTGTTCGTTTTTGAAGCAATCAGAATTATCTATAAATATCTTCCTGAATCAATTTCCTTCCCACTGGGGTGTGTAAAATAATGGATTTGTAGAGTGCCAGTGAAGTGACCATGTTGTCTTCCTACAGCAGATGCCAAGGGAGGCAGGCTCTGGAAGCACTCCACAAGATGAAGACATGCTGTTTGTGGGGCAGTGAATGAGGCTGGGGAATGTGACATGGAGCCATGCTTACAGCTGGGGAAGTGGGAGCTGGGACCAAAGCAGGGGAGGGGATTTGTTATACCTTTTTCCCCGTGTGCTGTCATTACTGTGTTCACAGTCTGTGCAACGTGTACCTTGGAAAGATGCCCACTTCTATGACTATTTTGCTACTTTATTTACTAACAGACTAAGTCCTGTTTCTAAGTTGCTTACCAATTTTAGTGGCAAACACCTACCCTGCTATGGCACTTATAAGTGAGACAACTTAGCTAGTTTCACCTAGGAAGGTATCTGACAGACAGATTTTTTCCCTGTTGATAGTTTGTAACTAACAAGCAGTAAAACTTGGCAATGTGTCTGTATGTATTAAATATCAAAACTCTGTGTCAGTGTCTCATCAGAATAAGGTAGACTGAGCATTCAGTAAATTGCTGAAGGAATCTCTTCTGCTTTTTAGTTGCAGGCATTGATACACAGGGGTTTTGTGCCCTAGATGACATGTTTTAAACCACATGAGGTGTGCACCAAGCCCCAGGTTTGACCAGTCACACGGTCCTCCTCCTGCTTTCCTAAGGGGACAATATGTCACTGTGTTCTTACATCTAGATGTATTACTTTCTATAAAGCATAGCCACAATATTAAAAGCTTGAAACTGTGGGCCAAATTCCACTCTCAGGCGTACTTGAATAAATCTGGAATTCAATAACTAGATATTTTTGGGGTCTGAGTACATACAAAATCTATTTCTCTCATCAAAATGTCTTTTAATTCAGTCATCCAAGATGTCTGATCCCAACCATTTACATTTGTTTTGCAAAATCAAAAGGAAATGGCCAGCATAAATGTCCAAGTACTTCAAATATCATTTTACCCACAGTCATCATGCAGTTAACGCTGTGAAAGTAACAGTGCTGTGCTTGGGGGATGGGGCAGAGCCCTGCTTATTTCCTACCTAAGAAGGAAAGAGATCTTTCTTTTTTACTGCTATTCATCTGACAGCAGAGCTGGAGGGACCAATTCAAATTTAAGAGCTAAATTTAATCTGAAATGATCAATACCCTGGAACTTGTCATGTCCCAAAAGATTAGGCCAAACAGCAGCATCATGTATTCTGAGCTTGTGTTGCAAACCACTGTGTGGTTACTAATTCTATAAGGGAGAGAGTCCATATCCTCCTCCTCACTCATTTTCAGTGGATAAGCCCATTCTAATGAATTTGACATTCAGTCCTCTGAGAATTGGCTGGTAATACATAAAAGAACCTTATCTGGAAACAAGCAAGAATGAATTTCACAACTCTGTCTTAAGAGAAAATATTTTTAATCCAAACATGTAATGCCTTTACCACAGTAAGTGAATATTTGTTCCTGATGAACAAATCCTTTAATGGCACAATGCACACAAAGCTGTGTACTGCAGGCTTAGGGGCCCATCAATCCACACACATCTTAATACAAGACCAGGGTCTTAGCTATTTTCCAATCATCACCCCACGATGGATCTAAAAGTCTCTGTGTCACTGGTCCTGGCAGTTCTTCTTAATGCAATATGCAGAAATGAGCTTTGGATTCTGAGCGATGTGACAACCAGTTTGGATGAAGCTTTTTCTAGGGGCTAGATTATTTTTCCTATGTTGCAGTGTGCAGAAGGTTGTGGGGCTTTGCGGTGGATTTTTATTTTATTTTATTTTTTTTTTGGTGGTGGTGGTGGTGTTTTTTTTGTTTTGTTTGTTTGTTTGTTTGTTTTGGGGGGGAAGAAGGGGAGATTGTTGATTGTTGAAACAAGCTGAAAATTAACTCTAAGTATTTGAAAAATGGTATAGAAACATGGCAGATTTCTGTGCAGTTGTGACTGTTTTAGTACAAAACATTTGGATTCTAAAGGGAGAGGTACCTTAATTGATAATATTGTGTACAGAGCCATCAGACCTCAGGAGAATAACACATCATGAGTAATTACAATCTGGTGACCTATTATTCCTTGTTTTGCTTAGCTAGAAACAGTGGACCAGACACTGGGCCAGATGAAGCACCTTTATGTATAACATCAGTGGCATTTAAAGGCAGATTTTGTTCAAAAGGGATAGTATGAACTATGTACTTTTCTGAACCAGGGCCATAGATGTACACCCTTGAAATCAAAGATTTAATTACTTCTGTGAGAAAAAAAAAAAATGCACTCTGAACAGGGTTAGAGGAAAATTTACTCTACTGAATTCAATTTAGCTTCAGCACTTTCAGAATATTGGAAACTCTTGAAAAGTTTCAGAGTCAATGTACATATATTTATATTCACTTATCCGAAAAATAAAATAGAATAAAAAATTTTAATGACATGCAGTATTAGCCACATATATCTTTAGTCATGCTGAGAAGTAAAAATTCTTGTCTGATTCTACACTGAAATTAAAGCAGATATATCTAAATACACTTATAGTGTAAGTATATAAAATGCATAATTATTATTGTTTTAAACTACGTCCAGATTATCAAAAAATTTTAACATAGAAGCATAATGTATCTTCTTTGTTGTTTGCTGAGAAATCAAAGACATCTGAAACAAAAGGAAAAGGCCAAGACCTGCATGGACAGAAAATTGAGGCCTAGCACCGTTTTTAACTGCAGTTTTTACTTAACACCCAGTTGTTGGGCCAACTGCAGAAGCAACTGTTTGGCTTGGGGCCCTCTTTTGCTTCTCTTTCTTTTGATATGACTGACATGGCTCTCTTCCAACAGTTCTTCCTCTCTGAATAGCTGGTGTAGAGACTGTGGAAAAGGTACTTTAAAGCCACCTTAAAGAAGAGAGAGAAAAGTATGAAGATACCTGTTGTCTTTAGTGCCATGAGGTGCCACCCCAAAACCACACCCCACCCACAAAAAAAAAAATAAATCTTTAAAACAGTTTTTTCATTATTTATTGGTTTATTTATATGAAAGGCGTACAGTTCTGAGCACTGCCACCCACAAGAAATGGCAACTTGGCAACTGTTTAAATATTCTGTAGAGGAAGAAAAACACATTTTCTGCTCTGTTTTGTAACTGACATTACCACCAGGCTGCCCAGTGATAAATGTCCAGGAAGAGCCAAATTCTCCTTTCTGACTGACAAATGAACAAGCCAATGCACTTCAAGATATTACTTTGCTATCCCACTCTCATTCTAAGCATGCATAACATTCACTAATTCAGAGCATCCAGTCCTCAGCCTCTTCTTGCTCCATTTAAAGCCAATGTCAGACTTTCTGTAGTGTGCAGTGTCATAGTGAAATTTGCCCCGGTCCCACTCAGCTGCTGCTACCTTGAAAACATCCCTATTTGGCTTTTTAAATTTGCAGCACAGATTACAGCAAATAAGCTAGTCCACACAAAGTGACCTCCTTCTGCAGCAGCTCACAAAACATAAATAGTAATGTAAATCCAAAACATCTCCCTGCTGAGAGGTCCTCTACCTTTCAGGTTCATACCCCATCCTTGAGTTTTCAGCAGAGTAGCATTCTGTACTTGGTACCATTTACCTATTTTAATAATCACTCAGCTTCTGAATCTGACCAAACATCTGTATTTCTATAAATCTCTATTTCTACATTACATAATGCACAACCATTCAGAGACACCATGGTTCATCTCACAGACATGCAGAGGTTATTGGCTCAAGCAGAGCTAATACAGCTAATGCAGCAAGGGTATTCAACTAGCTCCCAGAGTTATGCTGTATACACAGAACCTGATCAAATGTCACTCTGATGCCTTCAATGGCAAGAAGAGCCCTATCAAACCAAATAAGGCCAGGATCTCACCATAAATATATTTCAGTCATTTAAGTGGGAGGCAAGCATGCAAAGTTGTTGTGTTTTTTTTTTAAGTAAAATCACCATTTCATGGTGATACTTAATGATTTTTCAGGGTCAAAAAAAAAAAGAATCCTGGCCCTTAGGACTCTCAGAAATACCACGGAAAGACATAAGGATAAGCATAAGACTTTACAGAAGATTTAACTAGGACATGAATTGGTATTTTGCATGGAGGAAGGTTTCACCACTGAGCATTTAAATACAGGGATTTAGTTCACAGACAACACTAACTGTGGTATGGAAGAATACAGCACTCCTAGATGAACTGAAATATCTTTCGCAACAGCAAGGACTCAGAAAGTAAGGTTTCTGGCATCTCTAAAAGAAGAAAGACTACTGAAACAACTGGCACCATCAGAAAGTTCCTGGTTCCCTGTTTAATAACGACTACTGAAAAACTGGGTTAATAACAATATGTTTGAAAAGGTATTTGAAATCCAAGTACCTTTATTGAATTCTCTCATGTTCTACTCAGTGCTTTTAGACCCATATAGAACTGGAATTCTGTTTCTATGAAGAATGCAGAAAGCCTGCTACAACTTACATCTGTGTCTGCCAGAAAATTCTGACTGAGAGATTTAATGGCCAATGGTTCCACATATGTTTCTGTCAATATGATCCTTGACTCCAACTGCATCCTACAGAGAAATGTTTGAACACACAAGAGCTACAGCTGAGCCACACAATGACAAAGGCAAAACTGACACAGTGATCTGGTTTTAGAATGGAGACAATATCTTAATTCATCATCAAGTATAGAAGATGTACTGCTTGAATAGAATGCCACAGTTTTTAGCTGGATTGCCATAAAATAGCAAGTAAGCTTGATAGGACTATATTAATTACTGTCTGTTAAATTATTCGAAGGTTTCTATTGCATGAATTCACAATTTTATATCTGGTACAACTTGCTTTATTGTGTTGGTTTACCTGCTGTACCTTTTAGCTAAATTTCCTTCACTTTTCCTGTATATAGAACATTTTCATTTCATCAATATTCAATCATGTTAACACATGTTAAGATGTAAGGCTTTAAGGGACATCAGAGAGCTTGTTGTTCACTTACTCCTTTCAAAGATGTGGGCTTAGAAACTCTGATCTATCCATAAGCTATTCAACAAGGAAAAGCTAATGCATAAAATCTGAGTCAAAATCAAGCAAACTCAATGCTGTGGGCTGAGATTTTGTTTGTGTTTCAAATCAAAACCTGGATAATAAACTCCTATTAAATAAATCCATCTGTCATTCCATTCTAATTGCACTGTCTACTGATAATGAAAAGAGAAGAATCTTCTTGGGCAGAGCAGGTGTTTGAAAAAAAAGCAACCAGTCTGAACCCCAAGCCCACAACATGGTTGTGTTCCACTGGGTTAAGTTACGAAGAAATCCAAATCATCTTGTGCGTGGGTGAAAGGAGGGAGAGTGCCATGCCTTTGCTTCTCCTTAGGCTCCTCATAAGTCTACCACTGCCCCTCCTCTTTGAATAGGTTTATCAGCAAATCTAAACAGCAGCCAAGAGTTATTCAGGATGACAGCAGCTGCAAAGTTGTTAAAAATATACACAATTTCATTGTGGAGGTGGAGAGATTGCCTTTACTGAACACAGACAGGAATCTTACTGTCCCAGTATTTTTGGCCACAGATTGCTATATTTTGACACATAGTCCAGGAACCACAATCCCTGTTGTCTTTGTTTTGTCTTTGTCATCCTTGTGGAAGATGTTTTAAATATAACCTTTTAAAGTAAAAGTGTGAGGCCGCATTTTTGTTCCACTTGAACAAGGCTCTTATGTTCAGAGATGAGAAAAGAGAAAAGTTTTTTCCACCTGCTATCAATTCATGGGCCAAGCTGCCTGGGATGGCTAAAAAAAAAAAAAAAAAAAAAAAAAAAAAAAAAAACATTCCACAACTCCATAACTCCATTGTGGATTGCTTAGCAGAGCCAAGATTTTCAGCTTTCAGCTGCTCCTGTTGGTTTGCATGGCAAAGTGCACAGAAAATGCCATGCCAGCCATTCTTTCAGAGCAGATGGGTAACCACATATTTACTAATCATCACAGAAACTGTTATAGGTGTTTAAATCCTCTTTATTAAAACAATTTGCTTTTCAGCCATTTATTGCACAGCTATTAAGCAGAATCTCTAACACACATTAAATTGTTGCTTTCTTTCCAAGATCCAGCTGGGCAATGAATGACAGTGACCACAACATGCTCACACTGTAGCTGTGACTCCTAGCAGCCCTATTCTCACAGCTAAAATTGACCAAGATTTTACAGTTTTGTGTTTCTGAAAACAAGGTTGCTAATTAACACCTATGTAGAACATAGTAGCTAAAAGCGGGAGATTTTTAGCTTAGCCTATCTTTTTTCCACGATGATACAAGTTACCTATAGAAATGCATTCAGGCCAAACTAAGAGATATATCAGGTACAACTATCATGTCTTAAAGCTATGTTTTGCTTTCTAGCCACTTATCCAGGTCTTTAAACCAATCTGGATAAAGGTCTGAGTTCCTTGGCCTCTGTGAAAGCTTCACAAAACACCTAAAACAAATTCTAAAAATATATCCTAAGATTCAAATCACCCTTTCTATAGCTGAAGGCAGACAATACTTGAAAATACTTTTACATTTGTCTTTTTCCCTTGTTTTAAGCCAAATGGAAAGACAGAATGATTTCTTCTCTACATAGTGAAGAAATGGCGAATATCTGACCCTGTGTCCTCTCAAAATCACTGTTGCCCTCTTCAATTATCTTCATCCTCCATCATAAAATTAATACAGAAACGACTTAAAATATCAAAGCAGATAAAGGCAGCCCTGTTCTGCAGTTTCACAGTTGCCAGGGGCATTGGCCACAGGAGGCAGCACTGCAGAATGCACAAGCACTGGCACTTGTCTGCATAGAGTCTCCTTGCCCCTTATTCACCTCAACAACCTTTTTGTATTTCTTTTTTTTCAGCTGAAATCACCAAAAGAGTTTGAGGCAGCTAGTTTTCATGTCTTATGATTCAAAACGATGTAAAACTTTCTGGATGCTGCATTATTGTTAGTACTATTAATAAAAAGCATGTTATTAGTACATCGCTGCTATCCGTTTATATGTTCTGCACCATTTGCTACATTGCTCCTTTTTAGGCTTCTCTCCTTTCTAGTTTGAGAAAATTTCCTTCTGAGTGAATTTAACATCATTAGTTCTTGCTTTTTTATAAACCAGATCAAATTCTGTCTTTATTTCAGCTATTTATATTTTCAGTAATTTATTGCATTATCTGCAGAGTGTCTACTGTACATTGCAAGACGTTTTGTTGTTTCTTAAAATTCACTTTCAAGCAATAAATAAGAATAGCTTAAGACACCATCTTGTGTCCTCAAGAAACAGTGTCATTTGTTTACAGCTAAGAATCATGACAGCAGCTGCATGCAGTCCAGGATTGCAGTGATTACTATGCCATGGTATCACAAGAATGTTATCTCTATTTGTAGCTGCAGACATATTAGAGCTATCACTCAGAAAGAAGATGTCTGCATGAAATCTCTGATGAGTGAAACAGATACTGACACCTAAAAACCTGGCACCTAAAATTGTAACAGAAACTGTGATAGAAACAAGTCACAGAAATAATCCATTTCTTACAAAAGATAGGAACCTAAAAAGCAGGAAAGACAATTTGCCCCAGGAGCAGCAGAACTGAGAAAATATGCTTTTATCCCGGTCTCTCTCCCTGTTGCTCACCTCATTATAATAATTACAGACCTTTCTGTCTCCCTTTGAAACATCCACTGGGAGAGAGACAGCAGGAGCTGTGGCTTGTTAGCAGCTACATTTGCATTGATAGGCCATGGAGTTATTCTTAAATAGAGAATAAGACAGCTGAGCTTGTCCTCAATGAGAGCTTATATTTGGTTTTGCTTTCTGTCTTGCTCTCCTGCTTTCCCTGCTACTAATTTTCTTAAAACATTTTAGAGTTTAATTCTCTTTGAAAGTTACTTATCTTTCAAATTTATTTAAGTCACTGATAGGAGTCAAAAGTGGTTAGGTCTAGATGTCTCAGTAGACAGAGAGTTTGATTGCATAAGCCTATTAATACTGCCTTTCCCTGGGTTAGACAGGTATGGCACTGCTAAATTGGAATGGTTCTGGAATTAAACTTTCAAAGTAGCATTTCCAATTGTCACCTAACATGTAGACACCGTATTCTAAAGAGTACAGATGCTGGTCTAAGGCTTTTAATTTATTCATATTAATGGAGCCAGAAAGTATCAGAACATTAATGGGAATCTGAAAGGAGTGGCAATGTCTTGTCCAAGCATGATGGTGCAGGATAAAATAAAGTTGAATAATGTAGTAAATAGAAGTGGGTGGTGTCCCAGGTCAACAGTAGTACCAAAGGTTTTGTACCCTCCCCCCAGGGGGTTGAGAGTGACTCAGAGTATTTTGAGAACAGAGGATGTGCACGTTTATTTACAGGCTGTATGGACAGATGATAGAGCCAAGCATATTCCACACCTCTTTTTAAGGAGGTGGCACATGCTGCTACTCTAATGGAGGATGACATTCATCACTCTTCTTATAGCTAGTATAAGTTCCATTTCTATTGTTGTTCTATTGAAGAGCGAGATCAACTTTAAGTCACAGTCATGGCCCAGAAGAAGACATGGTTGTGTGCTGACTCTGAAAAGTAATTTACACTATATCAGGTTGAGATACATACTATCTTTCTCTTCCTCTCCTCAACAGCTAGCAGAAATTTACTTCAATTGCAAAATTTTGTCAAAGATCATAGACAATTATTTGACGTACAAGTAAGCAAATAACATACTCAGGCTCAAAAGTAATTCTGGGTGTAGAGGGCTGTAGGGAGTGGAGACAGTTGTGGAAGTGGGTGTTGAAAGAGGCTGAACTGGAATGTTTACTGATGAAAGAGACAGAAACCAGAAGATCAAGAAAAGATGGAGGGCAGAACTTGAAGCAATTTCTTTGAAAAGGAAATTCAATGTCTGTGAACAGAAGGGGTCAATCAAGGATATGGTGACTGTAAAGCACCAAATCTAATCCAAAGACTTCATTCCAGCTCCTGCAGACTCCAAACAAATTCCCAGGTACGGAACAATGAAGAATAAACAGAAAGTAATCAATTATGCCTTATGGCTAACCTCACTGAACTCAGTGACAGAACCTCCTTTTACCTTGTGAAAATGCCCTGAGCTCTAAAAGGAATGACTTAGCAGTGCTAACTACCCTGAATAATGGAAAAATATTAAGAGATCAAGAGAAAAGTAATATTCCTCCAGTAAGCCAGAAATGAAAATTATGCCTCTCATCCCAAAATAAAGATAAAAAATATTTTCTGTGTAATCTACAAACCTTTGTTTTCATTTGTTATGTGTCTTTTAAACATACATAAACACAAGAAATGATAGTATTTTCAGAATTTGCTTATAAAATTATTTATTACATTTATATGGTAAGTCAGAGCATGACAGTAGCTTTGTTTAGTCAGTGTGATATATTTAAATGATTCGTACAATTTTGAAGTAGTGTAAGCTATACAAAGTTTTTCCATAGATACCATGTAACACAGGAATTCTATACACTTTCCATATCTCTTTATGAAAAAAATAAAAAATGTAAATTCAATGAATTATGAACTCTAACATACATTCCATCTCTGCACAAGGAGAGCTTTAGTTTTGTCTGGTTTTAACTGCTGATCTAGTTTTTGGTTCCCTTTCATTCCTGAGTTCCATATCATTGCGACCACAGCTATGGACAATCAACATTTATGTTCACATACCAACAGGTCATATAAAAGTTTTCTATTGAGCAGCAGGCAAGTTGTTTCCTGACACACTGCACAGCCTTGAGAGGATTTCTAGGATTTACCCCACAAGCTACATAAATTTTACCCTCAACAGAGCTTAGCAAGTCAAAGCCAAGCAGCATTTTTTTTTCTTGATGATTCCTGGTGAGTGTAATGTGTATGAACAGCACTGAGGCTTCTACCCAGTGTTAGCAAGTTTGCTTCACTTGTTAATGAGGTATTCTACAATACAGTTCACTAGAGTTTTTGTCACTGATACTTTACCATGGACCTAGGGAAATTTCCACTGCACTCAGTCAAATACAAGTAACAGTTCTTATAGGATTGCCAGATCCTGTCTCAAATATCTTTCAGAGTGCTTGTTGACAAGCACAAAGGAAGAGAATTTCCTGTGTAATGCCTTTGATGAACACTGTACACGCACCACTTGGCAGGTCCTTAAATGATTTCATGTTCAGTACTAGATTCAAATTAAATCTTTACCTTGAGTTCTCAATGTTTAGAGATTTTCATTTATTGTTAATGAAGTGAGCCTGCGCACCACTATTATTTTCTCAGCAATATACAATGCTACAAACATTTTTTGCATGGCATTCATGTTTAGATATTGGGTGTCTCTAGGCAGTTTACCTAGAGAAAGTATCATTTTTGAAGATCACAGTGATAAAAGTACCAAGAACAATTTAAGTGATAATGTTGTCAAATACAATAGTTCTTAAGCTATTTTTTGTGCTTTTAAAAATGCAGCAAAATACATACCTTACTGTTCTATTCTGGCTCTGACACTGCCTAGCCAAGGTCATTTCAGGTGATCTATAAATAAAGATCCTAGTCTCTTGAAGACTATACAGGGGGAAACATAAAAAAAAAAAAAAAAAAAAAAAAGTATAGTTGACTGCAACAGGGAGAAGATCCAGCCCATTATTTGAATTACACATTCATCTGTTTCAGTCAGTGTGGTTTATAAAGAGGGTTTAAGAGTTAATTGAAAATGTCAAATAGCACATAAGATATTTTTAAACTGTAGAAGAGATATAATATTGCTGTTGCTTTTGTGAATCAGCTTTTTTTTTCTTTCTTTTTTTTCCCCCAAAGATCCATGGAATAAACAAATCTTTTTTCTAAAGATTTATTACGTAAACAAGGGATTTTAAGGACTTTATATCATCTTCTTTTTGGCCCTGGACTAGCTGTTATGCTGAGCGTGAATTTTACGTATTACTTGCCCCTTTGCTTTCTGATTAAATTATTGTATGGAGTTTAGTCCCTTGTGTTATTTCTCAAGGTTAAATATTTAAAACAGAAATATTAAATAAAAACTAACACAACAATTATATATATTTTTAAATAAATCTTTATTAAAATTCCCTTTTAAATTCCTTCCTGCCACATTACAGGAAGGAAGAATGAAAATAACTCTTTCTACGGGTAGACTTGTATTTCATCAACATTCAAGTTCCTGGCTACTCAGAGATTAAGCACACTTTAACAATGTAATTTTACACGATCTGTTAATATGGCTCACATGTGGAATCTCGCATATTTATCTTCTTTTCCTTGTTTTAGCATTAGTTACCATAAGCTGAGTGCCCCAATGTGCCTGCTGCTGAGGTGCAACTCACAGCCCATTGCTTCCAACCTTTCATGAAATCACGAATGGAATCTGATTTTTGTGGTCTGGAATTTCTTATTGTCTCAATGAACAGCATTTCTGCTTTATTCTTTATTATGTTACATATCCTCTTTGAAACCTCTGGGAGCCACTGCTTTTGTTAATCTCTGGATCACTATAATAAGTAGTGTGTTTTTTTGTTATTAAGTCTAGATGTTAAATTCAAAATGATGACAAATATATTGTTTTGAAGACCTAATTTGAAGCATTACATTCACATGTTCTAAGAAAGTACCTTAACTTTTTCTTCAAATATATAAATCCAGAAATACATAAATACAGAATATTTCAGGTTATCTGAACCTACAGTGCTTCTGTTATTTGACAGCTGGCAGAGGACGTCTGCTTATAAGGACCATCACTCCTCTGCTCTTGATCTTCCTGTTTTTATTACAAAGCAGCCGAATTGCCACAGATCTATGTTATTATACTCTTATCTCAGGATATTTTTATGTCTTTTAGATAATGGATGAAGTGGGAATTTTCTTGTAAATATGCACTTGTGTCATCAATTATTAACAATTCACAGACATGCTAATTTATTTCTACACAGAAGAATGAATTGAGATAAAAATCGAGTTTCTCTTTCTTTAACCACAGATGTGGAAAACCTAACCTACCCCAAATATGTCCATAATACCTTTGCTCTTTGAGGTACCAAGAGCACATTAACTCAATAGTTAAGTACAGCATCCTTGTTAATTGCACTGACATGAAGTGCAATGATGGAGATTCCATTGCCCGCAAAAATCCCATTGCTGGGATTTTTTTTTTCCACCTTCACTACATTTCACGTTTTCTGACAATCTTTAAACTAGTAAGTTGAAGGTAGCAGACAGTTATTTATGAAGTAATAGTAATTTTTCTTCCAGATAGCGATAAAACAGATGTCATGAATCCTAGGCCATGGTCTCACAATTGCAATGAAAAAGTTTAAGTTAACATTTCCTCCCCAATGAGATATTTTCCCACCTGAAGGGTGGACACATTTCCACTGGAGTTGCCATCACCTCTTCAGTTGCCCTTCTTCTGTCACTTGTTGTCATCAGACCAGAACTCCTACATACTTGCAAGTCTTCACAGTTCAGAGGAAACAGTACATCCTGCAATCAATGTGAGATTAATTTAACCCACCTTGCAGTTCTCCATTGGGAACAGAAATGATAGCACATCACTCTGGCCAGGATCAGAAGATTGTTTGTGAGGATGCAATTTAAGCAACCCAATCTCCCCCTACCACCCCAACCCCAAAATAAAAAATGAAATGAAATGAAATGAAATGAAATGAAATGAAATGAAATGAAATGAAATGAAATAAATCAGTTTGGTCAAATAGGCAAGCAACATGCTCTCATGGAGACAGGAGAAAGACAGGAGACACCAAGGAGGAACACAGACTAAATCACACTACCTATTTGTGTCCCACTGGGCTTTTAATTCCCATCAAGAAAGAACAACTTAGTCTACTGACCTGCCTGTGCCCTCATCCACCCATCTTTTTTTGTTGTTGTTTTTGTTTTTAATTATTTACTTCACTTGCTTGAATAAGCAATGTTTTAAAAAGGGCCTTTAAGTGGCTCACACAGAACTAATGTATGTGATTCAGCAAGGCAGCACTCTGGCCCACAGGTCCACCTGCCCCAAAGAAACAGCAAGGTCAGACTGACCATAAAATTTTCTCAGCATAATAGGAGGTTTCCAGATTGACAGGCTGCTGCAGCTGGCAATGCCCGTTCTACCAGCTGAGATGATGGACAGAAAATGTTCTTGTCACTCCCTCTGCTTTTACATTAAACTGGAAAAAAAAAAAAAAAAAAAAAAACAGGATTTAAATAACTGACTCAGTAGAACCATATTTCATGCTGAACAGCCTTGATTTTAAGCATAAAGGAGTTATAAATACTACAGACTATTCTGCAGCCTATACATATAAGGTACATAGGCTGGTGGTATTCAAGTAATGAATTTCTGCTATCTAATTTTAAGTATTCATACAAAGAAGAGACTGTTGCTGCTTCATTTAGAGACTGAATCAAGAAAAAAATTATGAGTGCAACATTTATTTCTAAATTCATTAGGTTATCTGCTGAACTAAGCTACAGTGATTCATTTGAGAATAGCACATCATTTATTGCAAATGGTGGATGATCATTTTTAGAAACACAGGTATTGTTATAATATCTTGTATAAATCCTATCAACTGAACTGTAAGAAACATCAGCCCCTGGGAATACAAGGCAGAAACAGATATAGTTTTGCAATATAGTTTTTTTCCTGTTAAATATAATTTTAGATAGTGATGGTAGAGAAGGGATAAATCAGCCTGTCTGAGTAAGATTTAAGTTCCAGGAAATACATACCTAAAGCTGAGATATTTTTTTCAGGCTTCTGATTTTTCAGATTGAATATATGAAAAATGTTCCTATAAAGCAGTAATTCCTGCAAATGTCATATTGATGCACCCAAAAAATCTTCCATTGAATAAAATTGACAAAAGAAACACATTGCAGCCTTTAGGTCTTATGAAACTTTAAAAAAAAGTAGCTAAATAAATATCCAAACTCATAGGCTGTCCTATGGCAGGTTATGTAACCATACTCTTAAATGAAAATATTCCTATTCAGGCTGTCATTTAAGTATTTGATCAACTTTAAATACCCAGAGTCTAGTGATTTAGAGTTTCCCACCTTATTTTCAATGCCTGAAAACATGAAAGCTTAACGTTATCTCAGCCACTTCTCAGAACATCTAAGACACTTTTATAGGACAAAGACAGCATCTATCCCATCTATAAATATTTCTGTTAGGCTCTTTTGAGGATATTCAGACCATAATCCACCAGCAGATCACAAGTCATCCGAATAGCTATTGAAATACATGTTCTTCACCAGGCATACAAAGAGTTTCCACAGGGCTGCCCAGTGTAGCATCAGACCCACTACTGTATTTGGTACTTTCTCAGCTAGTTGTTCTTAGCTGAACATTTGAAATCATCAGTTGTTCATTTGAAATGAGTCAAAACTCAATCCAGTGTGAACATCACCCTATTTACTCACACTTCCAACTATAAAATATTTAATCAAGCAGTACAATATACCAGGTCAGATAAAATAGAAAAGTCTATGTTAGTTTATTTTTCCAACTTTCCTTATTCAGAAGAAATGCTTCACCCAATTTAAAGGAGAAAGAAAAATGAAAGAAAAAAAATAATATATATATATATATAAATAAAAAGAATATATATTTCAGGCAGATGTTAGATACGAAAAGTGTCAACTCATACAAACACATGATTAAAACCACTTTATGCTGTACACTATAGAATTTGGATATTTTAGAAACTTTAAAAGTGGAAACGAATACCCTGAAGAATTAACCAGTTCAAAAATAAAAGATTCATAACACTCTAAAGTGCTCTGAGGAGATACTTAAACTAGCTTAAGATTTAAGATGAAGACTAGCCTTGTTAAAAACCCTAAATAACCCAACAATGTTAGGCTTTTGGCTGCTACAATATTATGAGTACTATATTGTGCACTGCAAATATTCCCAACAATTCAAACATAGCTTTATATATATGTTAACTCTATTGAGTTATTGATAATAATAGACTTATGCAGTTCCTGTATTAGAATGAAACAAAAAATGTTATACATATCACCCCTACTGAAAAAGAAAAGATACAGTAGGTTGCTGAATTTCTTCTCTGACAGCTCCCTTAGGAGATTGTACAGAAGTATTTATTATTTATATATAAGCCAGCATGTCAACACGTTGTTAGATAACTGTTGTTTTTTTTCTGTCTGGCAATGGAAACTACAGAATAAATTATATATGACATTTGTATCTATTCTAAGAAAAATGGTACTGCACAGCCAGCAATCTACAAATTAGATATGAAACGGTGCATGGAAGTATTGGCAGCATACAGTATTGTATGCTGCTTAAGTTCCTATTTCATGCTGCTATCTCTATAAAATTCAGATGAAAATTACTCAACATAATCTTCTGTAATCTGATAATATCTGTCCACTTTATGCACTTTCAGATGCCCTGAGGTGGTATGCCAGCTGTTAGAAAGGTTGCATTTTACTTCAAAACCCACAGGTATAGAGCAAACATATTTTGCTATGCATACCATCTGGTACCTGTTTTTACCAGAGAACAGAGTGCATTTAATCATTAAATCCCATCCTGCAGTACTTGAATCAAATTAATTTATATTGATATATGCATTTTACTCCCTGTGGACTTTCCTATCAAAATAATCTGGTTACTTTTTGTGACAGCAGATGAAGTCACTAGACCAAATTCTACTATAAGGTACCCAGAAATAACCAGCAGAAAATCATTAGGTTTGTACAAGTATAAATGTTCACAAAATAATCAGATGTGAATGATAGCTGTATTCAATATGTATATTATTTACATTACAGACTTTTCTGATTTTATCACGGTATGGTTTAATTAGCAAATCAGACAAATTTATGTTAATGTTAAGGATAGACATCAGTATTCTTCACCTTATTTATCCCTGTAATATGGATATAATAATGTTACTTCTGTGACACTATTCAAAATTCAAGCAAATGAAATTTTTGCGTAGTACTCTGGCTCTTTGCCTCATTATGCAAAGGTTTTTCTAAAGAACAAAACAGTGTTAGAACTGTTTCTTAATAACTTGTTTTCACCATTTGTCCTCTGTTTTCTGCCATCATTTTTTTGTAATTGATGGTAGAACAAAGCAGGTATTTAAATCAGCAGGTTAGATTTTTGTGAAAGAAATTATAAACATTCACAGACATTTCTTACTAAACAATGATATGATTATCTTCCAGTCAACTCAAGAAGTAAGATTCCCACACAAATTTTTCCTGGTCTGATCAGAGGTGCTCATGGCATCTAGCTGCCAATGTTTGTGAATTAGCTTGTACCCTGAAACAAACTCTAGCTTCATAAGACTCCATTGTTATTTTATAACAAATACCACCTTATTGAATGAGCTGTGATGTTCAAATAGCATTCATATCTCTTTCACAAACAGACACAGTTAGTTGACAAAAAAAAAAAAAAAGAGAAAAAAAAAAAAGAGAGAAAAAAAAACACAGTTTAAAGAACATGACATATACAACAGTATTAAATGGCATGTCCTGGGTGAGAGATAAATTAAGCAATTAAGAAAATTGGTTAGTAGAATGACCTACATTGAAGAGGTGCTGTGGGGTGGGAATATGTTTAGTATTATTTTTTTATGAGTGGAGGAAGGCTGAAGTTCCTTCCAAGCACAAGCAAGACATTATCTGGAATTTACATCTCAAATAGAAATATGTGTTAAAGGAAAGATTATCCTTTCTATTCATTTGAATGAATAGTGACTTTGAAAAATGAAAACAGATTTTCACTCTTACTGAAAAAATGATTATATTTCTTCCCCTTAGAACCAAACTGTATTTGGTGGTTAGAAAAAATGGATCTGCAAAGCTGTGAAATAGTAATCCACTGAATGAAGTCATTTCAGAAGCCAAAAGGCTGCAATTAGCTGTATATCTCACTTTCCTCCCTGATATCAAGCTCTAATCAGGTGTCACAGCACTACATATGGAGAATATTTTTGGAATCCCCAGTTCTTTCACCTTCAAGATTTTTGCATAATGAGATTCACTTCTATTCATCTGCTTTTTCTCAGGATTGCTAATGAATTACATGTTGCTGTTTTATAAGCATCCTCAGATTGGACTTAAAGGATTAGAGCCAAATAATGAGCTGAAATTCTAACAGCTTCTTTTTGTCCTGGGTTTTAGATAGTGGTCAGACCCTCCAGACTTATAAACTGGCATACTTCAAACCAAGTTCTGTGCCCTAAACTAAAAGAGCTTCAACAGTGCCAAGTGCTGGCTCCATGCAGAAAAGCCCTAGGAAGTTTCACAAATTTCATAATACAGGAAGAACATAACATTAAATGTGTATTAAATGTGTTTCAGGGAATTTAGTATCTCTCTTCCTAACACAGAGTTTCTGCTAACCTCCTACTTGCACACCTTTTAGGAAGCTTGAGGATTGTGTGTTGTCCCTCATCCAAAACCAGCTGACAACTCTACACTCTAGTCAGTGCTCCCTGTTTCTTATACCCTTTCACAGATGTATGGGTTAATTGCCTTATTTTCACAGGGTGCTTGTAGAGTCATAAACACCTATGTAGGCATAAAGAATTAAGCTCAAAGTTGAAAGAACTGATGCTATTTTGTTTTCAGTTCACTCCTTTTTTTGCATCACTGTAAGACAGAGAGTGGGGGAAGTGTGAAATTCATTTAATTACAAGCTCTTAACTTGAAAAACTAATTCAGAATACCAGTTCTTAATAAAGCTGTTTAACTTTGTCAACAGCATTAGGGAAGCTTTTAGACCAATTAGATAAAACATCTCTAAAACAGCTCTCAGCTCTTCAGAAAAAAACAGGGGTAGTCTCATGGTCATTTTGCTTTGTTACAAGATAAAAGATTTTGAATTATATTAACATGATTTAGCCATGTAGTTCTAGGTCATTTACTTTAAGTAACTCATCTTTGCCAGCTTTGTTATTGTTCACCTTTGTAGCCCATGTATCAGCTATCAAATGGATGCTTAGATATTGCTCTCTGCAACTACCTAAAAGGAAGGTGTGGGGAGCTGGGGGTTGGCCTCTTCTCACAGATAACTAGTGATAGGACTAGAGGGAATGGCCTCAAGTTGCACCAGGGCAGGTTTAGGTTGGAAATGAGGAGATATTTCTTCTCAGAAAGAGCAGTCATGTATTGGAATGGGTTGCCCAGGGAGGTGGTGGCATCACCATCCCTTAGGAGAGGTTGGGAGTGGTGCCAAGGGGCATGGTTTAGTGGGTGACATTGGTGGTAGGGTGATGGTTGGACCAGATATCTTGGAGGTCTTTTCCAACCTTAATGATTCTATGATTCTTTTGAATAATTAAGAACAAGGGTTTACCCACCATTAAGAGCAGAATACTAGAAATCATAGACAGGTACTTTAAAGTTAATCAATAGTCCTTGAATTTTCCTAAGTTTTACTCTTAACTCAGCCACTGATTTTACTGATATTGTGTAAGTTATCCTTGTAATTATTTTCAATATCATCCACAGACTGCTACCTGTACATAAGGCATCAAATGACACAAAAAAAGCTGCATTAAAAAAACTAGCAACTACTTTCTCGTATGTTCAAGGAAGGAAACAAAGAGAATAAAACATACAGAAGCAACTAAAATTTGCTACAACAAATGAACATCCTTCTTTGAGCTTATTATTATTTCATCTTCTGTTGTAATGTAGCATGTAGTATTTTTTCCATAAAACTTCAGTTAATATGTCTTGGTCCACCATGGGCTTTTAGTAAAGAGGGGGGAGGAGTCTTTGCTTCACCTTTCCCTTTTTTATGACACTGTAGCTCCACCAAAATCCAAAGGTTCATGAAAAACCCACAGATCAGAGGATAGAGGTTCCTAAAATGCCTTCAGTGGAGTATATTGAAACTTGAGTTTATTTAAACCTGGGCAGCTGAGCCTCAGGAGGATGTCAGTCAGCAGACACTAAAAGCTCCTAGCTCTCTGGCACCGTGGTTAGGCTCATAACAGTGTGTGAGCATACCTGTGTATGCAGCATATAAATAATCCTCACAGTGAGTGACAGCAAGGGGCAGAAGAAGGAGATGTCTTACAGAGATGTATAAGTTTTCTCAGGGTACATTCAGGTCAGTGGAGTAACAGTATATAGGAGTAACTGCTAAATTCAGCAGAAGCTACACAATCATTAAATTAAAGGTGACTGAATTTCTTATCGCTGTGACAACAAGATGTTCTGCTGTGCCATGGGGTTGAGCCACACACTTTCTTTGATGAGTGTTTCTGTCATTACCTTTTAATGTCACCTGAATGCAGTTAAAATAGGCCTATGGCTAACCAACTATCGAAGAACAGTCCCCATGGAAATGAAGGCCTAACATGTCTGCTCAATGAAAAGGATCTTTCAGAATATTGCCTTTTGTGAAGGTTGAAAAGGCAGCATAAAAACACCAAGGGAATTGACAGTGCCTCAGATCTTCACAATAAACACAAGTATTTTTACATGTGTATGAATTCAGTGGGGAACTAACAAGCTGACCAAAAATGTGACTGGAATAAAGAAGAAAAAGACAGCTGTCATATTCATTTTGAAGTGTTATATTGTTCATATTGACATGCAGCTGCAGCAATTGCACAACAGAATAAATTTAATCTGAATTTTATTTTTATGACGTTTAGTTGTAAAAACAGTGCCAGGCTGTGTTCTCAATTGATATGGTGAAAATGTCAGTCCAAGCTGAGTTTATATATCCATCTGTATGCTTCTGAAGGGAAGCAAGGTCCAGACCACCACAGGCAACCAAAACTACCAACATTTCTGCGTATACCTTTTTATGCAAGTGTTTATGTCCTCATATTTGTATAGTTTATACTGTGCTTCTTGCATCGTGTTTGCAAGAGGACAGACAGTGAGCTGCTGTCTTCTGAGCAGTAGGTAAACTCAGACTTGCCACCTGTAATAAAACAGTGAAAAAATATTCAAGTAGATGATTGCTGAGTTTCTAACAGAGCATTTGTGAGAGGATTTTTAATAAGTTAAAATACTTTCTTCTGTGCCTGTCAGTAACCATTGAGTTGTAGAAAAAGGAACTGAGTTACAAGAGCAAGGACTGAGATGCAAACTGCTACTGGAATTAATCAGATTAATACAATGAATGAAACCAAAACACAAGCAACAGGACCTTCATATATATGATGGTATAAATCAGAGACAGTCAAAACTTTCTCATATTCTTTTTAATTATTTTTTTAATGTACTCTCAGTAACACAGTTGTCAATAAGAATAAAACTATGGAAACTGCAATGTAGATAAAAGGCTAAGTTTTTCACCTTTAAGATGAAAACTTTAGATAAAAACCTGTGTTCTTTTCATGGCCTATAAACCCTACATGTTCATAAAACCACTTACCTGTACAGAAGCCATAATATTCTTCCTGTTGATTTTAGTAACACTATTGCATCAGGGCTACGGAACCAAATGTCTCAACCCAGAAAAGCAATTTATCACATGCCATGGACAGAAGCTGATTTACTGAGAAATTGATATAAGGGTGCTGACAGATATTTCAGAAGAACCAGCTGAGATGATTTTGAAGTCACCAGCTCCAACTTTCAGTTCCACTTCTCTGCAGAAGACGTGTCAGGGCTGAATTTCTTAACAAATGGGAGGCCAATTTGCACTCAAGTTACGGTGAGATGTTTTCACTTGAGGAAAGAAATCATATCCTAGGTACAAAGTGACTGACTACTTTTGCAAAATAAGCTGGCAAAGCCAGCTCTTCCTGTTCTCTCTCCCCCCCACCCCCATGGTTTTGCTTATGCTGATGAACAGACAAGTCCATTTTGTGTTTCTAGGACCTGTGAGAGTACAATCCACTGTCCTAGGATGAACTTTAAGAAAGTACATTTGCTTCAATGAATATCATTTACCTCATAGTGTGTAATTGCATAAAGAGTGATGTTGGAAAACCAACCAACCAAACAAACAAACAGGGGTTTTAACTCTTTTTAACAGGCATGTAGGCCATACAGTGTCTTCAAGACATGCACTCAGACCAGTGGCCACTGGGGTGCTAATTATATTTAAATATTTGCACAGGGGAGTGCAGCAGCCTTACCATAGCTGTCACAGCCCTATAGTATTATTCATAGCCTTATACTGCAGTAGCAGGGGACATTTCTGAGCAAAAGTCCTGTTTGGCCATGATCCATAATCTAAACATTGTTCCATTTTTACATTTTTGTTTCAGAACCTTACACATTTTGACCTTACTGTAGCTGGATACCCTGACCATGCCCCTGACCATGCTTTTATGCTTTTGGCAGGCTCTCTTTTTTGTCTCTTATTCAAAGCAGAAGGTCACTGGAACAAACAGAGAAGAAATTCATAGGCTTTACAGGATTAGGAGGAATAAAGTATCCAATGATGCACAGCTACTTGGCTCACTGTATCACTAAGTGTGTAATACTGCAAAGCGTAAGCAGCTAGTCCAAAGATGTGACAGTCTCAATGTATCGAATTTGACACCTTTTCAATAAAATAGGCTAAGTTTAGATAACCATATGCTCATGCTGACAAGCTAACTTCTCCCTGAGAAGTGTTTTCATGAAAGAGTACAGGAGGGGCTCAAAGTTTAATTAGCTTAAAGTGAATTCAAAATATTGTATTAATATACAGTGGAAAGGTCATGGTGTTGAGTAAACATCAGAGATGGATGAATATATTCTATTTAACACACTAAGGTTTAGCTGCACACAGCACATTGTTAATGAGTCACACTGCCAAATTCATAAATCATACTAGAAATGTATTATCTGTCTATGCTCTTACTGCAGTGTAATAAACATTGTACAATTAAAGTCCATTCTCTCTTGACTGCCAGCAAGGCAAAGTTGCACACAAGCAAAGTAGTCTTTTATCAACAGAGATGTATTTATTGTCTGTACTTCAGAAATTTAAATTAAGAAGGTGCACCAATTTCACTATTAGAACTTCACAATCCTAATTAATACATCATGTTTAGAGTGTTTAGATACAACCATTTGAAAAATTAAAAAACTAAATATTTTCAAATAAAAGTCCCTCAGCAGTCACTAACTGCCTTTTTGTTAATAATACTGTGCAACATATAACAATATCTACTTATTTATGTGTGATTATTCCATAAAACTGACCTTATTTAGTACATCCTAAGATCAAAGTCACTTTAAAATTCACTTCTTTTTCTGATGTATCCCACTGAGTATTTTGATTTCCTGGGTTACTCATACACTGGTCTTACTAATTTAAAAGAAAGCCAAAATCTGAGGTGTATATCACACAGCTGAAGGCAGAGAAAATCTTCAGTCTCCACTTAAATACAATGACAATGGCATGAATAAACACAGGACACCTAATTTCTTGAAAATGCATAATAATTAGAGTGATAAATAAAGCCCAGTGATAGAAGCTGAACTTCTGTTTGTTTTTATAAAACAAACCAACAAATACACAATTCCTGTGATGCAAAATTGTCTGACTCATGCAAATTTGGACAAAATAATGACTACTTTTGCTGATACTCTTTAAGGATTACAGTACCTTAAAATACACACAAAATCTCAATTAATGATGATGATTACAAAATAAAAATTAGAATAATACAGTTTTCTGGACACATAATACCAAGTATTAAATCAAAGACTACATCAAGAAAATGTGCACTGCAAGAAATTTAAACGTACAAAGAATAAGGTATGCTGCAAAATAAATGTCAAAATGTTAGATTTTTTTTCTTAATTGTACACATAATATTTTACTTAGAATGTGATTCCACACCATTTATAGAGAAACCTCAATAGTCTCAATGGACAGAAATATAAATATTAAGTGTTTCACTTCTGAGAAATTAGTACAAAGTGTATAGCAGATGCAACAAATTATTTTCCTGCTCTTATAGCTATATTCCCACTTCCACATGAGAAAATGGAGGTAAAGAATTAAATGTATTGTGTATATAAAACACATATTATTCAGGTCCTACTTGAGGACTTTTAAGAATGTCAGATGTGGAGTCTTTTCTCTCAGAAGCTGAACATACATAGAGATTCACATATTCTTGTATAAAGGACATTGCTAGAGCAAGGGAGGCTTTTTAAAGGTAAAGTTAAGAAATTTGTAAAAAGCTATCTTTTTTTCAAAATGCCTGTACCTCTAGAACATTGCATGCAGAGCAAACATGAAAGCCCCTTTATATTCAAGTTCTTCTGACCATGTAGTAATTCTATTCCTAATGCATGTTCATTGCAACTCACCTTTTAAAGCAAAGTTTAAGTCTGATCACCCCACCTATGCCTGCTGGATATCTGTGTCACTTATAGTTTATTTTCTGATGGGCAAGTTTTCTGATGACAACATGGTTTCATCAGGGACCAGTGATGGAGAATGTGGTGCATTTCAAAACACCTCCAGATATGTTAAGTTCACTAGAGCTAGGAGTAGCCCCAGGGATATCAGTATTCGTGATGACTTTGGACAGTGTAATGCATCATTTAGATTCTTCAAAGAAAAGGATGAATAATATTTGCTAAATTGATTCTAGAATGGATTATCTCACATGATACATAATGCAAGAAATCACATGAAAGTGTTTTGAATATACTTTTATCCCTAAACTTTATGGGCTTAAAAATATTAAGCCCATACTCCACCCTTTTTTTAACATTTTCAAATCCTTACTTTTTCCACAATTTAGCTGTTCCTTTTTCTTAATCTTATCTCTTCATTATCTGTTATTGTAGTATCATAAAATCCTTGCCCAATGCTATTAAAAATTATTATTATTATTATTATTAATAATAATAAAGTAGATTTAACACATAAAGCTTATATTGACAAGGAAATTTCTTCCAGAGGCAATGCTGTTTACTGATGCAAATAATGCTTTAGTGTTGCTGTCTTCCAAAAAAATATTTTTTGTTAACAGATTTAACACAAAGTATTAACTATTAATAACATTTAAATAAAGAAAGACTGGATCAATTTCAACAAGCAATTTTTTGATTTTTTTTTTAAATAAAATAAAACAATCGTGATTGCATCAGAAACTTGATAAAACATAATAATAATAATAATAACAACAACAATAATAATAATAATAATAAAAGAAACTTACCTTTGATTTTGGTCCATGCAATTTATTTATAGAGAAATCATATGCAATGAAATTTGGTTTTCAGTGAAAGAAACTAAAAGTCTCAAATTGCTAAATCACTTCAGGATGCATGTTATTATCCAAATACTGATAAACTTTCCTTTTCATTTCCAGCCACACCACATGCACACAGAGAGGTAGAGTAGTACAAAATTAGCTTACTTTCACATTCTGTTGAATCTGAGAGACCTTCACTTTGGGGGGAAATCAGAGAGTCACTATATATGTCGGTTTCCACAAGCTTTGGATTTAATAAATGCTGTATTTCAGTCATCACTATGCTTGGTGAATAAAAAAGCTTGATAGATTTTAATGTAATGAAGGCAAGCCTCTTTTTAACTGTAACTTAGATACACAGCTGCTCAGTTAAACTTGCTAAAGCAATTAGTATAACCTATAGCTCCAGAATTTCACAGGAAAAGGGTGATTGATGTTAAATGCTGTCAGATTGTTGCACTTAGTTTTTAACTAGTCTCTTTGATTATGTCATTTCTTCTGTATCCATCTCTGAAATGCAATCCATAATATACTAACATAATTCAGGGAAAATTCCTTTACTTCCTTTAATAATTTTGCACTTATATGTATATTTAGCTATATATGTGTGTGAGAGATGTATGTATGTGTATGGTTTATTATCAATGCAGTTCTGTGGAATAATACAGAGATACAGAGAAGTATCATCTGATTGCACTTATTTCACAGGCTGCTGACTCCTGACTGACTTCTTTAGTGCATTTTAATGGATGTAATATGAAGCAATTCCTACTGTGATTCTGTTTTTTTTTTGTTTGTTTGTTTGTTTGTTTGTTTGTTTGTTTCACAGGGATACCAGTGTTTCACTGGGAGAGGGATGAGATTTAGAATCTGGTGTTAAGCATAACTGACACCAACCTAGCGTGTTTTTCAGAAGCTTACAATAAAGTTTCCCAGAATGTCCAGGGATGGGTGGGCAATGCAAAAATAGTGTAATCCCCACTGTTAGTCTCAGGAAATAATGAGAATTTTCCCTCAGCTGGTAATTGTCTTGGTCCCACAGAAAATGAAGTCTCATCATTTCATAAAGAGCAAGACCAGATCCTAAATGAGGTAAAACTCATGCCTGTTTTCTCCTTCATAGTTCTCCACCTTTTTGAACCCATTCCTACATTTGCACATCAAGAAAAAACATCTAACCTTTTCCACTGAAGGAGTAAGGGGGCACAGAACATTTATATCCAAACAAAACAAAGCCAGAAAATGGACAATGTCTGGTCTGTTTACTCTCTTACAGAGAAATGTAAGTGCTCTTTTAGTTGTGGATGAAAAATATTCTTCACTAACCTTAACTTTTTTATAGAATGTAATTACAACATATATACACCCAGTGAGACAAAAAATATTATTTAAAAGTTTTAGAAATTTATGCAGATTTAAGGAGCACAAGATCAGGACTACACAAAAATTAATATTGTTATTTTATGTCAGTTTAGAGAAAGTAATATTGAAATTCCATAGAATCAATTGTGTATTCAATCCCATTGCAGCTTTCCATAAAAGCTTAGTGTTCATAATTTTTGTTTGCATTTAAGATGAGATACACTATTGTCCACGAGTTAAAACAGTACAATAATACAAAGATAAACTGAATTATCATATTTAATACCTGTTTCTTCCACAGATATCAACAGCAAAATTGATTAATTTCAGTGAGGCAGGAGCAAGATCTAAGTGGCCAGTAATATGTCCTTCAGCTTAGTGTTCTCTCGGTTCTGTTCAGTTAACACACTTTTCCGTTGCTGTAATAGTTTTAAAGCATTTATTCTGTAAATGAATAGTCAGCTTTCATGTAAACAGTCCATTAGCATTAATCGTATGACTCTCACATGATACATTGACAAAAAAGATGTTAGCAATTTCTCTCTTACTCATAACAAATAGGTAGTAGGTAAAAATGAAAAACAGCAGTTGAAAAGGAAGACTATAGCACTTGATCTCCTGACACCATTTCATTTCTCTTCAGAAATACAAAAAGCCATATTCTAGTTAGTGAAAATATGGAGGATTGCATTTCTGTTGATCAAAATATGAGTCGTTGCCTTCTTTATCACAGATCCTGTTGCACAAATTTGCATTTCTTTATATACTTCTCCCATGAAAATACTGAAAAATCTCAGCTTACTGGAGTACAAAATGTGTAACTGCATAAAATAATTGAATGAACTGCGTCACCAGCATTGACTATTATAAACAGATCCTCTCTGTGTCTTATGCAAAGAAATTCAAGGTATTAAAACCTTACAGCTATCAAGATTTACGCCTTCACTAGAGCTTGACTGAACACTAGCTATTGAGCCACAGGAAATAACTTGTATTAGGATTTCTGCCTGACAGGATGAACCTGAACCAAAGCCCAGTGGAGTCAGCATGAGTTTTTTCCTTCAAATTTAATTGGCAATGGATCAAGGTCTTTGCACACAATCTCCTATTTCTTCAACATTAAAACAATGCTTTTGACTGTCAAACATTTTCCTCTTCAATATATATTCCAAAGGAGATTTTGCAAAGCACCCCAGGACTCTGCAAAATGAAAATCAGGCTTGGATTTGTGTGTCAAATAGTAATCTTTAGAAGCTTGTTATATTGCAGATGGAGATTTTAGCTGCCATGTTGTCTTTCTAAAAATAACATGCAGTTTTCCAGTGAGCATGCAGTCAACTAGCAATATCACTGTGCATTTATATTGCAGAGGATCATTTGAGAAATCCATTTTAAGGGTTTCTATATTTCTATAATCAAATCGTAAAAAATATTCATGTTATACATAAGGAAAAATATTTTTAAAAAATGTTTAAAAACATGACATTTCTCAAAGTCTTTTTATGTTTCACAACAGAAGAAAAAAAGCCCACAAATGAAAATGATAATGAATATACTATCTAAGAACTAATTTACTTTTTTTTTTTTTTTTTTTTTTTTAATGTGACAATGCTGGCAAACCACAAGAACAAAATTTTAAAGTATTTAATGTAATTCAAAAGGAAAAGATTTGTATGCATTATCTCCAGGCCAAAACACATAAAATCCATTGTCAGGCTTGAAATAAAACACAATCAAAAGAACATTTGCAGATCTAAGCCTTTGTCTCCTTCATGTATTATAAAGTATCCTCAAATTTTCCAGCACCATTTTGGCCCTTTTCTTTAAAGGGCTGATAGCATTTAGTTAGGAATGCACTTGTATGTTTTTTGAGTCCTGATCCAAGTCCTACTGTTGCCAGTGAGATTTTTGCTGTTGAATTCAATGAGAATTAAATAAGGTCCTTAAGTAGAACTTATTAGACTCTATTAAAATTGTTGTTATTAATAGAGATTTATCTGTGACTGCCCCAGTGGCTTACAGGTAAGTTGATGGGACAGGAACAGTATATTTCTGGAATCAGCTATAAGGCAGAAAAGCTGAGGTAACTGTTTGGATTCCCTGATGAAAAGCTGCAATTGTTTCATTTACAAGTTAAATGTACTCTGGCTATTCCCAGAGTGACCTTGGCGGCCAATTGTGTTGCCCTTAGCGTCAGCAGAAAGAAGGCTGTTGGTGTCAGTGGGCTTTGGATCAGGCTTTGAACACAGAGAAAGCTTGCTTAAGGAGGAAAACAGACATAATGAATAGTTCTGATTTCCCAGGTTTTATCACTTAGAGTTCAGAATATCAACAAGACACTTTAAACCCTGAAGAATTCTATGTCAATTATTTTGACCTTGCATGTTTCTGCAATTGTATGCAATAGTAAAGAAAAACAAATCTCTGGCTTACCAAAAAAAAAAAAAAAAAAGGCAAGCATTTTATTTATCAATAGAGATTTTAGCTTACATCACTGCAATGACTAAACAAACAGCATAAAATAAACATAGGAGAGTATAAAATCACTTTATTCCAGCTGGTATCCCAAGACAACCTTTTGACTAAGTACAGAGTTGGATGTTTCAAGTATGGCACTTATATAAATAAGAGCAGAGAGAAGGTGATATAATCACAGTTAAAAGCAATGTACTCTGTTCCTTTGGTATGTGTGTCATAGGTAACTGCAGGTAAATACATAACTTGGCTGGCACAAACCAACTCCATCTTATTCATGCACATATTAGGGAATGAACTGAAAAGTACTGATATATTTTGTAGATCACATCTAATCTATGATGATTAAGGTCGCTGGTGTGTGTGTGGACAGGCAAACAAAAAATGGCAAAATTATATTCAGCATTTATTGTTTAGCATAACTAACTGATGTACAAACTATGTTAGAAAATAGCTAGTAATACACACCAGGAATAAACTCTGTGATTTAGACAAGCAAAATAACATCAGACATCTGTGAGATCGGTGAAAGCAGATGTCCTGATTGAGCTGTGGTCAGGTTCCTTACAGTGCAATTACCCTCCTTTTAAAACATGCTTACATCTGCACATTGCAACAGTTTCCCCCACCCCATCCCACCCCATATAGAGTATCCTTGCAGATTTTTAATATGAACATTCTACATGTTTACAACAATTAGTCAGACAGTCCAAACTGTGAACTCATCCTAATGATGACCAAAAAAAAGCCACTCCAACAGGTACCACCCAATTGTTAGAAAGAAAAGTAGTAATAGTAGTAGCTGTAAGGCTAGGTCAAGCATGGTTTTATAGCTGGTTTTTTTTTTCAGTCTTTTAAATAGCACTGCATTTTTGCAGCTAGTTCAGTAAGTGCAGATCCAATACCTTAATGGCTTTCTTGGTGGTTTGATAAAATGCTTGCCTAAGCAATGTACCTTTCTCTAATAGTGTCTGGGTCTCTTCCACCTGGCACCGTGTTTCAGGTCTGTCAGAGCCTCACACATAAGCTGAGTCACTTGACTGAGTCCTGCCAAAGTTAGGCATGCTCATTCTTGGCAGGTCCTTATTTCTGATTTCGTATATGGATTTCCTTTTTGCCTGTACTCCTCTCACTGCCATTTTGATCTTTCTCCAGCCCAAGTGGTTCAGTTCTGCCAAATTGAGCACCACACAAATGCCACTGACAGCAAACATGAACACCAAGAACACAGTCTTCTCAGTGGGTCTAGAAACATAGCACTCTACTTCTTTAATGCAAGGGTATCTGTCACATTCGTACATAGAAGGGACATTGAATCCATACAGGAAGTACTGTCCCACTAAGAATCCGATCTCTAGGGCATTTCGAAAGACCACTTGAATGATATAGAACCGAGAAATGCCTTCTTGCCTCCTCATCTTTGATTTTGTAGTTCTGATGGCAGGGTTGGGGATCTCCTTCACTTCTAAGCAGTCTGGCTCTGCCTCTTTGGTGGAGTTCTCAGTGTTCTGCAGCACCCCATTGACAATTGTGTTCTTGATTTTCTTACTGTCCTCACGTTTCATTGACTCCTGGTCCCTCTCCAGGGTGAGGAAGACAGTGGAGTACCTCCGTTCCCTCTGCTTAGCAGACTGGTGAACAGAGTACGTTATGAAGCACAGGCTGGGCGTGCACACCATGATGATCTGGAACACCCAGTACCTTATGTGAGAAATAGGAAAAGCCTGGTCGTAACAAGCCTGATTGCAGCCTGGCTGCAGTGTGTTACAGACGAACATGGTTTGCTCGTCATCGTACACCGTCTCCCCTACGATGGCCACGATGAGTATCCTGAAGATCACCACCACGGTCAGCAGGATCCTGCAACAGACAAGCCGGTCAGGGCGCGCCGCCGCCCGGGAGCTGTCCGGTGCTGAGCGCGCACGGAGCGCCTCGGCTTCGCGAAAAGAAGGAGACCCCCGGGACCGCCACCGCCACCGGGACTGGTACCGGGGCTGGGACCCCCGGCCCGAGGGCACGGCTCGTCACCCGGCTGCCCCGCCGGGAGACCCCCGTGGGATCCCTGGGGACAAGAACGGCGGCGTGCGTGGTGTCCCCCCGCCCCGCGCCCCCACGCACACTCCAATCTCCAACCGAGCCCTGCCCGGCTGGGACCCCCGCGCCTCCCGTCTCCCCTGGCCCTTGCCCTTACCTCCCTATCATAGTAGAGTGCTGCTGCACGGCAGCTTCCAGTAGCCTCTCTAGAATAGTCCATTCCCCCATCGCTGTTCATCCGGAGACAAAGACTTGGGCAAGCGGATCTCTTCACTTCTTCCTGCTTTTTTTCCCCTCCTTTTCTTTTCTTTTTTCTTTTATTTTCTTTTTTTTCTTTTTTTTTTTTTTTTTAATAAAATTGTGTTTGGTCGTTGTTGTTGTTGCAGGGGGCGGTGGGGACGAAAAACGAACAAAAGAGCAACCCCCCCCCTACCGCTCGCAGTCCGGCGGCGGGCAGGCGGAGGGACGCGGCAGCCTTCCGAGGTCTCCGGACCCGGCTCGGCTTCCCTTGGCCCGCCTCGTCCCGGCTCGTTCCGGCTCGGGGCCCCGCGACGGCCGACCCAGCCCGGCCCGGCCCGCTATGCTCGTGTGGCGGCGCGGCGCGGCGGCCCGGCGGTGGGGAGGGAGGAAGGTTGGCTTTTAATGTCTTGCTGCCTCTAATCTGCCTTTAAGTAGTCTCCGCTTGCGTCACTGACAGGTTGGTGGAGAGCAGCCAAAAGCAGCGCTCGGATTTTCTCATTTTTATTATTCCGGCGAAGATAAATAAATAAAGGCGGTGGAATACGCGGAATAAATAGAGGAGGAGGAGGAGGAGGAAGCCGGGCAGAGGAAGAGCCGCCCGAGCCGGCGGCAGCCCTGGGCTGGGACCCCCAGCCGCAGGAGGGCTCCCGGGGGCTGCCGGGCTCCGGTCCCTCCCTGGGCTTGGCAAGGAGCGGCGGCGTGCAGCGGTGGCCTCACCTTAGCGAGCCGCGTGCCCTTGGAAGAGAGTGGAGTTACCGCACAGTTAACTCTCACCCGATTACAGAGAGAAGAATGGCTAAGGAGAAATGGGGCGGATACATAGCCATTTCAGACAGCTCCCAGATTGAGGCTGAATTCATGCTAGGAGAGGCACCAAACCTTCACACAAAGCATCCCTAAGCACTACGAGAATAAAGTAATTTAAAGAATTTCCTACCATACAATCCATCTACATATTCCCCTAAAATATTATATTGTGTTTAAAATATATATATTTACCGGTACCCTTTACAGACTGTACCTGAGACACTACCAACCCCACATAAGGCACTGGCACCAACTGGAACTGACACTTTCCTGGTGGTGAAGCCTGAAGTGTATTCTCTACCTTTCCTTAAAGATCAACTACAGATTCCTACCTGCTGTTCTTTTCGCTGAACTGATCTTATTAAAATTAACATAAGAAAAATTCAAGTCAGTCTGCTCACTATGTTCCTATTGCCAAATTCAGTAAAATCAATCTGCTTCCAAAGAAGAACTGCTCAGGCCACAGTAAACAGTGTAGACCTTTGTTTTTTTTGCAGCTCTCTCATCAACCAATTCTGTGTCGTGTTAATGATGTTAAGTACTTTCTAAATAGATGAGACCAAGCTTCATCTGAGCAAAGGTCATCTGTGTGTTTTAGACACCCCAAGATTTGTCTTTTCATTTGGTGTGTGCAGATGGTCTCTGATTCATATAATGCTGGGTCAGATGCCTGATTGGATCCCCAAATCTTTGAGCTGGGAAAATATCAAATAAGAGGTCAATGAATATCTCATTACCAGAAATTAGTAATCTGCCTTCTTTCCCAATCAAGAGTCTGTTAAGAAGCATTCAATAATCTGGAATGTTTCCTTCCCATACTGTTGGGAATTACTGGAGACACTGAGTAACCACTATTTTTTCTTAAAACCTGACTCTGTTCTTCCTTCAAGCTGGTTCTCACATTTCTTGCATTGTGTGTACAGATTTTGCATAACCTGCTGCTGCAGCAACACCATAATTAAAAAGAAGAGGCTGTTTCTTTTGTTTTTAAGAGGAGTCCAGTATCTATCCAACTACCCTGAACATTACCCCAAAGTCTGTGTTTGGAGATGGATCTGAAAATGAAAGAGATCAAGTCAGTAAAGGAAGCAGTAATGCATGTGTAGGAGAGTGGGCAGGGAATATGCTAAGAAGCTAATGATGATAATCCTATTTAGGAGACCAAACAGAGAGGGAAAGCCCTTGACAGAAATTACTGAAGAAAGGAGATGAGATTTTGGTCAACAGTCAAGTATAAGGATTCCTACAAAGGGAAGCTGTTCTCTAGCATCAGGATATAACACCCACATATCTCAGTTTTTATGACCAGTAAATAAAAAGGAATCTAATTCTGATCAAATCAAACACTGACCTTTTAATGAACAATCAGTGTTTGCTATATGTGATGAGTTATACTTACTACTGGTAGCCCAGCTGTGGAAACATGAAGGAGAGATACCATAAATGAATGCTACATACACAAAAGCAATGTTATAAAATAGTTTTTGATTTAAATATGGTTAAACACTTTCAGGCCTGCTCTTGCAGCAGTTCAATCTCATTCTGAAATTGCTGACCTCTCCTTTTCTAACAGTGACTTCATATGTCTTACCACAACCGTATTCACATGGAGGATGCTTGGCCTCACACAATGAAGTTTACTGAACTTCAGACCTTAGAGAGTTTGGGTAAAAACAAAACAAAACAAAACAAAAACACTTAATTTCAGTCCAAGAACCTCTTTCTTGATGCTTACACACATTTTAAGTTTTGACTGGAAAACTCAAAGGACTTTGATACATCACGAACTTACCTGCAGGAGTTCTGGAACTAAGAAGTGCTGTCATTAATTTGTGCCCCTACGTATTTGTCAAAATAAAAGTAGTAAGAACCAATTGTGATATTGTCCAAGTGCTTACTGTAGCAATGCAAAGCATATGAAGAAGGTCATTATTTGCATTCCCATTATTCACCACATGTATAAAGACAACCTGTGGACTTGTCTGACAAATTATCTAAATCACAAAGTGCTCAAACTATGTATAGTCATAATTGTAAGAGAGAGTTACCAACATAAGAAGATTTTCAGCTTCTCAAGGTTCATCTTGGGTTTTACACCATTCCCCTAAATGCTTCAGCCTGTGATAAAGCTAGGATTTGCAGAGCAGCAGGCTGCCAAGAATGCTATGGGTGTGTTGTATTCACATTAGAAATGTGAATTAGAAAATCATGCCTCTATTTCATTCACAAACATTCAGGATTATCAAAGCTTTATATTTTACAAAGCTGATGGCTTACAAAGAACTATTGCCTACTGAAGCGACAATACTGGTTTGCAACAGGGTCAGGCCTGTTCTGTTCAATGGTTTTATCAGTTTTATACAAAAGAAACAAAGTCAGCTTCACACTGCCAGCATAGGCTTTTGAGTTGGAGGGTGTATTTTTGTTTGTTTTGCTTTGCATTTGAAGTGAATGAGGCTTCCTTTACAGATGAAATTCAGCAGGAATACTCTTATTATCATAAGAATATATATTCATTACACAATCTTCACAAACTCCACTTACATTAGCAAAAAAAATTCATACAAAAGTCAAAATAACAAAGGAGCTCAAACAGCCTCTACAAAAAGAAATTAGAGCTCCAGCTTCTGTGTATGTTCAGAGATGACCCTGCCTCAATATTAATTCATGTTAAAATAATATAGACAGAGCTGATCTTGGATTAGGTTTGAAGAATAAAAACTGTGTGTGTCCTCAGTCAGATGCCAAACAGAGGTTAATCTGTCTCTAAGAAGTGATGGGACGGATTCTCTCTAAGAAATCCAGCCCTTTTGCTCTGATCTGGTTTTGTAAAGGGTGCAGGAAGCCATTGGATCCCTCAGGCTGCACGTTCCCCAAGCACAGAGCTGAGCACATGGGGACCCCCCGCTGACACATTTGGCTCCGGTGTCAGACTCCCTGCAGCCAAGTGTGGCTGGCGTGACTGGGGCGGGATGAAGGAGCCACCTGGCCTGTTCCTACCCGCTGTCACATCATGTACTGAAAACAGTGTTCCCCCACTTCATTATTCTCTATGCTGAGATGAACTCATGTAAAAACAGGATCCAGACCTTACAGAAGTGCCCCCCACATACCACCTCCTTTTAAAGATATATATTTATACTATTTTTTACAAATATTTTTATCTCAGAAGAAATCTCTGCATTTTTAGTACTATACCAAGGTTCTTCCCTGGTGATCTTTGTTTTGCAGTTGTTCAAAGTGGATCCATAATTACAGCAAATAAATGAATGCTATATTTAGATTTAAAAACTGCATGATGATTGACTGTATTTCATGATTACATGATAAAACACTGTTTCCACCAACTATAGCAAATTGAGAGCAAAGCAAGAGCTGTTCATGGACAATTGTAAGCTATTACTTAAGTAAATAATAGGTTTTCCTTTTAGAATTTTTTATGTGAAATGTATTGCCCCACATCAGCCTTGTGATTGCACTTTCTAGGTAGTGTCACAAAGGGAGATATTGCAGCATTACTTTTATAAAACTGCAGTACTTTCTTTCAAAGGCTGTCATGATGAATGCTTCATTTTTGATAGCATTTGGTGTAATCCCCAAAATCTAAGTAGTTAGCTACTAAACTGAAAACGCCTATCTAAGACCTCTCACAGCCATCTGCTACATTCTGTTTTCATTTGGCGCCATGTGTGTATTAATGAAATGATTGCATCAGATTATATCTTTTATTCATAAAATCATCTAGGTCATCTGCTTCCACCTACACTTCCTCATTAAAATGAACAGTTGTGTGTTCATTCTCCCCTCACTGTGAGTACAATCCTCACTGCAGTCAGCTGCTGTGTGCATTTTAAAAAGAAATCCCCTTGTCTGCTTTTTCTTATATGAGATTCCTTCAAAAAACAACTTGAGTGTTTCACACCAAAAGAGTGCATTTTTCTTATGCTTGGAAAAACAAAGACTTCCTAAAAGGTACAAGATCTGGATGCACTGGTGACCTTTGTCAGAGGTCATCTGCTTTCAACAGAAAGCAAGAACACTGTCACTTGTACCAAGACATAGGTAGCAGAGTCTTCTCATCTAGACAACAGTGTTTGTATCAAAGCTGTCAATAACAAGGCAAGAATTTGTGTTCCTCGTTGTAAGAATGGAAGACAGCCTGCATTTGTATACACCATACTAGAGAAGAGTAAGTTACCAAATGCATAAATGTACAAAATACTCTGTTATCCTAATAATCACAATAAAACTCTATTATCAGTCTCAGATCCATGTCACCAATGCATGTTATCAGTAAAGTTTTGTCAGCTGTTCACAAGGACCAGCTTATGAATGAATTAACAGCTCAAATTAATTTCCTTTGAAATAATTTGGACATATATACTGAATCACAATGGCATACACTTCTGGCATATATACAGCAGAGTCTGCACTCCTTGGAAACTACTGAGAATAGCTTCTAATTTGCTGGCAAACAGGCTGCAGCTAGTAGAAAGAAAACTTCATTGAACCAAATCCTTATAAACTGACAGGCTCCAGACAGAAGTGAAAACAAAGTAAAATATTCCAGGGTCCAGATCACCAGTCCCCAGTCTTCTGATTTTCTCCTCTTTCTTTCACCAGTTTCAAGACAGTGCACACATTCTGCTAAAACATCTATTATTGCAGCTTTATGACCTATGATGGGTTAAGTGTAAATTTGTGAGTAAATCTCATGTAGGCTCCCTTTATCTTCTGTTTTAAGGTTCCATACTTACTAAAGAAAGAGAACCTTTCAAAAACACCTGAGACGCAGAGCAGTGTAAAGGATTCCATAGCAGATTTAGTACCTACCACTTGCATTTTAAAGATGGGAAGAATATGCACATCTTTCATTAATGATAATTTATATCATAATATCTCAGTCCCATGGTAGTCAATTTTCCTGGTACTAACAGCAATTCCCACTGACTTTTGTGGGGACAGGATTTGAAAACTCTTAAGATTTTATTTACACCAGAACATTTTAAAATTGCTAATGGCAAAATGCTAATGATTAGAAAAGAAGTACTTCATAATAGCAACAGCAAAAAAATAAGACCAAATAAGTTGAAGAGAGTACTGTATTCTGGAACTGCAAGCAGCTTTTGATTCTTCTTGTATTCTGTAGGGAAAAAAAAGAGGGGGGGAGGGAAGAAAAAGTATGAGAAACCATGCTGCAGTATTTCAGTATGAATGTATTACAACAAGCATTTTTTTCAGATCTACTGTTTTGCCTTGCCTTATCTACATTTTCCTTTATCCAAATGCTACATCCCTAAACTCCCAGATGCTTTCCATTCAGTGACATGGTTTGTGACAGAGTTGCTTTCCTTTGTTTGGACTGTCACACCACCATATGTCTCCAGCATCCTGGTGCCCCTCACTCTCCTCCCTACCTCACCAGTCTCAGAAGGGAATTCACATTACATTAAAGCATCCCAATGGAAGCCACGCTGAAACAGTCCCTTGAAATAACTAGGGCAGGCGAATGATTGATTTGAAAGTAAACTATGTCAGCAGGAGTGGCAAATAGGAGCTCAGTAAGAAATGCAGAATTTTGTAACCCGTCTGTCATTCAATGATTTTACAGTTGCAATAAAGTTGAGTGCCATACATTTGATATACAATCCATTGCAGATATATAAAATATAGATAATACTCATATATACACATGAAAATGCATGTATATGCATGTTTTATGATTAGTGTCTATTTGACAAAAATAAATATGAAATAATATTCACCAGAAAATTCCACAGGAATTCCTGTTTTTTTTAGGAAACCTCTTCTATAAGATTGCTGAGACAGTTTAAAAGGCCTGCGTGGAGAGGATGCATTCAAATTCCACGTGATTTTAGACCTTCTTCCATGTAAGACCCAAGTTAAAAGCCATTGAGTTATCTTTTCAATGACTTCAGTTCATGTGGATTAAGAATATATAGTCACAGGTTTGAGAGAAGAATTATTATATTTTCTACAGTCCATGTAATATTTAAAAGAAATTCTTCAAGTAAATTTAAATTTTATAAACATTCAAAGGGATGATAACTCTTTAGTCTAGAATCTTCAGTCAGTTTACAGATCTGCACATTTTCACTGGAAAATAGTGATTCATAAACTGGAAATGGTTTTCCAGAACCACCCAAGCCACGCACATCTGGAGTTTCACAGGTGGGGATTTAAACTGGACTTTTTATCACTTCTACATCTGGTATTAACACATCACATCTTCTCAGTGCTGGGCAGAGTGTTTGTGAAGATGATTTTGTTTTTGTTAACCTTTCCTAAACAGTAAGTCTTCCAGGATATTCCTTAAATTTTTATGTTTCTGTTTCAAAATGAAGCAAAATCAAATTAAGAGCTTCAAAATGTTCTATGAATCTGAAGTCCTAAATTTTGAAAAATTGTGATTATGGTATTCAACTTCTGTTATTCCCCACAAAATTGAAGTAGTCATATAGAGATTTTGCAATAATTTTCATGTTGTGAACTATTAATTCATATTTCTCAGAATCTATCAGCAATCATGAATTTTTGTCTATTCTACAAGAAAGAATTTGTGGCAAAACAAGAGAAAAAAATAAATTCATAAGATGTTGTAGAGCATCTAAGATTATGTGTCATTTATTTCTGTGCTTTTAAGAAAAAGAAAAATCATAATTATGCATAATGTCAGTATGGTACTGGAAGGTACAGTTTATTTTTCTAGATAACATAGAAGCCCACGTAATTTCTCACATAGGTCACAGTTGCTCTAGGGCTGCATTGATTTACACAAATCCTATGCAAATCTGACCTCATTTTTAACCAGATATTTACTCTTCAATTTAGATTTAGGACTTCTGCTTTGTAGCTGTTTGCAACCTCTTTCACACTTCACTTCAAGAAATCAGGGACTCTATTCCTGTGAGGAACATAACCAAACTAGCAGCGATTTTTAGGGAAAAAAAAAATAAATAAAAATAAATAAAAATAAAGGTTTTGGTACCTTGGTTCCTTAATTTCCTTAATCAAAATGAAATCATCTTTCCTACTGAGTGGGAAGCACAGCATGTAAAGTACCTCCCTTCACCCTACCCACACTTTCTTCATGGCATCCCCAGGAGGCTGGGGGCCAGTGTGGGCAGCCAGGTCCCAGCACACAGAGGTACCTGCCAGCTGATGGGGCAGCCCCTGGAAACTGCTCCTGCCAGAGTTTGGTCAGCTCTACAGCCAGCAAAGGATGGCAGAGAACCCGGAGGACACCATCATCCACTTCCTGTCAGGCTTGACACCTCACACAGCCCCTGAAGAGTAAATGTATATACTGTTGTTTAAAATGTTATCCAATTGTACTCTAAAGGCCACAACAGAATGAGAGTAGTGCAATATATTTACACTTGCATGCAAACATACATTTTTATCAGCTATTATTTTACATCAGTTAATACGATTTATTGTAAATATGATTTGGGTTTTCCTGTCTTTCAGGTTTTGAAGCATCTCTGGCATTTGTATGTCTGTACTTGCTGGACACTAAAATAAAATTAAATTAAAATAAAATGAAATGAAATGAAATAAAATAAAATAAAATAAAATAAAATAAAATAAAATAAAATAAAATAAAATAAAATATTTATTTAATTAATTATTTTTTCTTCAGTCAGACCCTCCAGAATAACTCCATTTTGCAGTTTCCTCAGTGCAGACTCGCTCAGTCTGTGTTCAGACCTCCTGCCATGGGACGACAAGCCTCCCTTTCCCCATGCAGACTTACTCTCTATTCCCTTGTTCAGCACATGATGAGACAGACTTTCTTGAGGAAGCCTCTAAGAACTAGTCCATGGACAATTTGTCTCATCTCAAAAGTTTCACTCTGCTCAAAAAGAGATGGGTTACAGAGAGCCAACAAAACAGAAGGACCAGGGCATTTGAGGGAGCACTGCATAACCTCACCGTGGCCAGGCAGAGTGAGCACTAGCAGGTTTACCTTCCTGCTTGGGAAACCAGGACAGCTTCCAGGCTCCAGGTGACCAGCATGGGTAGTTAGGGGGCTGGATTTGGAGCTGAGTATAGGGAAAATCTTAACTGTAAAATGTGATGACAGCTGCTGCAATTTATTTTCAATCAAGCAGTAAAACTTATTTAGGGATCAGATCAAATACTTGCTTTGTTATGAGCAGGTCTTGAGGATATCTGGGTTGGCCCCATCTTCTTCTCTAAGTTTTAGATTTCATAAAAGAATTTAAAATATTAATTTATAATTATATATAATTATATAATATAATTATCCAATACTCAGCATTTTCAGACAGGGATTTCAAGGTCTCTTGTTGCAAAATAGCTTCCCAGAACTTTCTTAAACTCCAGACCTCTTCTGATGATAAAGCAATAGTTTCCAGCCCTGATTTCACTGCGTAAGTATATCCATCCTAGAATTACAGTGGACAAAAAAACAGGCAAGTAACTTGTGGACAAAAAATCAGGCAAGTGCTGATAAACACTTAAAGATTTTACCTGTTAAAAATATGCCAATATGCAAATCAAGAAGACATGGATAAATTATTGATCTGATTTATTTCATTAATGTTGTTTGCTACATTTCATAATGTCATGTACTTCTTTTGAGCAAAGGATCTGCTTTGGGGCAGAGATTGTGTTATAAAGAAAAAAAGGCTTACAGGAAGGCTAGTGCAGTCAGAGAAAAAGATGACAGCCAAGTCCTTGTTGGACTTTAATAAACATTTGTGAAGCATATTCAGATTAATTACACCAACTAATTATCAAAGTCCAGTGTCATGCTACCTGAAATGTCAGTGCAAAATGTTCCTTGGGCAGTATTGTATGGCAACAATGAATGTGTGAAATCCAAATATGACTGCCACAAAGGCAAACAAGGCATGAGGGAAAACATGAGCTCAAAGATAGATCAATTAATGCAAAGAACACCAACTAGACAGGTGGATGAGTCAGACCTACCAGGCAGGCAGAGTTCCTGTTGAATGGAAAATACATTTTTCCATTCATTTCCATTCAAAATGCATTTTTCACTGTGAAAGACAATGCAACCAAGAATCTAAGCTAAATTTGGTGGCACTGTGCCAAGTTGACAGAAACATTCTCAAGCAGAGAACAGGAAATGAGTTTCCCCTTTTATAAGGTTTCTCCTCTTGTGGTTACCCCTTCCCAAATCAAACAGAAAGGTTTTCTTCAGTTCTTAAGATGTTCTTGAAAAAGAAAGAATAATAATAATAATAATAATAATAATAATAATAATAATAATAATAATAATAATAATAATAATAATAATACAGCAATAGATTCTCTTTGATGGGACAAATAATAGATATTTTCTTTTTTTTTTTCACTGGGTAGGGTTGGTCAGAAAAATATGTGGAGTAAATATATCCAAACATACCTAAAGATTTTTAATTTTACTTTCCTCTGACTGTAAAAAAAAATAAAAATAAAAAATCCAGTACTAGAAAGTGCTAATATCCTCAGGGATATTAGCACAGGGCCGAGATGACTGTCCTGCAGAGATGGTATGGAGCCACGGTATGCTCGCAGCTGGCTGGAACAAACCAAGTGCACTGCCACAATGGCTATGAATGGCTTATAACAATATTTTTTCTTTTTAATTACATGAATATGTAAATAAGAAAAATCATAATAGAAAAGGCAAATACAAAGTGGTACATCAATGTATACATGTATAAATGGTCTTGTGACAGCATAGCATTACATTATTATTTAAAAGAACACAAGGTGTTTCTTAAATTTGTCGCTTATTATGAAAATAAACTTCTCAGAAGTGAAAAAGTGTATTCAGATGTATACCACTGCATTTAATATAATATGTAAAACCTCCAGCATTTTGGTGAGTGTAATAACAATTCAGAAGTTGCACACACCAGCATTTATGTTAATTCTCAGTGCCTGCAGTGAGTTGCACTAGAACCTGGCACAAGATGCACAATTTAAAAAATCCAGTCAGTGCCCTTCCAAGAAAATAAAGAGAGTATCCACTTGACTCTTTTCAGCCACCATATTCAATGGTTAATTAGAAGCATGCATAGATTTGCAGCATAGGAATTAAAACAAACAAATAAACAAACAAACTTTGAGAAATTTGTCATACCTTCATCTGCTTTAGACAGTATAATTGGCTTCAAAAAAAAAAAGAGCAGATATTCAATTGATCCAAGCTGAGAATTTGGCCCTTAATTTTTTTTTTTTTTTAGTGAAATGAACAGTATAGTGAAACATTCTTTTCTACATTTAGGTTATTTCAGTAATTCCAATCTTCCAAAGTCATATTTATTGAAGCAAAACACATTCCCATATTCTACTCTTCAAGAGATTTTTAAAGACGTCAACCTACCTATGAGTTGGGCAAATTTTTAATGGTTATGAAAAGCACTGATGTTGGATACAGTACCCTCTTTCCCTAGAATACTTCCCTCCACTGTTTTCACCAGGCAAATTTTGTTTGTGGAAATAGCACAGAATGTGGGAGAGTATGCCAAATGAAGAGAATAGTTCATGTCAAGAACTGACAACAGGGTTGAGCTGTAAAACACAATTTTTGTCCCCAGACTAGGAGTTTCATTATACTCTTCAGTGCCATCTGCTGTAACCAGACTCATTTGAAACCTTCAGAGATGACCAAAGACCCACTCTTAATGGCTCCATGGCAGGGACATAATATAACTCTAGGTTTAGGCCTGTCCTACAAAGTGTAAAAGTCAATTAAGGGATCATTTTAATGGTGTTGTTTAATGACCAAAGATTAACAGCTTCTCCACAACTATAGCTATGTTCTTTCAAATTTTTGGTACATTTTTAAAGCTATAGTAAAATATCTTTACACAACTTAATACCTATGTTATTAAGCACCACAGCACCTCCACCAGCAAGCAGGGACAGAACTGCCGCTGCAGCTTTAAAGACTTGTGAGCAGCAGTCCATTTCATTCTCACCCTCTGAACCTGGAGAAGATAAGTCAAGAAACTATTTTTTTTCAAAGTGTAAATAGTATTTTGGTGACAGGGCTCCAGAAATTCAGCACTGTAAGACAACGGCAAAGCCTTAATGACCTCTACCACCAAATGAAAGATATTTTTTTTAGGTGAAGAAAAAATATTTCCAATTTGCTCATTGTTACCTTAATGCCCTTTCTCCAGTTATTGCAAAGAAAATAATGGTTATTTTATTTATTTATTTATTTTGTATGTCTTAGAGTAAGCATACAATGTGATTGATTATGTCTGTTCTGTCCTTTGGGATTTAAGCAGAGCTATGGAGCTCTTAAGCTATGTCCAATTTATGTCCAACAACTCTCTGCTTGAAAGACCATTTTTCCAAGAAGACTTCATGTTGGGTTGTTTGTCACAGAATACACAGCATATTTTCCAGTTGAAGGTTTCCTAATCTTCATGTACTGGGCAAACTCCATTTTTTTCTGTGTGAATGATGTGTCATGACCCGATTTATATTAACTTTACAACACTCAAGCTCTGCTAGGATATCTATTGCTCTGGACACTAGAAACAGACACAACGAGACATTTCCTATACAAAAGACCTTTTGGTCTTAATAGGCAAGATAAAGGAAGAAAAAGCATAACAACCTCTGTCTTTTTCCATACTGGGAAATTCCTAGTAAGCAATACCTGCAATGCATTTAAAAAGCATAGAGCACTCCAGGTTTAGTAAAGCACTTTGCACCACCAGCACTTTGTAGGTTTTTGCACAGCAGCAGTTATCTGTTCTGCGGTATTTGAGGCATTCTCTATACTTAGATTGGCAAATGCCACAAACACCATGATAAATTTAACCACTGTGAGTGATAAATGTCAGGCTTTTAATAGCACCCACTGTCTCCCCGTCACCACATGACCCTATTTGGAGACTGGACAATCACCACCTCATATTATTACTTCTAAAAGAAATAGTGTTTTTAGCACTTAAAATGATATTATATTTGCTTTGTATAATGTGCATGGACTGAACAAGCAGAGGAACCATTGTGCACTTTACGGCAGAAAGAAGAACCTGCAGGGTACTATTCCTGATCATTTTGTATTTTGTTTATTTAGAAAAATAAGTTCAAAGATAGTTTCCTTTTCTAGTAGGTATCAATACAATGGCAGAATTCACAATCTCAGTTGAAATGAAAGGGAAGAAACAAATTTGTCCACCCAGCAGGTGACCACTGCTTATGTTATATTTGATCAGAAAGGAAAAGTCTACAAAACTAGTGCTGCAGATCTTAAAATACTGAATGTGACACCAGGCAAAACAAACGTTCCCTACATGACTTTGGGCATTTTTTACACTTCCAGCAGTATGTGATATATTCCGGCTATATCTGATGTGCACACTTTTGTGTCCTGTTGACCGCAGGCTGCAAGAAGGATCATTTCACATTATGAATATGATTCTATGATAATTTTGATTTGCAAAATTCCAAATTTATGAGGTTTTACCTCAGAGCAGAAAACCAAACTGGGAATTAATTTCAGTCTTAGGAACCAGGCTACAAAATATCCACAGTTTTGTCTTAGTCAAATGTCTCTGAATTTGTCTGGCATAGAATATTTGTCCTCCAACCTATGCTATATTTCTAGAGGATACTCATATGCCATGTCATACAAACATAGTCTCTGAAACTTGTTTCTGAGTTAGGGGCATTCTTTCTTTGCAAAATTAAAGACATATCTTAGGGAAAATATTGGTATGCACATAAATGCACATGTGTAAATATATACATTTTTATGTGCAAATATATATATAAATACATATAATTGCTACATACATTTCAGAGAACTCAGAGCCAAATGCAAAATGCTATCACCAACAATAATATAATCACTCATTTTCCCATGTATAGGAAAATTATCAGTACAACATAAGTCTATTTCAAAGGCCATTAGTTTTAGCTGCCAAAATATACGGGCAAGAGACCAAAAGCTACTGCATTACTGCGGTTTGCCTGGTTACCATAAAGAGCTGAGCTGCACAAGATAGCTCCAATTCAATTAAATCATTTCCACACCAGTAAGTGTTGTAAGGCCTAAGACCATTTTAAAGGCTTTCATTTCTACAATACAAAAAAAAATAAATAATAATAATAAAAAAAATCAGAATGAAAAAGTATATCTGGGCAGCTTGTAGTATATCATTTTAATGGATTATGATGTTTAGAAAGTCATAACAAACATTAAATATCTAGTACATATTAATTACTGCAAATACATTTTTTAAAATATGGATCAAATAAATCATTAAATATTCATAAGCCTATAACCACAAATTGTATTTCTCATGATTCACACTTCCAGCTGCAAGAAACACATACTAGATTTCAGTAAACTAAAAGAACAACTTAGTAATTTTATCTCTCCATAGCTTAATTTAAGGATGAAACTGTTTTTCAAGTAACTGGATTATTTTAAGTCCTTTATGGTGGGAGTTACTGGCTAAATTACAATTAAAATAATAAACTACTCCTGCATATTTCTTTGTGATTATATCATGAAGAATGACAGAATGTTAACATTATGCATACACACAGGCTATCTGCTATGAGTTCAGTGTATTAATTATGAATGAAACAGTACAATAATAAAGTTGTTTTCATAAACAATTCTGAACTAGTAACTCATTTGACTAATGATATTAATTTACATCATTTGTTACTCAAATGATCAAACGTTGATCGAACAAATGATCAGATAATGGAGTTAAAAGTTTAGCACAAGAGGGGTGTTTTCTGTAAAGCCTGTAACAGAATACAAAGGATGAGATGATCCTTTTAATCTTTAACCCAAACTAAATTTACAACCACAAAAATGGCATGATTTAACTGATGGAAAATAATGTTTTCTTGCAAGTAGAGTCCCTTGTCCCTTGACAATGAAGGATCACCCAGTTTAGGTGGTAAATTCAAGACATCATTCAAGCTAAAGCAGTAAAAAGTGGTGGGTGTTTTTTTTTTGTTTGTTTGTTTTTTGTTTTTTTCTTATGCCTTGTTCAGTGTTTTATCCTTAAAATCTGCTGAGGTTTCTATTTCTGCAAGAATTCTACTCTCCTCTGGCTTACCAGAGAATCAGAGCACTGCAATGCATATTGCGCTGGCTTTTGAAAGAAACAATTTTGTAGAAAATATTGGGCTTTTCATACCAAAAAAAAATAATAAAAAAAAGTACATCTAATAGACAATTAGTACATCATTAGACAAAATGTACATCTAATGGACAATTTTATTGCTTTAAAATAATGTTTCTTTTTCTGTTTTTATTATTATTATTATTATTTATTTTGTTTTGTTTTTTTTTGATGCAGTGGAGATTTAGCTTTTGAAGACTTATGTCCTGAAAATATTCAATACCAAAATGCATCTATTAAATAAACATGAGGCTATGGCTTGATTCTCCTAAACTTCTAAACTTCCCTTTTCTTGACATCACCTGCTGTAAACCCCAGAAGTTGACTCCAAAGCTCTTCATAGCTCACTATGTGTGAGCTTATATTACCTCATGATGGAAAATAAGAGAGTCACCGGGTATGTTATTTTTTTGCTGATGTCTCCTAGATTCATTTCATGCACTTGACATGGGACAGCTTAATCACAAAGTAAAGCTATCTTTTAACTATATATCAGCATAATATTTTGTTCCAACAATTAACATTTCTGTATGCTGAGTTTACAAGTATCAACAATCATAGTCTTCCCCAGGAGAAATAGCAAAGATAACTGGTGTCATGTCAGCTGCCTGAATTGCTTCTTTCTTGAGTACAATGAGTGAGATTTACTAATCATCCTGTCTTATAAATGTTTTTTGTTTTTTTTTCTTTATCTAGTTTCATGGGGCTGGGCTCAGCTATCAGCAGAAGAAAGCAACAATCTCTTGCTGCCCAGGCTTCCTATTCAGTCTATCCAACCAGCAGAGAAGGGGGGTTCCCTATTTATTTTCTATTGTTGTACTATTATCGTAGATTAATCTGACTGTCACATATACTTATGGTCACCTAAGTCTTTAAGTATAAAACTGTCTTATTCTACATTAAAAACATTATCACTTGATAGAATTCAATTGTTCAGGCTAAACATTTTCATATTAGTGCTTTGCCCCAGGCTGGCTTTTTTAAAGCTTTAGCTAAAACAGCCTTTTTAGAGAAGATTTGTGCAAAGTAGACAACTATCAAATTTATGACTGTTGTACCAATTTTTTTGAAAGAGCCTTGAAGCACTAGCATGAGACTTCTGAAACTTCTCCTTATTTCCTGTCAAAAAGACATCCTATTAAGCAGAAACATCGGCCTTTGGATTCTTAGCACATACTTAATAGAGGCGTTACAAGCTTTCTGTTCTGATCATAATCCTATCCACCAATACTCGTTAAGTGGCAACATGCTCCAAGATCTACAAGGAAAGTTTTCTGTAAGATCTGTGGATCAAGAAATGGTGGTAAAACCCAAAAGTCCTTGAGTTAAAAGCAGAAGCAGGCTATATTGTTCTGGCTGCAGAACAGACCATACAATTTTGTCTTAGCTCTTCCTGATGTATGTTAGCAGTTCTTAATACTTTTTAGCCCTTATTGCCTCTTTAACTAGCTTGAAAATCAAGTCAGCCTGACTTCCACTGAATGATCTTCTTAGTATTTTACATATAAAGCAAAAAGGAGCTGCAAAGTTGAGTAAAAGTACACATGGTGGTGTGGCAGGTAGACATTTTACTGTGTATTTATACTGCTTTTCAAAATGCATGCATTGAGTCTGTATATTTGGCTACCGCCTTAAGCTCCTCTCTTGCATCCAAAGAAAATTTCAGCAAGAACAGTAAAAGTGCTCTGTGAGCCTTTATTCTCACAATTCTGCTGCCTAGTGAACGACTACACAGGGCTTGGCAGTCAATTTCTGGTGAGCTCTGCCATCAACTTAAACATTAATTAGGTCCTCATTACTTTGTCCTCTTTACAACAGGTTACTGAAACCACTGTGGAGTGTATAGCAGTATAGAAGGCTACATTATTCAAAACAGTTTCTTTAATATAACCAGACAAAAGTTAGGTCTGGGATAGCACCTACTGGGACTGCAGCCTCCAGTAGAGGGGCAGGAACTGCAGCTGGAGAAGAGGGGAGGGAAGAACCTTAAGGCACTCAAAGAGTGAGTAATGTATGTTCACGTCTCCATGCCTGGGGATGGTCAACCCAGAAATAATAGACTCTCACTGTATGTCAATGTCTCCATCTCTGCCATATTTCAGAGGTGAATTGTAGTTTGATCTGGTATAGATAACCACAGGCAGGTTTGGGTACATCTGTGTTTTATTTAATTTTGCCTTTTTTAGCCAAATTACTGAATAATCTTACTGGTTATTGTATAGGTGCTCTCCAATGAATTCCTGTATCCTGTTCTACTATCTTTATGTGCCATACAAAATGTATACAACTGTAATTGAGGCTTGCTGTTCAATGTAAACAAAGGATAAAATTCAGCAGTGGCATCTCTTAACAGAGTTTGGAATCCTATCTTATGTGACTTATAATCAAATTCCTCTCAAACTGATCAATTGCATATCTATGTTTAAAAAGTCTAAAAAATTCCCAAGTTCTGCTTCCATAAATAGTTACCATATTTCATATTCCATTGAATTACTCAACTTTTCATTGTGCTGAATGGGAAAAATGGCAAAATACAGGATAACCACATTAAAACTGAATACACCCTAGAAACATGCTATAAGAGAAAAAGGGTAAGGCACTGGTACTGTTTCATCATACCCTACATATACTAAGCATGCTATCTTTTGCAGAATCCTTGGTGCTCACATCCATCTCCATAAACTGTAAATTACATCACCAAAAATGTCCATGGAAATAGTTTTTCCACCAGTCATGCAATTAGCGGCTTCCTTCAGTTCCCTCCGTGTGCCCACATGTTCATGGGTGAACTCATACCCACAGCCCCAGAGGTGCTGCCAGCTGTATGCTTGCCATTCCTGACCTGTCGGAGACAGTCAGCCAGGAATCCAAGGGGTCTAACTTAACATGCCCTTTGCATACTTGCTTAACGTTTTAAGCTCCAATTAGTTGCAATTTATGTCCAGTATCACCCCGCTAATTCACGGTAAAACCTAGAATGACCTTTTTGACCAGCCAAATCTTTCAAATTAGCAAGGCAGACCAAGGAAAATGCAATGGTTCTAAACAACAGCAGGCGAATCTCGTTAGCAAATCTCATTTAAGTTTAAATATTTAAAATAATGTTCAAACATTTGGTGAAGTTCCTATATTTTCAAAATACACAAAGTTTCTCCATGATGTGACTTTCAACATGATGCTCTACTCTGGAAAACTTCTTGAGAACATTGGAAGATGTTGTCTTTGCCTTAAGAGAGATTTGCAGGTTAATTAATTTGCATATATTGTGAAAATTCCTGCTTGTAGAAGGATTTCAATAATATTGTATGCGTGTGAAGGTAAGTATTTCAATTTATGTTTAAAATTTATTTAACAACACACCATCCACCTTCTATGCCCAACACAAAAACACCTATAAGCATTAAATATTTCAAATGCAGACCAATAGTAAGCAATTACAAAGGTACCTCAGTAAACTGCTTTCTAGGAAGTAAATTAGACACAGGTACTAAACATATCTCAGTAGTCAAAGGGTTAAAATCAGTTTTGATTAATTGCAGATCATATCAAATGGCCAGGTTTTAAATGCCTTTCCAGAGAATTAGTGGGAGGAATAGAAAATGTTTCCTTTCAGCAGTGTAAACAGCCTAAACAGCCTTTTTTTTTTTTTTTTTTTTTTTTTTTTTTTTTTTTTAATTAGCATTTCAATATAAAATCAGCATGAAATCTCATCTTTCTAAATACATGTAATGGCCTTAGCTGAGCACATGCTTAGCTTCACACAGGAAGTTTGATACAACTTTTAGGTATAAACTTTATTTAAAAAAAAATGCACAGTTAAGTCATAGAGATTTCTTAATACACAAAAGTCCACGAAAAGCGATTTATGATTGTAGTATCTGGGTCAAATACTAACAGAGAACAGCAAAGACTATGGATTAAAAACTGCCTAAGCCATATGAATAATAACAAAGAATAGCAAAGACCATGGATTAAAAACTGCCTAAAACATGAATGATGATGTGAAAATAATAAAAATTGTATGTTTATAAGGCAAAAGTTTGATTCTTTGCATTAGTATACAATAAAAGCTTCACTTATCTCTAGCTCTGAAGAGATAGGAGAAGATGAGTAAACTGTCAGTTTGAATTAATGTTTTGTCATAAATATTTATAGCCCACAGAAAACAACTGCATGACTCTTAAGGACTGAGCTAATTAATGCAATAAATTGCATTCTAAACATATCAACGTAATTCTTTTTCAGAGGCTTTGGCTTTCAATATGTTGATATTAATATACTTACGTTGTAACTAATACAACAACAACAAAATCTAAACCCAGTGAGTGAATGTGAGAGGTTTCCTTTCTACTTACTAGGTCTACACTCAAGGTTACTTTTGTAAGCCTCGATAAATGATTATTCTTTTGTTTCAAGTTTCAAAACTAAAACTAGGAAGCATGAACTCATACTAATAGTAAACTGCGACCTAACATGCCTACATCAGTTAAGAAGACGCATGCAGTGAAGGGATTGACAGGTTTGACGGTAGTTTCCAAATCCCAGGGTGTTTAGACTCATTTTTGTAACCATTTAAACACTTAAAATAAAAAAATAAAAAAATAATAAAAAAAAAAAGAAGAAGAAGAAGCATGTGTAGGTTGCAAGTCCCAGATCTTTATTTATAAAGCAATAAATATTAGAAGCACAAATAAATTGCACGGGTGTGTAAACAAACTGTACAATGACTGAAGAGTTCAGGAAGGGATGCCAGAAGACTCCAAGAAGCATATTGTCGTCATCCTGAGTGGGAAGTAAATTGAGGGAAAAGTGCTTAGAAACACTTGCGGTGGACAATGGATGGACCGGCTTCATCGTACTCCTGTTTACTGATCCACATTTGCTGGAAGGTGGACAGAGATGCTAGAATGGAGCCACCAATCCATACAGAGTATTTGCGTTCAGGTGGGGCAATGATCTAGGATGAAGAGAAACAGCAAAATCCCCTGTTAACAGTTCCGTTACTGCACAATCAGCCCACACCACAAGCATACCAAATTGCTAGGTGTTTCTTTAAGTATGAGCCTCTCTGATATAGCATACCGATCTTCAACAGCTGAAGCAATTTATGTAATATTCTTTAAGAAAATTTACAGACCAACTTGCCTGTTTTCCAACATTTGTTTCTCATTAATATAATTATGTTGATTAAAAGGAAAAACTTCTCATTTGTCCATCAGCTGATGATCTCACTTTTGACTTGTTCCTATATCCCAATTTAATGACAAGGACATTTTCCCCATCCTTATCCATATATTATAATACAAAGTCCTCACCTTGATCTTCATAGTGCTAGGAGCAAGCGCAGTGATTTCTTTCTGCATGCGATCAGCAATACCAGGGTACATCGTTGTACCACCTGAGAGGACATTGTTAGCATACAGGTCCTTACGAATATCAATATCACACTTCATGATGCTGTTGTAGGTAGTTTCATGAATACCAGCAGATTCCATACCTTGAGAAGAAAAACAGCAGATCAGTAAATTATACATGAGGTCTTTGTGAAAAGAATTCTTGGTATTTCCCCTCTTTACTAATATGAGCTTCTATTAATTTTTCTGTTGCAAAATTACTTACCAGTACAAGTATTATTTTAGAAAAGTTAAGAATCATAATGCATGTGCAAAGGAGACGCACAACATACAGTAAGAGGTAGACACAAGATAAATTCATTTACTATATACTGATGGGAGCAAGTTATATATAACAGAAAACATGAGTATTGGTCTTTGTCAGTCTCAATAAAAGCATCAGTTGAATATAGTAAGAATGGCAATAAGAAAGTGAAAACAGTCAAAGTAGAACTAAAAAAAGACACTAGTAATTTCCTTTCTTCAGCCTACCTGAAATTCAGAATCTATGCCATTTGTAAACATCAAGGGAAGAGATAACTGAGACATACGCCAGGATATTTATAAGTACTTGGTGATAAGTAAAAAGAAACCAGAAGCAAGTGTTTGTAGGTTGCATTCCAATTTATAATTTTAACAGGTGCTTCCTGAAAGAGTTGACACTAGATATACAGTAAGATGTCAGCTGATGAACAACTGCATTTGTTGCTCAGTACTTACAATGTAAGCATTTGCTATTATCTGTCAGCTGCACCCACAAGCAGCAAAGACAGCCATCTTGGCCATGTCAATGTTTGATTTCAGTTCGTGTAAATACACATTCCATCTTACTCTCTCCCAGACATTTTACCTCTTTGTGGAGTCAAATAGTGGTGTAAGTGTAAGCTTTACAAACACAGCATTGAAAGCTGCTCTTGTCATTAGCAACATGACAATATTACAAATGTATATTTTTTCACTAAAAAATTGTAAGTCTAAAACCTGGTCTAAAAGTTGCAATGAGAGCCCACAGCTCAGCTAATTACCAGCTGTTAATCACATTATGCAGAGCTAACAGGGAGCAGAAAATCTAACTCCCTATTTAAGTTTGGTTTTGTGCCAAATTTAGATAAAGAAGAAGGGGAGTGGGGCACCTTCTAGATCTTGTGATTCATTCATACCTCCTACTGAAAGGAGAATTTCCTGGGAAAACTTACCGATAAAAGATGGTTGGAATAAGGTTTCAGGGCAGCGGAAACGTTCATTACCAATTGTGATCACTTGACCATCAGGCAATTCATAGCTCTTCTCCAGAGAGGAGGAAGAGGCAGCAGTGGCCATTTCATTCTCAAAGTCCAGTGCAACATAGCACAGTTTTTCTTTGATATCACGAACAATCTCACGTTCAGCTGTAGATACATAGAAATCAAATCAAGGTCTGGAGAAACAAAACACTAGAGGAAGAAGATGGGTCAAGGGAGACATGAGGAATTTCACAAAAGGGCAAAGCTGGAGGACCGACCTGTTGTCACAAAGGAATAGCCACGCTCCGTGAGGATCTTCATGAGGTAGTCGGTCAGATCCCTGCCAGCCAGATCCAGGCGCATGATAGCATGAGGCAAAGCATAACCTTCATAAATAGGTACGTTGTGGGTGACACCATCACCAGAGTCAAGAACAATACCTGGGAGAGAAATTGTCAGAGACCAGTTAGAATCAATCACCTATGAAATGCTTCAAACCCTTACAACACAGTGAGCAGTAACACTGAAAACAAAACATAGCATTTTTCAGGCAGCATAAAGCAGCATCATTCTGTTTTAGGCAGTTACTGCCATACATTTGCTTTTGCATTTGCTTACATGGACATTGCCCATTTGGTCAAACATTCCCATGAAAGAGTTGTTCTGTATGGATTTTAAGCTAATCCATATGAACAGCCTTCTACTACAACACTGAGCACCAAGTGTGCTTGTGACAGCGATTGTCCTGATCCAGTAAAGGTCATCTTTTGGTGTAATACTCATGTTAACTGCAGTATCTTCATAGTAATGTTTTCTTGTTCACATCACAATGCAGACAAATCCATGGACTGCTCTTTCCAAAGACTGTTTTGCACTATCTTTTCTGATAATGTTATTTTTAGTCACTATAATCTTAAAAAAAAGTCTGCAAATTTGATTTTTTTTTCTTCATGTTTGGAGTGGGAAGGAAGGGAGAGCTGGGGGTCCTGAATGAAAAAAAAATCTAAATGGTATGTTTATTTTACCTGTTGTACGACCGGAGGCATAGAGGGACAGGACAGCCTGGATTGCCACATACATGGCAGGTACATTGAAGGTCTCAAACATTATCTGGGTCATCTTTTCACGATTAGCTTTAGGGTTCAAGGGGGCTTCTGTGAGCAAGGTGGGGTGTTCCTCAGGGGCCACGCGGAGTTCATTGTAGAACGTGTGGTGCCAGATCTTTTCCATATCGTCCCAGTTGGTGATGATGCCATGTTCAATGGGATATTTCAAAGTCAGGATACCTCTTTTGCTCTGTGCTTCATCACCCACATAGGAATCTTTTTGACCCATGCCAACCATAACACCCTAAAAGAAGAAAATACAGAAAAGCATGATTTGAGGAAGACAACATTACAGAGCCCAAACAATTACACCTCAGACAACTATGCTATTTGCCAGAAAAGTACAAACATTTGTGCCACTGAAAGCTTGTTTAGGAAAAATGCGCTTCACTAAAATATTAAGTCAACAGAATTTGAAGTTCTCTCTCAAAATCTGTTTTCCTTTAATCAGATGAAAGCATTTTCCCCCTTTTTGTTTAAAACACCATTTATTTTCAATTACCTCTTGTGGTCTAAAAGTTTGACTGATGGTAAACTGCACAATATCATGAGCAAGAAAATACAGATACAGATACAAAGAGAGTTTATCAACATAAAGATAGGGAGTGGAATTAAGTCTTCTAGTGAAAAAAGACACAGTCAAAATGGCTTTATTGCTATGATGGCTCAACAGCAAAGTACTCGCAAGAACAGAATATTAATTCCAGATGTTTTAAATAATAGTATAAAAGACAAACTTTTTAACATGGAAACTGTAGGACAAAGAGTGCCGTTTTCTATATGCTGAAAGACTTGTCACAAAATAGGGGAAGAATGAAATGGGAACAGAAAAAAGGAGACTTAGAAGGTGGTAAGAAGGGAAGATCAGAGACAGACAATCAGAGAGGAGATTCAAGAGTTTGGTACATGGGACACTGCATCAGATGGGTGGGAAGGGCCTTATACAAACAGCTTCGTGCACGAATTGGGCCAACAGAGACACCTTTGCGCTAACACCAGCAGCACATCTGGCTTAAGGCATGGAGCGGGCAGCAGCTTTATATGATGCTGGGTTTGGGCTCATTAGGAGAGAGGACTGGGTGAGAGTGAAGGGAAGCTGATGAGTCTGAAATAGCCGGGGCAAAGGGAGATAGCAATAGAAAGGAGACAACGGAGAACCAAAGAGGGGAATTCAGGGAAGCCCCAGAAAGAACTGGAAAGGCGTCAGCAGTGCGAGTACAAGGTGTGAGCGGAGGAAAGGCAGAGTGTTAGGTGCAGGACAGAAGAACTGAGAGGTGAGGTGACCCCTGGGGAGCGGGGCGAGCCCCGGTGCCGTCGGAGGGCCGGGCATTTACCTGGTGCCGGGGGCGGCCCACGATGGACGGGAAAACGGCCCTGGGGGCATCGTCTCCGGCAAAGCCCGCCTTGACCAGCCCCGAGCCGTTGTCACACACCAGCGCGGTGGTCTCCTCGTCGTCACACATCGTAGCTGAGCGGCGCGGACCTGCAAAACAGCGCGGCGGCGCCTCCAGACCCCTGCGGGCACGGCAGCGCGGACCCGGACCCCAACCCCGACCCCCGACCGGCCGTGGGCGCCCGGCACCTCCCCGGCGCGGCGGAAGCGGGAGGTCCCGGGAGGGTGCTGCGGGACTCGGCCACGCTCTGGGGCTCCATCAGCCGCCTCGTAAAGCCCCCCCCCGTGAGGCTTTCAGGCCGCTAACACAGGGCATCTCCCCGGGGCACGGACTTCAACGGAAGCGTCGCGCCCCGTCGGGCGGCGGGCGCTGCCCGGGGCGGGCGCTGCCCGGGGAAGGAAGGGGGCGGTGAGGGAGCCTCCTCGTCCCTCAGCGCTACTCACCGGAGCGGCGGGGGGGCTGCCGAGCGGAGGCTGGGTGTCGTCCCGGCCGAGAGCCGCCACTTTATAGCTGCCGTCGGGGCCGGGGCCGCGGCGGGCCGGGGCCGGGGCCGCCGCCGTCTCCTTATTTGGCCGGCGCCGCGACATGGCGGCGCGGCGCGGCCATGAATGGAGCAAGGCGCGGTGCGGCCGCACGGCCCATGTAAGGCAGGCGCAGGGCTGCGCGGCCCCGGCCGCCGCATGGCCAAATAGGGCCGGCACCGGGCTGCCGGGGGGACGCCGACAGAGGGAGGGAGGCCCATGAGGGAGGCCCTCGGCCCCCCTGTGTGGCCCGCAGGCTCCCGTGTGTGGCCCCCGGGCTGTGCGCCCTCCCGCTGCCCAGCCCAGGTGGGCCTGCTAGTGTCCCCTTCCAGGTGCTGAGGATGCTGGGGTCTTGCCTTTCGTTTATTTCTTTTCTCCGTGAAAACCCAAATCTGGCCAAGCTGCTGTTTAAACGACAGCCCAAGAGTTACCACTTTGGTGGTACCCACTGAGGCACGTCTCCTCAGGAAGGAGCAGAGCACACAATTTCTTTTGAACCTTGATGAACACACGCAGGCAAAAAGCTCGTGCTTCTGTCAGCTTTGGGCTGGCAACATCTACAGCGCAAAGCAGGAGCTGTTCATTTACATTAACATGCAGATACTTAAATTCTCCAGGTTTGCTCCTGAAATGCACGCTGGGCCAGTAATGCGTAGCGATATGTGTAAGGCAGAGGTGGAGAGATGGGAATAGCTTGGACCAAAAAAAAAAAAGAGCGGTGTTATTAATGTAATGTGGCAGTTGTTTTCCTGCTCGGCTGTTGAAACATCCACATTGATAATTTGTTCTAACCATGGAACCTAGAAAATCCATGTATCTTCAAAGGTTTTGTTGGTTTTTGCTTTTTGTTCTTTTTTTTTGTTCTTTTTTTTTTTTTTTTTTTTTTTTTTTTTTTTCCCCCCCAGTTAAAAATAGACAGGAGAGGCATCCCTTGAGTGGGCTTGGCCTGGTATGCAAAAGCAGAGGTTGTCAACGTGTGTCCCATAGGAGCTGCGTTATAACACAGAGTACAGCGTCCTTCGGGCATGCAGCATGTGAACCACCCAGTGCCTGCTTGTGTAAGACACAGAAGCAAAATAATCGAGGTTTGGGGTAGAAGGCGAGGGTGGGATGTAAAAGTCAAGAGGGGAACACAGTCAACTAGGTCAATTGCTTAAACACCGGTCAAGTTAATTAGATGTCTGCAAGGCGTGACATCCATCACATGATTGTATATGTCTTCAGTGAGCTGAAAGCAAAGAGCCTGTGAATGCAACACAACCTGCGATTTGGGGAACTTGGAGTTTTTCAGTTTAAGAGCTGTCCTTGCACTGTGATTAGGCTCTAACAAAAGGTACAAGAACTGGAAACTGCTTCTCATTTCTAAGCAGTATCCAAAGGGGGCGTCAGAGTCTCTTGAACTTTAATTTCTTCTGAAATTGGAGATAGTGGAATCAGTTTCCTCATTTCTAACACAATTAATGAGGTGATTAGCTCCACCCTAGCCCCAGTTTATCTTGGGGTTGTGCCCAGTTATGAACATGACTCTGAAGCAGATGTAGCAACAAACTTCTTGGCCATTGTTAGCTCCTGCTTTTCTTTAAATGCCCCAAGGAGACAACCTGTTTCAGGTGAGGCACTATTTGTGTATAAAGATGTGTCTGTGTGTTTTATATATGTATATATATATAAATAAATATATATATTATATGCATTTTATTTATTTTTCCCCTCACCAACCTGAGAAGGGAAGGTGTCAGACTGTGAAACAGTGACCTAACAAGGTCAAAGCAGGGAAGGTCTGTGATCCAGCACTACTGCTCTGGGCAAATCTTGTCTCTTAGTTTTCTGCTATTGATGAAAAATCACCCAAAATCAATAGTGGTGGGATAAGGACTCCGAGTGAGTCTGTATCTATCTAAATTGATCAGACATGGGGTAAAATATATATATATATTCTTGGTGATAGCAATGCCCGTTTATATAAGAATTCATATATATATATATATATATGCCAAGCTGTATATCACAGGCTACGTATGCAGAGAGTATGCAATTTAAGCCAATTCAGGCCAAAAAAATGCCATACACTGCTTTAATTAAAAAAAAAAAAAAAAAAAAAAAGTACATTTTAATCTATCAGAAATTGCCACATATATATATATATATATATATTTTTTTTTTTTTTTTTTTTTCTCCTAGCACATCTTTTCTACAGAAACTGTATAACATAAGGGATTGGCCAGCCTCACCGGCACTAGAGATTAGTTTACAGTGTTATCTCAGCTGTTCCTCCATTCCGAGGTGTTACAGTATTTACATAGAAGCTTGCTGCTGATATCTGCATTGAATTCCTCCCCAATCAGACCCTCCCTGCCACATCCTACATTCCCTTTGGCTAGAGAGAGAGACTCTATTGAAACTGAGACAAAGCCAGCTCTTGCTGCAGAAGTGACACAAAACAGCCTGTATTTTCTAGTTTCCTTTATAACTCAGTATTGTCTTTCTCTACCCTTTCCTCCAGTTTTAGATTTCTAATCCAGAAGGACTTACATCTCAGATCCTCATGCACTTGAGAGATCATCAGTCTCTCTCCTCCCATCTCTCTCTGTCTCTCCTTTCTGTATACTGCAAGGTCAAATGAAAAGAGCAGAACACGATGCACATAAATCCAAAATCACATCTGCTTTCAAAAAGCCATTTGAAAAGTCCTCAGATAAACTTATACCTTTGGCCAAAACAATCTTTGCTTTCTGTACCAAAGTGCTTTAACAACCTCAAATAAACAAAACAAGCAAACAAAGAAAGAAGAACCCACTGAAGTGTGTTACAGATCATCCAGAGGAAAAATACTGTAGCATCTGACAGACCAGGGTCCCAACATGCTGTTTACATTTCTCATGGACATAACTGGGAGGCACCCCAGCAACAAAGGAAAAAACAGCAGTATGGGGTGTTAGGACTGCAGGCAGATCTGCAGTGGACCTAAGTTGCACATATCCTAAAATAGCTCGAACACTCAGGAACATGAGGTCTCAATGCCTACGCAATATTAGTGGTGTAGCGCAAGTACTATGTGTGATATATGCACACAGGCAAAACTGGATGTGTTACTTAACTAACAAGGCACTGCTGTGACTAGAGCCAACAGAACACAAATGGTGGATTATTAGCTCTTATCTCTGCATGCTAAAAATACAAATTAAAAAAAAATAAAAAAATACACTGTAATCTTACAATTCCCCGAAATTCTCACAATCACAATTCAGCTTTTGAATGAAAGGAAAAGAAATATCTTAAAAGTAAAGCCCTAATTCTTCAAACTTCAAAGCATCAAACTCTACCACTGACTTCAGATTTTTTACAGTAGTTAAAACTGCAATCAGAAAATGAAAGCGTGTATAGTCTTTCTTTCACATTGTTCTTTTATTATCTGAGGTTGTTCCAGTAAAAACAATAACTTTTCATAACATATCAAACCACAGCATTATTTTGATTTCACAGTACAGCATATCCTGACCTAGTAGGTCTTAGAACAGAAGACTTCTGTTCTCACTTCAAATCTGCTATTTCTAGATCCAATGGATCATGACATATAAAATCTGTCCTAGCACAGAGCCAAATGTTACCTCTTTTAAGCCTCAGGCCAGTGTAATCTTTGGAAGGAATTTTATTTTTTCAGAAATAAGAAGCCAATACCACTCTGACAGGTTCTATTTTGTCTCATGACAGCTGTTTTGAGTGATACGTGCTTTAGAAATATAAGAAGCATTGCAGTAGGAGTCTTATTGATGGGCAGGAGTCCTGATGTTAAACATACAATATATATCATGAATATCACTGTGATGAATGAGTCACTGTCATGAAGGAGTCAAACGTGGTTATCTATGCTATGAAGATGTCTCTGTGCTATGCAGATAAACAGAGAAGCCATAATCTGCAGTCTCCACCAACAAGCTAAAGTTGTTCCCCGTGAAATTCTATTACAAATTTTCAGTCAGATTTTGAAACTCCAAAATAAGAAATCTTTCTCCTCTTCAGCTAGATGATAGTTTCCCAATTTAATTACCATACGGTCAGGCAAACTTCTCTAGAGAATTCATTGAATATTTCCTCTTCTTAGTTATGTCTCACTCACCCTAGTGATAGCCTGTGTCATACTTAATACATTCCTTGTCTTCTCAGCATTTAAAGCCTTCACATAGTTGCAAGCTGTTATCATCTCTTTGTGTCTCTTTCTCTCACTCACTCATGTACTGCTGCACATCTATAATTAACCTAAAACATCTTAAGTGTGCTCTGAGATGATAGAATAATGAGGTGTGCACTGGGAGGTAAAGATGCAGCTAAAGCGTCTTGTTAGGAGGCTGAGAGAAGTAGGAACAGGCAACGTAAATGGAGATGAAAAGAGTTTATGCTGTGTCTGACCATCATGAATCATTACTTGCTGCTTGTCACTTACAAAGAAAGGCAGAGACTCTCATTCCCATAGCCCCTTTGCAGCAGAAAGGACTTAGGGAGAGCCCAGAGACTCTAAAAACACTGGGCCAGCACGGGATAAATTTCTTGCTTCCCAAGGTGCTGGTTTCTCACGAGCCACAGCATAGCAGGTATGATGAGTAGGATGTTAGCTTTTCATACTGTGAAGACTTCAGGCTGCTCTGAAATAAAATACAGCCTGGGGAAACTGCTATAGTTTAGTCTCCTCAGGCTGTTGTATGCATTGAAGGACACAGAGTAGTTCTAGAGGACAGAAATACATCCCAAACACTTCAGCTGTTTGCAGCATGTATCTCAGTTGCCAGTCCTGTGCAGTGTCTCTAAGAGATTACCTGCCTTACATGAGAATGTTGACAGGCAGTTTTTCTAACAGACTCTAAGTCTCATTTCAGCTGTTTTTGTTGCTGGTGGTGGTGGTTGTTTTTTTACTTAGAAAAAAAAATTAAAAAAATCTGACCTGAACACCAGAAAAGATGAGACATGAAAAACACCTTTGTAGATGTTTGTTCAGTATCATCACTTGAGGAGTGTCTGCCTGTTAGTACAGTATCAACAAATAACAAATCCAAAGGCAATGGGCACTTGCTAGATGTAGCAAGAGTGGTTTGAAGTTCTTTTATATGAGGAATATTTACAAAAAATACCAACTCTTAAGGCTAAATTCTACCCAGCCAATTAAAACATGTAATAATTTTATTTAAACTGCATCCCCTTTTTATATGTGACTGCAAAAAGCTGAAATTTGCAAAACGCTTACCCAGCAAGCATATTGGAGTGACATGGGACCTTAGCAGGTATTTCATTTGTAATATGAATTATGCAGATTAATACCTACGTACTTAAAGATGACAAAGGAGATCAATTACACAACAGCGAGAAGACAAGAAAGCAAGAGAGACTCCAGAAGTGGCAGCCAAATGCACTTCCTCACCCTGATTTATGTCTCAGTCCACCTTTAGTCTCCTCCAAGTTCATTGTGCTCCTGTTTTTTTTGCCATAGATTCTGCACCTGTCACAGTCTATAGAAAGTAATCGGGACCTCATAGCCTATCTGTGTATTGCTTTTCAAATTTAGCATCACAACTGCTACCATACCACTGCCATGAGCAGTTGCAAATCTATTACCAATGACCTCTTCTGGTGGTGTTTCTAGCACTCTGCTGTAACCTTTAAATTTAATTTATTTCTCTACTCCAAGTCCTTTTACAAGGTCTCTGATTCACAGCCACCTGTAGTAATTCAGGTCAAAGCCAGTTTCTAAAAACTTTTCAGGCTGTTTCATAGTAGGAACTGGATCTCTTCCCTTCTTCACTGCTTCTAACATTCCTCCCCTTCATTGAGTTCCCCTTTTTTATTTATGATTTTATCACGTTCCCCCATCTTCTATTTCATCCTCCTCCTCATGTAATTCCCATCTTTTTACATATTTGAGAACCTTATGCTCTCTTGTAGATTGTTGTGTGCAGTCATCTATATAAGATGATGAGAAGATAAAAGAAATGAGGACTCAAATTGTTTAGGGAAAGTTTTCCAGAGAAAAAGAAACATACTTTTATTCTTCCCCAACTAACATGCAGTTGTAAGAAGATGAAATCTAATACATGTATCTTTTCTTTACTGGCATATTGCTTAGGATTGTCTTATTTATAACCTACCGCATTACTTTGGTCTCACCAATCTGTATGAGCTGTCATTTGAAATCCACTACAATGCACAGAGTTCAGTAATCTGAAACAAAAAGAACCTGAATCTACCAGCTGCTGGAAAGCCTTGTGTGCTTTTCCAGATTGCCTCTCAGCTGCCTTCTATTTTTCAGAATCAGCGACAGATGTCTCAGAATTACAGGAAAAGCAACAGCAAAGCTGTCTATCCAAATTGAATTCTAGCTAAGGAACTTTTAATGAATTTGTTCTCAAATAGGAATAGGCTCTCTGAATCAGAAAAAAAAAAAAAAAAAAAAGCCACAATTGATAAATACATCCATCTGAAGAAATTCCATTTTACAAGTCTGATGAGTGCTGCTATAGAAAGAAAAAAATGAAAACTATAGATTTATTTTTCAGAAAGACAGTATCTGAATCATCACAAATGAAACGTAAGTCACAAATAATTGTAAAACTAAATAATAAATCATAATCACAAAACAAAACATTTAATTGACAAAAACTATATTTGCTGTTTCTGAGTATTTTCAGAGTTTTTACCTTTTAGCCATATTCAGTAGAAAAATATTTTAATCTCACCTTTTTCAAAGGATGGAAAAATTACTAGGATTTTGATCATCAAAATAAAGTTTCTTTGGGGTCTTGCTGACCATTTGGATCCCTCAAGTATTAAGTGACTAGCTAGAAGTTTGTAGGAGTGTAGACAAAACTGTTTTTTTTTTTTCCACAAAGCAGTTTGATAAAAAGACTTCATGCAATAAGAAAAACATACCATAGATGTAAGTGTATATATTGTTGCTACATATTGTGGTGCAAATGCAAATTTTATCTACTTTTTCAATTTATTTCTCTTTATGTTCAATTAGAATTGAGGAGAGAGATAATGCAAACACTGGACCAAAATTTTTTCTTTCATGGTGGCATCATAATATGAGTAGATATTTTTGTGCTGGTAACAGATAGGATACTTTTTCTTTTCTACTGGCTTTTGTGAATGATTAGTTGCATAGTATGTTTTATAAAGAATATACAAATATTTCCAAAAATAATTTCCTATAACACGTTAAATCTTCAGTAATGTAGTCTTCATTTCAGTCCAAAATTCTCATAACACGTTGAGTACAATTCAGAAGATTTCATACCAGACAGACATTTGTCATTTTAACAATAAAATGTGTAACATGGTAACAGTACTAACATGTACATAACAGATTTTTCAGATCTCAGAGAGCATTTTCTAAGCTAATCCTATTGAGTACACACAGGGTGAAAAAATACCATAGATAAGAAGCAGAGTTCAACTGAAGTGAAAATAGCAAAACCACATTTTGAGCCATTCTAGAATGCTTGGCGATGGAAACAATTTGAAGGCAATAAAAGGGGATTACTTGTAGGGTTTAATAATTTCCTAAATAGTATTCTAGAATGACATTGGGGAATGTTTTCTACTAGTATTATTTTATCTACTGAAGAAAACTAATCAGGGTCTACCTCATTTTTCTTGTAAAGAAGCTTTGTTTTGGACAAGGCTAAGCATTTGCCAAGGCATTAGCAAGAAGTTTGTACTGTCTCTTCTATACGTTTCCTGTAAATAATTAAAGGATTTCACACTTTGCTTAACATGGTTCATAACTATCACAGAAAAATGTAGGGGTGTTTCTGGGTACCTCTAGAATAGAATGCTTGATTTCAAATGAACAAGAATTTGATTTCAAATTAACTGGAACAATTCATTCTACTTAAGCCATCCTTAACACAGGAAGACCCATTACTGGCTCAGTCAACTTTGTAATTACTTATGCTTGATATATAGATGTGAATCGGGTGTGATTTTTCTTTCACTTGAGTCCTTCTGGCTGTCTTGTTTTTGTATTTTCTTGCTTATAATAGAATGGCACTTTTTTTTCTTCACATTCAACAGAGATACAATGATGTCAGTCAGTCAAAAATTCTGCACTGTTTTCTTTGTACTACTTGCTAGAAATGCACCTTCATTAGACTGTATGACATTTTGAAAGGTAATGTATAAAAAAAAAAAAACAAACAAACTTTAATATTAATCATGTGATGAGATACCAAAATACTGGTGTCACATTTTCAAGTAAAACTCATGTATATTTCACCTGAACAAAATCTGTCAGCCAACATATTATTTCAATTTATTTATGGGCTTATCTCAACTTTTAACTTCATTTTTTTTCCTGAATTTGACTAGATATGCAGTCAGTGGACCTGCAGGCCAGATCCATAATTTCATACTAAAGTACTGATATTGAAGACAATGAAATTATGTAAAATAAAAATACTTGGATTTTTTCCTGAGTAAACATACATTTTATTTTAGAATCTCACAGTTTGTCCGGTAAATTATTCCTGTGCTATAAAAAGACTAGGTTGGTGTTAAGATTCACTGAGACCCGACATTAAACAAAAACAAATCAACAGCTAAATAATCCTAAACTGTTTAAAGTCAAATTTAAATTAGTATTTCATATAAAGATGTTCAATGTGTCCTGCAGATAAAATAAGAGCTGTGGAGCCACATACTCTTGCATTTGAAAAATCTCTCAGGCATAGGTAAAATTGGTGTTTGAAATTCTTCCTGTAAGAATGGCCCAGGCAGAAACTGTCTTGAATCTGGGAAAAACGATTGACTCAGGGGAACCATTACAAAGCCTGGGAAAAAAAAAAATCTGAAAAAGTGTGTTAGAATTGAAAGGTTAAATGAAGATTTAAAGAATAGGTCACTTCTTACCTAAAATCTCAGTGACTCAAGGTCAGAGGAAGTACCAGATGGCATCAGTGAAAATCTCATTGGCAAGAAGTTCACCATTTAAGTCGTTTGGGGAAAATGTTGCTGAAAATACATTTTTAGTCTGTTGCCTTAAGCATAGTAGGTGTTCAGGAAAAAAAAAGGGGGGGGGGTCAGTTTAATGGTTCATAAAGGGATTACGTCCCCATTAAATAACTCCTAAAATAATACACAGAACACAACCAAAGGCAGTCACCACAAAGAAAATCTAGATACTTTTCTATTTTGCAAAACAGTACCAAAACTACAGGCCACGTTGTTGCCTCCTGAATTACACTCCTGAAAAATGACAGTTTCTCAGTGCAAAATGTCTTGGCTAGACCAAGATATTGGACAGATATCTGACAAAGCTTGACATGCACGAAAACTCAGAGTGTACTGCCCTTCAAAATGAGAAAAAATGGCCCTAGAACAAGGAACTCAGTTAAACTCAGTAAATAAAAGGAAAACTTGCATGCAGAATGAGGTTGCTAAGTACTAAATCAGCTATATTTTACACAGAACACTGGCACACAGATGGGGGCTGGCACTGGCATTATCTTCCACTAGAGATAACGAGGACCAAGGTTTCTAGGGATTCAAACTATATTCAGACTGACTGACAGAGCTAAAGGGAAAATAAAGATAGCATGTTTACTTAACTTTGCTTAACTGCATGACGCTTGGAGACCATATCTGCCATGGCTTTGAGGGCACTTTCAGCCCATACTATGGCTGCCCAGCAGCCCCTGGGTTCCCCCCACCCTGGCCGTGCACAGGCCCTCACATCAGCCCTGGGGCCATCAGCCCCTGTCCCAATGACGCTGTGGCAGAGCCAGGCTCCAGATCCACAGCACTGCTCTGCCCAGCCACGGGCCCCTCCAACCGGGGCAACCTATGGGGATGGGGATGTGCCAACCTCAGCCCATGACCCTGTCCAGCCACATCCCCTCCCAAGGCCATGTCTGAGCCTGTTTTCCCTCACTATCCTTGTTCTTGATCCCCACCTGAATTTTGTGTCTCAGTCTGGTCTCGTTGTTAAGGGCCTGCTGGACACCAGTGGATCTGCCCAGCAGATGGACTTCCCAGCTTGACATCAGACTTGACTTATCACCAAGATACTCCATTATGGAGTATGGATACTCCATCTGGACTCTTGCTTGGACCTGGATCAGATAACCACCGTTTCCACACCTGTCCTGAGCCTCTCTTGAGCCCGGGACCTACCTGGAAAGATCCCTGCCCTGCACCACCTATGTTGTTCCCTGTGGCTCCCCATCTTCTAGGGAATAGCCAGCTCTCACTGCTCTCTGATATGCATGGAAACTACTACATTCAGGTTCAACTGGCCACAAAACCAATCTATCCTGAAATTCCATAATTACTGTCTTGAACTGGCACCCAATGAATGTAACCTAATGCAGTACTTATTGCTGGCTGCTTGCCTGTCAAGATGCTAATTAGAAACACCTGACATCATCCTCTTGTCCATTAAGAAAACACAAGTGTTTTCAAGGTGGCAGACTGACTCATTTGCAGTGCTTTTCTCCTCCTTGTTTAGAAGCAAGAGCTCAAAGAGAAAGTGTATTTTAAAAAGTCTTGGTCGTGTACCCAATGTATATATTATTTTGTGTCCTTTGTTCAGAAGCTGTTGTTGTTAGTCATATAAGATACAGATCATTCCTTCTGTTGTGAGTTCATAAAACAGAGACTATTAAACTCAGGATGAAAATGCCAAGTACTTATTTTACGAAAAATAAAGTTGTGTAATTCATGGTTCTGCAAAAAAAAATAAATCTCAAAATACACAATAATATAAAATATTCAAATCTATGTCTAAATTAAGTTCAAAATGTATATTATCAAAACCATACAGGCTCATCTGTTGGTACCTATATTTTCACCAAGAGGTCTTCCAAATTTTTACCAGGTTACTAGGTGGCATACTTAGTCATACTCAGCATTTAAATCTGTATGTATCTCTGTCAAGCATAACTTAGTACAAAGGCTGGGCACACATCATGATGGCAGTTCCCAACAGTGTTCAGAACATGTACTGGATTTTGAGATGAAGTTGCTGCCTTTAAATTATTAGGAGTCCCTCTTACTCTGTCCCACTGAAGATGTTCTGCATAATAACACAAAAATCAGAGGATCAGGAAAACAATATAAAGTTTGATAATACTGCTTTGAGGTTCAAAACACTTAACTGGAAAATGGAGGGAGAGTCCTGCTTTACATAAACATTAGGTTAAAAAAATAAAGAAGATGCACTGGACACCTACAGCCAAGTATACCTAATGGATTACAGAGTCATGTTTCATCTCTTTTGTATTCTCTCCCTTTGCTTTTTCATACCCAGAGGTCCACATCTAACAGAATGATGGAGAAATTTATCTGTTAAGCTTCAAAGGCATTACAGTGCTTAGGATGCTACCTAAGAGCTGAAGAGAGCATTAAATTCATATTGCACATCCCAGCAGAGTACTCCAATCTGTAATAAAAGAGAGAAGCAGTTGCCTCTTCTCTACCTCCACCTCCTTTTCTATGCCCAGGTGCACTTAAAAATGAACTCAATGACAGAAACAGTAAAGAATAAGTCCTGTATAGATTCTCAGGAGGAAAAGATACAGTCAGACTCTACAAGAATTTCAGGTTCTGTCTCCCAAACGAGCAGGGCTTCTATCTGCCAGATACACCAGCTGAAGCATACCAATGCCAGAAAGGAGGGGGGTTTCAGACACATCACAGGATTAGTGCTTCCAATACATTACCTCTAAAGGTCTCGTCATTACTTCATTTTTTTCTAGCACGTTCCAGTGCCTAAACCATCTCATACATTTAAGGTGGAACCAAGACATCTATGTCAATTCTCTAGATTTCAGTCTGAGTGACAGACAACTAAAAATTAACTACTTCAGCACCTCTAGCATTTTAGCATACTGCAATTATTTCATGGAACTAGCAATTAAAATCTATGATGGCTTCAAAATGCACTTAAAGGTAAAGGCCGTTAATACGTCATCTCTTGTAAAACATAAATCGTGTCACACCTTTTGGAAACTGAAAAGAAATACCATACCTTCTGTAAGTCATCTGTTCTGTTTCCTTTTTCTATCATTGATGATCAAGCTGGTTCCCATTGAAGACCCTATGACATATCAAATGAAAATTATCTATATGACTGCTGTAGGAATTACATACACTAACTACCACACTGCTATACCGATCATACTGCAATGAGTTCTAAGTGCCCAAATGCAAGAAAAATGGACATTAACTACAGAAGCTCAGAAAGATTATTTTATGTGTGAGAGACAGTCATGATAAAAAAGCTTAAGAGGTTGATACAAACCACACTGAAATTGTTAATAAACTGTCTTCATAGGCTTTGGAGTAAGCCCACAAATAGCTATCTATGGATATTGCTTTCTTATCAGATTAAGGAGGACATAACTACTATTTATACTTAAATAAAAGGCCTAAATACCCAAGAATAAAGAAATATTTATTAAGTTTAACTGTAATTAGCTAATTTACTCTGGGCATTAATTATGTATCACTGTATACCCTACAAACCTGTTAATTTAATTTGTCATCTACAAATAAAACTGCAGGAAGGCAAATCCCAGCAGAAACTGGATAGTTAACACCTTGGGGCTATACATATTGAATTAAGTGATTGAAATTATTTTGTTGATAGAATTCAATAGCAACAGGAAGTGAGTGAAATGCAATACAAGTATAAAATACATTCAAGATAAATAACAGGATGAATCCTGAAAATACCATGTCTCAGCATATTCTGAAAATTAAATAAGTTGGGCTGCAAGCAGATAAACTAAGCAAGTCCATAGAGCTTGACATACTAAAAGGAAAAGCTAGACTATGCATTGTGTTTGGTAGCTACCAATCTGCTTCTATCCTAAAGTTAGTAGCTTTCTATCTACAAGCACAGGTTTTCCACTTTGGTATTACCAAGTTCATATTTACTAGCAAATGTTAATCTCCCCAAATTCCTGTGAGATTTTTATAGATAGGTAATGAAACATGTTATATAAGGCTAAACAGGAAACTGTTGATCAATCTGAAAATGAAAAATGAATCTTAGAAGTAATATTCCAATGTTTTAAGCTTCTGTCTGATAGTCCTCAAATTTTCCAATTATTACTCCATTCCTACTGGCATCTTGGGACATGCAATTTTACAGACGACCATTAAAACTAGCTTGAAAATGATAACATTACACCACACTACATTCATAGGCATACGTGTCAGCAAGATCAAATAGTTGTAATAACGCTCACTTTGCTCAACCAGATTCTCCAAGCTGATCTGCTTGAAAGTCATATAAAGTTCTATTGGTTTCAGCAAAGCTACATCCAGCTGAAGCCATAGAGGAGTGAGATTCCAAGTTCAGTTGTTAGCAAGGAAAGGAAACATTGAAGGGCTTACCTCTTTGAAAAAAATATCTCTACAATATTTAAATGAAAAAAGAAGATCTTGGAATTCTGCTTAGCACAGAAACATGAGCAGGTTGAAAATCACGATAGCTTTACTTAAACTCTCATTTTGTCTTCTGGATCTCAAACTGTTATGAAAATGCAGTTAGTTATCAAAATGTCACTGATGCCAAACCAACTAATACGATGTCACAAGCAGATTAATTACTTAAGCTGGGAAAATGCCATGTGGAGTAGATGCACTCTGAAAGAAAAACTAAAGGAAGAAAAGATCCTGTTTAACATGGTATCGCAGAAAATTGAATCATCTAAAAGAATGTTAGAAAATGTAAATGTTAGGTTAGATATGTTTGTTAGTAAAATGTAAATAGAGATAAACATGAGGTTGTTCCTTTTGAATGTTCGTGACTATGAATTTTTACTTGTAAAGCGTATTAATTTAAATATAGCATATACCAACCTCCATCCATTCTTATCTATTTATCATAATTCACTACTCTTACAGGAAGTTAAAGAAAATGAAAATTATTATAAAAGCGCAGCTTGTTTAATAATGACCTCTAGATTCACTGTGGCAGACACTACCTATTTTTCTGTTCCTATCATTCGAGGAAAAAAAAGAAACAACAAAATTGTGAAAGAATAAAAGCATCAGTGCTAATCATCCTAAACTACTTAATATTATTCAGAATCAATCCCTCCTATAAGCAAGAGGTCATTTCTCACTGCAGAATTGCACACCAGTGCTACTGCAGACCTAGTTTCTAATACTAGCACAAACTGTAAAAAGGAGTTCTGTTAGAATGAAGTTAAAAGAAGCTATGTTACAACATTAATAATGGAAGAAGTTTGGAGTGGTTTAGAAAGTAACATAAATTCTTTTTAACCTAGTTGCGGAATTGTATATGGCCTGCATAAAATGGTAACCAGTTTGTAAATGTATTTCAGTGATTACTTTTAAAAAGATGAGCAAAAAAAATGCACAGAAAAGGTAAGAAAATGGAGAAGTGGAACATGAACATGAGGAATTGTTTCAGTTAATTCTAGTGTTGGTCTGGAGCTGCTACAAAATCTACTTTTTTATCAGATATGGAAAAAATGATGATGAACCAAGAAGGCTTATAAAGGCTCAGGTGCTCCTTGGAAGAAGTGTGTTTGGGGATGTCTAGAACAGTGGTTTCCAAAGTGGAACATGCAAGACAATCCACTGGGGTGCAGGAATGATGTATTTTTGTACTATTGAAAATAAAAATTAATATATTTTAAATAGAATCATTTCATCTTTGTGCCAGTCTTTATCATTGTATTTGTGTACACTTTATCACGTAGAGAATATAGTAGTATATTCATATAATTTATGAATACACATATACTGGGGGGAGATGCTTGAAATGTTTTTGATACGAGTGTGTGCTAAAAACAAACAAACAAGTTTGAAGATCCCTGGTCTAGAACACATCCTTCTGAAGTCCCATTCCCATATAGAAGTCATAAACACAAAGATGGAGTCCAAAACCTGAACAATAAATAAGTTGTAAAGAGATGCTTATAAAGATCACTTGACATTCCAGCTCCCAGTGTGTCTGTCACAAGTCCTTCTGAGATTTGGCATCACAGACACTGTCCTGAAGAAGTGCTCTGTGGTATCAACCAGATAAGAAACAGAGCAAAATGAGGAGCAAAATAACGACAACTCCACTGTTCCCAGGAAAGAAGCTGCTAGATTTCAGCGATAACTTGTTTGACATTTCAAGTTCCATTTTACCAGTTAGTACAATTGCTGTTGGAAAACATATAGTAACATTTAGAACTGATTTCAAAAAGCTTATTCTATGTGAGAAAAGACCATTACCACAGACATATTTTAAAAGCAACTTTCAACAATTTTTTTTTCCATAAGTTTGTTTCAATACTATTTGGTTATTGTTGAGCTATAAACAAGAGAAAAAATAGAAAATATCCAAGTAATTCTGTTTGTGCTGAATAGGTCAAATACATAACCATTCTTTTATTCCAGCACTTTGAAGGCTCCCTACAGGCAGTCCACCACATGAACCACAAACTTGTTTTAGGGTTTGAGCTTGGGTGCATTTATTTCTCCTTCATCTTCCTTATTCAGAACACATACTATGGTCAGTCAGAATCATGTATTTCCACTTTTTATCTTAAAATGCATTTTGATAGATGTTACATCTACTTTACATTACATTACAGCTGTTTGGTATGCCATAGCAAAATTCATATGTACTCAGTTCAGTGATAATACACAGGGACAGTTAAATGTTTCAGAGATCAGAATTAGCGGGGAGAAAAAAAAAAAACAACTTCTATTTATCATCACCTAATTCAGCCTAAGATGATGCTTGATGTTTGAGGGCAACTGAGTACAAGGGTGTTTTTGAAATACCATTCCTGTTCACAGCTTACATGCTCTTTTACTATTCAAGATTCACACTCTGAAACCTTCTTCTAAGGATTCAAACCCCTAACTATTCTGATAAAATACAAAGACTTCAGTTATGGCAAACTTTATTTTACAGTGTCCTTTTTATTGCAGTAGCTTACTAGCAAAGATGAATGCAATTGTCTTCTATTCTGAAAGGAGCAAAAGAAATTATCAGTCATACTTACCCTTGTCTTTGTCAAATTTTAAACATGCAAATGATGGAATGATTAGAACCTCTCAACAGATTGGCTCTACTTTCTTATTTTTACATAACACATAATCTTCCCCAAAAACATTTTCAAAAATAGCTATGTAATTTGGGGGTGTCCAACCTGAGGATTTTTCATTTTACATGAAAAATCTCTGACCAAACAGCCACAGTTTTGGCAAAAATAGAGGAGGTCTCTAACTATCAAGGCCAGTCTCCAGCTGCCATAGAGACCCATGCAATCAATTAAACCTCTTCAAACTGCCTTCTAGGTGTGATCATTCCTGTAAAATGCAGTTACTGTCACCCTGTCAGCTGGTATATAATGTCTTTTGAAGCAAGAAAGCGAACTTTTTGAAAACAAGCCATGTTTTCATATATTTACTCTCTATTATATAAAGATAACAGAACCAGCAAACATGGGCCATAAAAAGCAAAATAAAAAATACTTTCTCTATAGACCTATTCAAATTCTTGGAAATAACAAGTATTACAAGTAGGTGGTTGGATAATGCTTAGTGTTCAAAGGATCATAAAAATATGTCCAAAAAAAAAAAAAAAAAAGACAAAGTAGGAGATATGTCAAGGAAAGTGTTTACAGAAATTCTTTATTTATTTAATATACTTGAAATCAGTGCATAGAGCCCCCCCATCAGTAATGTTGTTCCACTGAAAAGCTGTTGTTCACAAGAAATTAACACAAGACAACATCATAATACAAAATATTTCTAAAGTCTATTGCAAAGGAAATAAACTAAGAAGGCACTGAAACATATATATGAAAACATGCACACTCTCAGATCAGAATTTTATTTCTCTTACTACTGAGCATTGTACACTGGAGATCAAAATATTCACAAAAATATATTTCCAATTCAGCATCTATTCTTCTCGTGTGTCTTAGTCCCACCCATTAGGTGCATTCCATCTCTTAGGCAGTATTTTCAACCACTTAACTAGATTTTGACATTAAGCTCAAATCCTGAGATAAGCACTTAGCTACCTTCTCCATGTACACAGCATCAGTTTTGAACTTGTACCCAATTTGAAAACAATAGCTGCAACTTTTATTTTGTATTCTCAGAGACAAGCCTCTGAAGTGTTAAGGTTTCTAGACACTAAAGAGAAATGTACACACTGAAATACAAAGAAAAATATTTAGAGTTAAAAAAAAATATGAGACTAATAGTGTAAACAATGAAATTCTGTTGTATACAGTTGAGTGCTTGTCTGATGCAGGACTGTCCTCATTGCTTAACACGGGGACTTGCCATTGCGCACATTCTGAGCACATTGCCTCCCCAAACATGCACCCTTCAGCAACGCATCGCTTAATTCATCTAGTCCTATTAAAGTAGCCAAAGGAGAAAGGAATCCATGAAGGGCACACATGATTATGCTTAAGGGCCAGCCAAGAAACACCAGCACAATGAGCCAAAAGAATGCCCACACTATGCAGTTGCAGTCTGCCATCTGAAACCTAGCAACAGAGAAAAGGAGGGTTAACTTTGATGGCAAATGTATATAGAAATACATAGATAAAACTCAATTTTGTTTGGAAAATCTTATTTTGAGGGGTAAAGTGTATTTTCAGCCAAGAAAAAATTTGTTTCCTATATTTAACAAAAGTCTAGTATAACAAACACTAAGTCACATATGCCTCCTGGGAAACTTCCTAAGGAGGAAAGGAAAATATCAGATTCCATTTAATGAATAGTCTTCTAGACTAGAATGACTTGGATGCAAATTCTTAAAATAGCTCTACAAGTTGCAATGTTCTGCTTATACATGAGAAAATAGAGCTACAGATGAAAAAACAATTGATGTTTAGAACATTATGCAATACATTAGGAAAATCCTGAGGTCCAGAAAATAGGTGGCCCATAAAGCTGCAGAACTTCACAGGTTGTCAACAGGTAACCAACCTATGGAGGATGCCTCCCACTGCTTATTCTTTGGTTTAATGAGAAATGATTGCACACAATTGTAACCAGCTTATTTTTTTCTGTATCTGCTGGTCTTTTTCATTATCATTTACTCTCTGTACCGAGCTTTGAGAATATGTGCGTATTTTTTTTTTCCTAAATAGATCCATCAAGCCTATCATTCACCAAGATTATTAACAGCCATATCCCCAGTGACGGAGAAGTGTCGTGAGCTGTCAGAGCATTTTATTTCTGCCTTGTTCATTCTTTCAGCAGTCTGGGAAAATGCAGTTAGTTATATATATGAAAATGCTACACAATCCAAAGCACAAGCTGGAGTTTTCAGCTAGTCTTGTGAGATGTGTTGCAGCTAAATAAACCAAGAAAAAAAAAAGAATTGACCATACATAAAACACTGGACCATTTCTCAGTATTTTACGATAATAATTCAGAATTGGGATTTTATGGTAAATATATGAATTGTTGGGATACTGAGGAAGTTATTTTAATATTAAAAAAATAATATGTGCAACTTGATTATAAAAGGATTACTAAACAACCATATATAAAAATATGTATATATAAATATATTCAAATATATGTTTATATATATAACATGTAAGTATATAAATATATATAAAAGTGATAAAGTATACATTGAGGAGAGGGAAACAGAAACAAAAGGTAGAGAATTTTTTTTTTCTCAGTCTAATGAGCTATCACTGCAGGTGCTAAAGTATTATTGAGTTAGATAGGTTGTCCTAATTCAGATGCTAATAAAATATATGAACACAGCAACAGTCTGCTCTCAAATCATGAAAGAGTAAACAGTGCCATATAACACAATAGTAACTCTGGAGTTAAGGACATCCTAAACAGTTCCACTTCTTTAGCAATGTTTCATTTACAAAGCATTAAAAATATATCCAGAAAGAATAAATATGATCAGAAATATTTTTTTCTTGAATGACATAATTCTACCTTGATAGAGTGACTCATGGACTAATTTCATACTGATATTTCATATTAACAACCTAATGCTGTTTCTCGGTTACTATTTAGGTGAGACAACAGCAGCATACAAGCAGTACACAGAGAAAGGATGGCGTGCATTTATCTGCTGAATTTACACAGCCTCATGATACAGTTCTGAAAAGCGTACAAAGGAGTCAATTATCAGTAAAACCAGAAAAATATATGGCTAGTAGCCTTACCTTTAAAGAATAACTCTATGGTCCTTTAGAATAGCAGAATGTTTCTTCCAGTCTTTCACTAAAGCAGAAAAGCAAGATAAACACCTTGTTTGACTAAAGCCCTTTCCTCCTCCTTTCTGACCATACCCCAACCAATCCCCAGCAGTTAACATGGTCTCTGCCAGTGGCTTAAATGCTAGGCCAGGTACTGAGAACAGAGGGCTGCCTCAAACACCAGATGGCCCAAATGTCTTCCTCAAATTGAGGCACCCCCATGCCTGGCCTTCCCTGACAGTCCCCCTCACAAACCTTCTGCCTTGGGTGACCTTTGTCTGCAAAACACACATGGATGAGGGCAGGCCCTCACAGCTGTGCATCAGCCACCTCCTCAGGGCAGAGGATTTCACACACACGCAATCACAGAATGGCTGAGGTAGGAAGAGACCTCTAAAGACCATTGAGTCCAACCCCCCTGCCAAGCAGGATCACGTAGAGCACATTGCACAGGATGGCATCCAGGCAGGTTTTGAATATCTCCAGAGAAGGAGACTCCACAACCTCTCTGGGCAACAAGACCACACCAATTTCACCACACCAAGGCCAACCTGCCTCACCTGGGCCAGCAGCTGGGTGCTAGGTGTGGGCCCAACGCTGCCTCACCTGGGGCAGCAGCTCAACAGGACCTGGGGCGACGTGAAGCAGCTTGTGCCTCTGCTGGCAAGGGTGGCAGAGAAGAGCCACAGGGAGCACCAGGTCCCACCATGCCTTCACCTCAGGGCAGACCCCTGAGTAATTCCTCACGCCAAGCCCTGGTTACAGAGAAAGAAATACAAGCTGTTTTCTGGCCATCTCTTAACCTCTCCTCCCTTCAGCACCACCTCCCAACGGCCAACTCCTGGCCGTTGCGGCCGAGTGGCCCCAGGGGGCCGCGGGGAGCTGTACACCAGCAGGAGAACATAGCAAAACACTGGTATTAAATCTTCAGTCTCTTCTTCACCATGCAGGTCCTTGTTGTTGGAAAGCTTATTTTCTTCTCCTGATAGAAAACTAACAGGCTAATCTTCAATCTGAGCAGGTATTCACTGAAATAATATTATAAAGTGGTCTTCAATTTCTGATCACCTTTGGTAAACAAACTAGCTAATTAAAACTGTCTTCAGACATCTCGGGCGTCCATATAATCAAGCTGTCCTAAATCTGCCTTCAATACAGAAAAAGAAAATGCAGTCTTTGTTGTTCTATTGAATGACTTCCCTATCCTGTTCTGAGCAGATTTTACTATGTTGATAGTCCACAAAATTTAATAAAACAACTAGGAATATGTTCAAGACTTTTCTCAGAAGTACCAAAAAGATCATTGTAATTGTTCCTTGTCCCCAACATCACTGGTTTGAAAAGGATGTTGCAAGACTCACTGCTTTTTCTTCAGCTATTCTTATGTATGCAGGCTAGGAGCTAGATCTGAAAAAACAGACTTTTGAGGCTATCATGGGATGTGAAACATTCAAATCTAAAACTGTAACCTGAAAAATCTGCACAAAGCTCCTGTCTAATCCCAAGAGGCTGTATGGTTCATGAGAGGCCTTGATGTATATAGACTAAATTCAGAGCCAGGCAGCAGCAAACTAGGTTACTGGCAGTTTGGCAATGTAGGCAGATTACCTTAATACACATTTCTACTTACATGCACAGTGTTTCCTTTTCACATTACATCTTTCACAGGCATACTATATCCAGTCCAGAAAGCAAACATGGCTGATGTCTTTTTCCCTCAATTCTGTGTGATGTGACCAGATTGCAAAATGCTGCAGCAGAAAATAGCAAAACTCAGGCAGCTAACAGTTACCAAGTAGGAAGAAAAAAGTCTGGTCACCAGCAGACTGAGATATTGAATTCATGTCAGAAGGTGGAAAGTATGGGGAAGATTCCCACTTAATGCTTAGCTAGCTGACTTGAGAAAGAACACTTTTTCCCTGCTTGCATGAGTTTGAGAAGACTCATAAGCAACAGCCTGTTCCCTACCTTCTCAAAGGAGAAAGGTAGCCTAAGATGGAGACAGGTGCCAGCTGGAAGACTATTTGATCAAAGCAGATGACGGAAAGACTAAGGATATCCATGAGAAGTGAGTCCGGTAATAGATATCTCTTTGATCCCAGGATTCTTGCCCTGGTTTTTAGCTTTGTGTCCCATCAATGTACTCACTGTTGTCTGCTATTTCTCTTGGAACAGTGCTACAATCTAGATTCTGAAATTGACATATGAGACATCCCAAACCCAAAATAACTTACATGTATAAATGCTCTAACTGGGCTGTCAGTTACCTAAACTTTCTTGTTTGTATTCTTTGGGATAACATGAAGGGAGAGTGATAACAACTCAGTGTATGAGTCAGTGACCTCATTCTCTGAGAGAGCCTTTACAGACTCCAAAACAGAACTCCAGAGATACAGCGATCATCTTTATATCCAGTAATGGCCACCCCACCTTCACAGGAATATTATTTTTAAATAGTTCCTTACTATAGACTCTACTGTGATGTTTTACTGCTTTCCCCATAGGTACAAACTGCTGCACAGAAGTTCTGGGAAGGAATTGGAGCTGCCTGCCAGGATACAGTCAAAGTCAGTGCCCTAAACTTACTGTGATGCTTCTCTCCAGGAAAAGTTGAGTGCTTCACTGGAGTGAAGTGCAGCTGCAGTCTAAATTGCACCACAGAAAAAATCAATATCTGTAGACACATGGGGTAAGAAATCTGCCATTTTCATACCTGGGTAAGACCCAGTACATAAACATGCACATACACACATATTTCTGAACTAACCTTTAGTCAGCTGCACATCTATCCCAGTTTTTCTATCTAAAATTACTAAAACCTTTTCCTACTTGTGCATATATGTATGTATATATTTGCAATTGTATTTATAGTTCATTTAAAAGATCTTGCTAGGTGAAAAATAACTTATTAGATTCATAAGTTAAAGCTAAAGCACTGTGGTATATACATGGCTTACATACATGCATTATGGGGCATATCATAATATGCTTACTGATCTCTGATCTAATGCCCACCACCCTGAAAGAGGGCATGGATATATATGCATTTATAGTTCTGTACATTGCAATAATACCAAAAACATTTTAAGTCCTAATTTAAACTAGTAATTTACTGGATTGACTTTATCTTATATCAAGTGAGGTAAAATACCAGGTTTCATACAGACAATATCAAGGATATCACATTAGTTTTTATACTAAGAATTTCTCATAAGAGTTGACTCTCTTTAAAAAAAAAAATTACTGATACACAAGATGTGTGTGTTCCCCTGATATTCATGTGGAGCATCTAAATCCACCACATTAGCTAAGGTTTTCTTTCCAGTTGGTAACTGTTTCAGCTTGGAATTACAGGAAGGTACTGTGCTTAGGACCGAGAACCAAGATGAGTCAGGACCAGCAGCTGTCCTCAATGCCTCTTCTCATTACACAGTTCAGACTGACAGAGTGCCGGTGGGTGAACACTGCAGGAGCAGGGAGCAATCTAGGACAACTGCTCCATCGCTGAAGTATCTATGTAAGGAGTAGTACAATTAGCTCATAATACATCATAGTACATCAAATGAGTTGAGGAACAGAGTACATGAAAGTTGAAGTAGAAAAGCCCTTGTCTCTGTGTAAGCACTGCTGTGCAATGACTGAAAACATTGGTGTGTTATTTGCACTATTTGCATCAAAAATCCAGAACACAGCATCATATAAACCTCTATAAAGAAAATTAACTCCATCCCACCCAAAACAAACAAACAAACAAACAAAACAAAAAAACCAACAGCAACAAAAAGCAAGACAACACTTCTGCAGTTGGGTTTTTCTTTTTCCCTAATTGTCTTGTTTCAGTGTTCTTGCATGTGTCCTCAAGCAAAAGAGGATTACTGTTAAGGCGCTTTCTCCCCTTTATGACTCAGCATGCAAAACATGTGGTATGTCTCATTTTAGAAAACATGGTATTGCCCAATAGGACATTGCTGCCAAAAATCACTCCCAAAAATAGGACAAGTCTGCACTGCTGTGGATTAAGGTCAGAAACAGAATCTTAGTGCCTCCATGCTGAGCTTCCCCCTACCCACTTCTGCTGCCCCTAAACTACTTCCTTTACAGTAGTTACGATGCATTATGTCCCTAATGACCGTGCCATCTAAAAATAAGTGCTCTTGACACACAAGAGATGTCAGGCTAGCACAGCAGGATGCTGAAGCGTCTCTAGATGTGTAGCAGGGCTTCTCTTACTCTGGGTTGCAGCAATTTAGGAATTCACACTTGATAAATGCAATAAGGGCGGCTTCTTTTTATCTCTCACAAACAATGCCAAGACTGATATATTCCTGACCCTTATTTCAGTCTCTAGCTTATTCTTTTATGCTATTCTCTGGAATCATAAAATTCTAATGTTTCATCAGGCAAATGTACACTGTGGCTCTATATGTTTTTTTACAGATATCTATAGATGAACCACATAATTGACAACAGTTGGCTCAACTTTTTGCTTCAGTCTATATTTTCCTAAAAGTGAATCATGCATGTATAGAGAAATGTGTTCTCTGTTTCCTCTGATGTTTTTCAAGCAAAGAGATAATGTCTGAACTCTGGAAAGTTTCTTATTTGTAGCTGAAATAACTCTTCTGCTTTTATTTTTATCTTGTTTTCCAGGTACAACAGTACAGCAACAGGCTTCTCTGCATTACACTTAACTAATGTTATTATTACTTGATTCAAATATCCATGTCCTTGCTCTTTTTTTTTTTTTTTTTTTTTTCCCCCCCCAAGGTGATAGAAAATCTAACAAAAGGTATATGAAACTATTTTTCGCAATATTACATTATCCCTCATGTGTGCCAGATTAAGCTGACTAAAGCCCTTCCAGAGCAAGGCCTGGAGAAATAATCTGCCCTTATTACCTACCATAGGAGTGGGAAATATCATTTTCTCATTTCAATAGTGGTATTTAGTGTCCTGAAATATTACTATTTACAAACAGAGATTGAATAGCACTGCAGATGTTGTTTCTTCCTCTTTTCTTGCATTCTTTTAATGTAGAGATTGTGTAGATACACCTGATGGTAAGGAAAAAATTGTTTTGGAAGGTTGAGTATTATATTTTTTCAGGAACCACACAAAAATTAGGCAAATGCATGGACTTACAGAGGATGCTTAGCTGAAAGAACTTTAAGGAAAATCTTTATTAATTTGTAATTTTAATAGCTTACTTTTAAAATGTGTTTCTTAGTACTACAGCACACAAACATTGTACAGAGTTTTTTCTTTTGTCAGGTTCTTAAGCAACCAATCCTCTGAGGTACAGGACTGTATGAAAACTACACTGAGAAACCACATAGCAGGGCAAGCACTAAGGGACGTAAAAACAGCCTTCAAAAATCCCCTGAAAATATTCGTTTTCTATTGATTGATTCTGCTGGGAGGATTACCATATTTGGCAAACGAAGCTACACTGCCGTATGTCTTAATGGCATTCACAGCTTCTTGACTGCTGTGGGTCATGATTCATTTGTTGGCTAGGACATTTACTTTTGTCTATTTGCCCTATGAGATTCCAAGTGTTACCTAATTCTCGTTTCAGTAGAATTGTAAGTCATCTTGTTTATCCAGTATGTGAGCAACTTTGCCTGCAGGTTCTCTTTTAAAAATAATTCTGATTTCAAAGAATAAAACTAGTCTTTCCTGTCCTGTCAGCAAAGGCGTTCTGTCAACAGTACTTAACTTCTACTCCACATAGGAATACTTTTCTTCAGGACTGATACCCTTTTATGTCCCATGAAACAGCAAAGACCCAGTTCAAGAAGGAAGTGAAGTGGCAGAACGCTTGCTTCGCTGTTTGAAAAATGTTAGAACCTTACCCAACACATACAGCAGTACTAAGGCAAAGTCAAGGTAGGCTAGGAAAAAACAACAGCCTTGTCTTTCGGAGTTTATGGATGCTGTCATTAAGATCTCCACTTCTTTAATCTTTTTCCTTGGCAAACTCTTTTTTTTTTTTTTTTTTTTTTTTTTTTTTTGGCCACATGGCCAAGCCATAAACCAAAGCAAAAGCAAACCATTACTAAGGCATTTTCCGTGATCATTTCTAAACCTGTACTTACTGCATTATTTCAGTCACAGATGGAAAAGTACTGCACAAATACAGGCCCCTATCTCAGCTATGTATGGATGAAGGATCAGTAAGAAAGTGAACTGCTCTTTGCTCATTTTTCTGGTTGTTACAGAAATGAGTAGTACATTGAATTACGGTGTCATTTTTATATCTGCACAAATTAAGAGTCTAAGGATTTGAGCTGTTGCTGAATAAATTTGGAAAGTAGCTTCCAAGGTGTTTCACAGGCTCAGTGTAATAGAGAAAAAATAGACCAATTAATGGAAGCACTGGCTAAGTAAATATGAAGAAAAACCACTAACACTTCTTTAGTTTCATTTAAAATGTCCTTAGTTTTTTATTGCATGGCTTTGGAACAATAGAAAAAAAAAAAAAAAAAAAAAAAGTGCTTTTAAATATTTTCCTTTTGTTCGTATGTTTAAAGGATCTTCTCTTCACAAGGATTTTGTTCTCTAGGTTTTCATGCATTGCTATAATCATTCTTTGCAATAATGCTTGAATGGTGATTGTTTTTTCATTTTTCACTTAAAAAAAAAAAAAACACAACATATTATCATGATTTTTGTTTGAAATTTCAATTATCTCAGGAGTTAAATACATTATTAACATCTAGACCTCGTTGGTCGCTAGAATAAAGATCCAGACATCAAAAGGGGATGCTAAATTCCAAGCAAACATTGCCTTTGGAAAACAAAGTGTGTAGGTCGAAATTAACATTATCATTTCTCCCACCAACTCTTTTTCATAGTAAAGTTTAAATAGAAAATCAAAACTAAATATATTTTCCTGGAAAATGCTAAGTTTATGCTTTACCAAAAAATAATAAACAGAACCTTTTTTTTTTAAAAAAAAAAAAAAAAAAGGCCTCTGAATCTATAAAGAATTTTCTAACCACTGCTACACGATAAACATTATTTTCCAGGCTTCTGAAAATGCATTCTCCCAATGCTTTCATGTTCCCGAAAAGTGTAAAGTTTAATGTACAGAAGATTGCAGCAAGGACTAGCCAATAAAATCTTTGTCACAAGTCTACCGACCATTTTAGGGCAACACTGAGGTCTAGAAATTTAACTGTATACCTGGCTGTTGTTCTACAAGGACCCAGTGAGTCAGAAGGGACCACATACGCATGCCTGCACATGGGATGCAGCATCACACAGGCTAGTGTGCTCTCAGACCAACAGCAAGATTTCACCACAAACCACATACGAATCAAGGATGTCTTCACAATCCCTTTAAGCTTTGGTTGCTTTTTCTGTTGTATTTATTGATAGAATCCCTGCCAGTTAAATCATCCATTTTAGGAAAACAAAACAAAACAAAAAAACCTTCCAGAATCCTTTACCACTGTTTCCTAAAATTCTGAGCACAGTAAGCGATTGTCAGACCATTTATAGAAAATGCTTTGGAAAACAAAGATGACAACCCTCAGCTGAGTTTGTCACATATTGCCTGAAGGCCCTGTATTATTCATCCCTGCTTGAACACGTGAACATTACTGCAGGAAGCTTACCACCCTGACATCAACTGCTACTTGTCCTCCAAAGGCAGACTGTTTGTAAGTAAGCAGTACATTCCTTTCCACACAGAACAAATAATGACAATACAAATCTGTTCAAAAGAGTATTCTTGTCTGAGATGGCTCAGCACTGAATGAAAAGCAAACCAGAAAAATGAATACTACATGTATGTGCCAATAGTAAGTATTATGGTTTGTTACTCCTGAGCTACCCTCTAACTGACAGAGTTAGAGGGGGGAAAGGCAGGTGAAATGAGTGCACAAATATAAAATACATGTGTTTCATTGAGCTTGGCTTATATTTGTTTTTTTTATTTTATTATACTACAAAAATACTAAGAAAAAATAAAGACCTTAAGTCGTAGTAATAGGTTAATGTAGGTTGATGAATCTCTAATCCATTTAACGAGGAAATTCTTCTGGCAGATCCAGAATTGCAGTACTTGAAACCCAAGTATTTCCCCATTGTCAGGAGTCAAAGATGTTCCTATGGCTACTACTCTGTTTGAAAATCAAACTTGGAAATTCATAGGTCTTATTGAGTTGCTTAGGGACATGGTTTAGTGGGTGACAGGGGTATGGTTGGACCAGATGATCTTGGAGGTCTCTTCCAACCTTAATGATTCTATTACGCTATCACTGGAAAATTTGCTAAATTGGCAGATATTTTTAACAAACCAGGGAAAAACTTCTCACTTGTCACTTTATGAAAGATGTATTACTCTAGGAAAGATATTACTCTAGAAAACCCACTCAGCCATTATGTCTTTACTATCAGTATTGCATGTTTTGTAAATCCTTCATTCAGTGAACTGCTTTAATATTTATTTCTCATAGGGCTTTATCCTGTGTCCTCTTAAAATGAGATATTTTATTTCAAAGCACTAACTTAATAATGCTGTTAAAAAGCTGCATCTTTACTTCTTGTGTAAGGAATGATTCAATAAAGCTTTTTAAAAATTTCAAAGTCCCATGGTAATTCACATTGCTCATATGTGCAATTAAATCTTACCGAACTTGAGCCTAAACCTAATATGCCATCTCAGTGTATATAAGAGCAGTTCTGCGTAAGAAATTATCCACTGTAAAATATATTAAGGAAACTACAAAGACTGTCTGGTCAATACTGAATACAGTTAATCAGTAAATTTTAACATATAATGCAGTGATTGAATTAAAGACCAATAACTTAAAAAAATATTCACAACTTGTATAAAAGCATCTTTACTGGAAAACTTATGAAAAGGAAACTATATCATTTGAGGCAATTAAAGAAATAACATTACTGACAAGAACTCAGTAAAATGTTTGCCAATCATTTTGCTTGTCCACAAGGTATTCAGTGAAAATATACAAAACAAGGTCACATTACACAAGCAACCATTTAAAAAAAGTCAATGTAAAAATAGCAATCATATTTCTAACTGCTTTTTCCCATCTGTTTTCCAAAATACAGATATGAGGACAAACATCACTTGGATCACTTTTCAGTCTCTTCTTCAGGTTCACTGTCTTCACTATCACTGTCTCTTCCGGGGTGTTCTGGCATTGTTCGATGTTCAGCCACTTCTGCCACTTTCAATTCTTCTTCCTTTATTTCTTCTACCTTATTTTCTTCTTTTGCATCTTCCTGCATGCCTTGCACTTCAACTTCTGCTTCAGTCTCTTGAGTTGGAGTCACTTCAGCTTCTTCAGTCATGGCAGGTGGGGGCAATAAACGCTGGATAATAGAAAAAGAAGTAATTTTCAGTTTTTACAACAAACAAATAAATCATTTTAGTATCTATTCCTACTTCAGCCTAACTGTTTGTTCATTTTAGATTTAAGGATTTGCATTAGATTAAATAACAACAAAGCCTTAAAATTTCAAAGCCTTAAATAGGCTTCTAAAGCCTTTTAGAAAGTGCCTATATAAATAAAATGTAGAGTCACCTTGGCTCACACATGGGTCTTTTTTTTTTTTTTTTTGGCATGAAAAGCAGGTGTTAAGATCTCAGTACTTCCAACTCAAGGGTATCAAACATTTCATTATTCCAAAGAGACACACAAGTGACGGGACCACAGTAAAGCCCTATTTGGAGCAACAACCACATTCCCACCAAAACCTCATCTATCAATCATTTTCAACTCCAAGATAAGCTGGACTCCTTTTTAAGCCTGCCTTTAACAACTTATTCCAGTAACTCAGTAATTTCTCCTCAAAACATCTTATAAAGTGTTATGTGGACATTATTTATGCAAGTTTCATCCACAGCTCTAAAAGTAGAACAATATAAGTTCAAGTAACAGGTAAAGAAATACTTAAATATTTTTCACATACTACTTATGTAAAAGTATTTTAGTGTGTTCAAAGTGCTTTGCTCACAACCAAGAATGTGGTTTGCAGGTACAAAACATTACAAGCAGCAGCTGTAGCCACGTTACAGACATGGGGCAAACAAACAAAGAATACAGTGAGCTGAAAACTATGATGAATGCTATTCAACTCGAAGCTGTATAGAAAATCTCATCCTTCTTGCAGCTTGATATTATTTAATGACATGTTAGATACTTCCTTGAATACTGTGCAGCATTTCAATGAAATGAAAATTTGATAAATCTCCTGTGGGTGATTGGTTATGTTTTGCTTAAAGGCAATTTAGCTTCTCACGTACAATTAAGCGTTTAATTATTGTAAAGTCTTATCTTCAGTTAGATGACATTAATATTACAAATTTCTGACAAGCATGGACCAATCTATGCAGCAATTATGACTACCAGCAAATAACTTGTTTTTTTTCTACATACTTTAAAGTTACGCTGTTCCCCATAATCCATTTGTTCACAGAAAAAGAATGTCTAAAAATCAGAGATACTTTAATTACAAAAATATGCATCCTCAACACATGAGACTTCTGTAATGAAGTTAGATTCATACTGTGTTTTGTGACTAGTACTGTGAGGGCCAAAGGAAAAGAATACGAAAAGAATAGAAAGAATACGAAAAGAATACAAAAATAATAGAAAAACACCATTTTTTATTTGAAAGGGTAAAAAAAAAAAAAAAAAGCTTTATGTCTACAATTTTTTATTTTTTTATTTTTTAACTTTACTTTTTGGCTACTGCTGCAAGAAGAGCATGATTCATTTCCACAGTAGGAAACCAGTGGTTTTTTTTTGTTTTGTTTGTTTGTTTTTTTAAACTAATTTTAGCTAGCAATGTAAGATTAGGATACTAAAAGAAATAGCTGGTATTAGCAGAAGGTTCAGGTGCATATTCAATTAGGGAATCAAGCAAACCCATCTTTTGATAAAATTCGGTTGCTACCATCTGCTTTTCAGGACATTCAAACACTTCTGAGTGTAACCAATTGCACAGTCCACTGTGTCCTCATTAAATGCAATCTGCAATACACAGCTACATGAAACGATTTTACTGGTGTCATTCTTCTTTACTCCCTTTCTTTACTACAGACAGGTAATTCAAGCATTTCCCCGAAACAGCAAGAAAGCATCCAGCCTACTTGGCAAAGACTTGTTCTAGGTAGCAAAGTACTTAAATTTGACTGAAACTATATTGCCCAGAAGAAAAAAAAAAAAATCCATGATTCATTGAGAAAAAGAAATTGAGGAAAATAAATGTTCCATCCGTAAGTACAACATTAAGCTGAGAGAGCATTTTAGGTTCTGATCTCTACTTGTTACACAGTTCTGATATTAGATGAAACAGTCATTGGAAGAAGGAAGGAAGAGGTGACAGAGAAATACCCCTGCATTAATGAACAGAACCTAGATCTCAGAGACAAGCACCCTATTCAGGAATGGAGAGTCATGCTCACACTCTTTCCACAGTCAGCTAGAAGAAAGTGAGTAGTGTTTCTTTTACATCAATTTCTTCTGCCTTTGGAAATTCTTCAGAAAAGCAAAAATCAACAAGGAAGCTACACAGAGTACCATGTAAGAATAAGTTATAACTAATATAACTGTAAAACACCAAGGTATTAAATGTAATGTGTTGCAGTTCAGGGATAACAAAGACTTCTCTCTCTGTTTACTGTCAACTATCCCTAAGCATCTACAGATCCAAGTGTGTTGACTAAAGGCAGCTCTCTGTATAGCATTTAAACTGTTTCAAAGCTCTGCTCATGTACATGATAAGGAGTCAAGGTGTTTCTAACATTTTCTGCTCCAGGGATTACGCAGTGACAAAATTAGGAACAAAAGTGAGAAAGGATCTACCCCCACTAAGACCATACTACTTAGCTTGGTGCTGAACTAGTCCTGATGAAAAGTTCCACTAGACAGCTGCTAACCAGCCTGGATAATACAGCCAGCTAACTTGGTTAAAATGGTTTGAAGACATGACCTAGTCTCTCCATACACAGCAGCCATGTCATGAAAATATCTATTACAAAGCATTATCACACCATGCAGCAGTGCTGTAACGTTACTAGCTGCACTTACCTGGAGCATAATGCACAAGTTTACCTCAAGTAAGTATCAAACAGACTAGATATTCAGTATTAATAAGGAATTTTGTGGCCCAGACAGAATTATTTTAAGCACTCAGCACTAGTTATGGCTATTTTGGGGGCCTTAAATTGGGGCCTAAGTTAGTAAAAGATGCAAATCCTGCTACTGCAAGATTTTAGAGACATCAATATTCTCACTCTCAGCCATAAAACCTTCTTGAATTCTAAACATAACAGCAACAATCTCAAACCTCAACAGTATCCCTGGTTACTTACTGAAATTTATGTTATTTTAGGTATGCACCTTCCAATGGTAAGAAGGCCCTTACCTGTTGGTAGTGGCGTGTACTCTGTATCATGTGCATATACATGTTGTACACAAAGTTAGCCATCTGAGGCATGTTCTTAATAACATGTATTTGGTGAGATGGTCGTTCTCCGTTCTAAAGAGGAAAAAAGTAGAAATTCAACAAGCAAAGCAACACAGCCATTATCCAAAAAGTTGTTATACTGTTTTAGGAAACGTAAACCCAGTAAATGAAAAAATGCTTTTTAAAGAAAGAAATAGCTACATTCTTTTTGAATGGTAGGAAATGTGGGAATTGCATTTTGAGTGACTGGATTAACCATGACACTGCAGCCCAACGAAAAAATTTCAGTTCAGAAGGACAGGCTGGGTTCCAATACTTAATCCATGAAGTACACTTAGGACTCCAGTTATTTAACTCAAGGCATAAATAGTTTCAGCTCACATTAGCCTACTTGTCTGCCAGAAACCACCTCATCCTTGCCTACACTCACACTCTCTCTGACCATGTACACTTGTACACTCATTCTTTGTTGCAGAGTAGACCAGTTTCAACAGAAAGACTCCCTCCCAAACGTGTCAACAGTATTTAAGACCAGGTAAAGATTTCTAATTGAGTTTTGGATTCATGCAGGTACTCTTCTCAAAGCTTCAGACAGCAAAGCAGACATGTTCCTCCAGTTCTTATTTGGTTGTTTAGCATCCTACTCATTAAGTGTCCTGTACTTAAACACTTAACGTTTTACTAAAGTTCTAGTACAACATTACAAATTTTTTGTATTTATATACCTTGCTCAGCAACAATTTTAATTGCTATCCTGAATTACTCAGTCAAATGCAATTTTACCAATATTAATGAAAAGCAATTAGCTTTGTGGTTTTTTTTGCTTGTTTGTTTTTTTTTGAGAAGTGACATTTATTTGTTTTGTAACAAGACTAAAATTACATAACACTGGAAAACCCTACATACTTATCCTAAAATAAAAATGCAGAATTACTTTCAAAGGCAGAACTTCGGAAAAAAAAGCAGGTATGACTGATAAATTAGTTTTGTGGAATAATCAATTAAGAACAGCTGGTATCACGATAAAACTTAACTCCAGGGATATAACTATCCAAGGAGCATTGATTTAACAGTGAAGACACTGCAGTCTCGTCTCTTATAGCTCACTTAAAGGCAGGCAACAAGTACACCCCATTGCAGACAGCAAAATTCACAGTAGCTGTTCCTACCTGTCTTGCTGCTGGAAAACATTCTGTGGGAATTATATGGAGGTGAAGTGGTCTAGCTGTGAGCTGGCTGAATGCTGGAGTTAGTTCAAAACAGTTCTGAAACAGAGATACTCTTGCAAAGATATAAAGGCCAAGCCTGGCTCTTGACATGGCAACAACTAATCGTCGAACATCCCTTCAAAAAAAACAAATAAATTAATCATGTTCTTTCTCACTGACGATACAATTCCAATAAAAGTAACAAGAAGTATGCAGAAGTCTTAATTAAAGTAACTATAAAGGCATTTGCTAAAATACTATTTTGTTTTCAATTTTTCTTCCTACTATAGTTTTAATAACAAACAAAATCCTAGAACGTTTACATAAAAGAGAGCTCACTACATTGTTAATGATATGAAACTCACCCTTTAGCTCTAAAGTCCAGAAAAACAGTTAAGTTTTATAGTTAAGTTTTACATTGGGAACAAGTCACAACTGCCTGTCTGTATCCCTGAATGAGAAAACATGCGTACCATAACTCATCTCGCTGCTGCTGAGTAAGTCTGCCCCCACTCAACCCCAAAACGGAAGAGCAAACATTTTAAACGGCACATGATGACACAACTTCGGCAGCAAACAGTTCTGATACAAAACAAAATGCTCACTTATGGAAAATAATCTATAAGAAATTTTAAGCCTGCATTTATTCAACAAGCATTAATTGCATTCCTATTAATCTACTTAAGGTGAAACCAAGTTCTGCCCACCTGCAGCAGTATACACTTCTTATTGTGTAAGAGCCATTACTAAAAGATAAAGTGGATGTAAAAAGGGAAGCAGACAGTTGTCAAAAGGAACTGGGTCTGAATTTCATTCAACATACAGTACTAAACGTCATTTCTACTGTATACTGAAAAAGTTGAACACTTTTGCATAATGTTTTCCACATCAGAAATATGTTTGTAATATGTGCACCTTAATGTCCCTACAAGAGTATTTTCTTACATACCTAAGGTGGCCTACAGCTTTGGTACGCACTAGTGACAGGAGGATATAATCATTTTGTTGGCCTTGAAATCTGTCCACAGTTGTTACCTAGACAATCAAAAAACAACAAACTAAATAGGTTAATCTTCGCCATTTCGATTACAATGTGATATCCAAATTTTAACATCAACTTCCTATTCAGACTATATTAAATAAGAAAGGAAATGAGAATGTTTTAATTCTGTTTTAGTTGACCTCTAACCAAAGATCATCAAATTCCTCTTTCTGGGAGATGTGAGAGTAACAGTATAGAGAGTCACTTTTTTATTCAATTAGGACAGCTAACTGTGGAGTACTAATTAAAAAAAAAAGCTTGTGGAAAGCTACCAGTTTATAGAATTTTAACCTGCAGACACCAGAATTTTGTAAATATTATTTATTTGTAAATATTATTTGTTCTTAAGATTCTTCATCATGCATTTTATCAAATTGCCATTTCTACTCTGGGTGGATATTTCTTATTTATTTATTTAAAAGGCAGACAAAATAAATGACAAAAGAATAATATTCTGTCCCGTGTAGTCAGTGGCCTATCAAACTTCACTGATTTTGCAATTTCTTTGTATGACTAATTACAAAACAGGCAAAAAGAGTAGTGAAATTCCGCAGAATGCAAGTTAATAAGTATGTGCTGTGACTCCATTCAATCAGATTGAACAGATTCAATCATGTCATGTCATGTTATAAACACAATAATTATGAAAAAACAGAGCCACTCTAATGAGCGATGTATTCTGAAAGTCACCTTGTTTGGCCGTCCGATCAGTGGATTATTTCCACAACGCTGGTTAATGACATCACGGATCAGGTGTTTCTGTCCATTGTATGTTGTCAGGATGCTTATCTTGTCTGCAGGGTAACCGAGCAGGCACATATACATGAATAGTGCCACAACATACTCTGCTTCACCAAGATTCTTAAGTTGAAAAGGAAGGAAAAACAAGATATTCATTTTGTAAGGTTGTAAAGAACAACTGTCTATTTAGAGAAAAATCTCAGTGCTGAAACATTTACAGATCTGTTGATTTCACTTCATAAAAGTCATTTTGAAGGAATAAAAGAATCACAAGTAAGTTTAATAATTGAGATCCCTATCCCTCTTCAGTCGCAAAACTGATGAAAATCTGTCAACATTATTGTTAGGCAACAGATTTAGACTTTCCAGTATCAACTGAGGAGTACTCAGTTTTATTTCAATTAAAATCTAAATATTTAGTACTCCTCGAATGTATTAAAATGTTTAAAAGAAGTGTGCTATATATGGAGTGGTAATTCGTGTCGAGAAAATGGTTGATATTAATAAAGAAGGGGGAGATTTGGGAGTGTGGCCATGGGGGTCGGAAAGCCCCGTGGTTGATAGGATTAAACTCTTAACGATGAGGCCATCAGGAATGTAAGAGTTTAGAGGGAGCAAAGAAGGGTGATTCAGAAGACCCCATGCAGTCTTGGGTTGCTTGTTCTCCAGCCGTTAAGGCATGGAAGTTTCTGGGTGTTTGCCGTTGCTGTTATTTGCAAAATTGTTTGACCAATGAAAAGTTTTTTTTGAAAAGGACTGCTGTGGGGAGAAGGGTATAAGAGGGGAGCCTGTCCTCAAGATAAAAAAAAGGCAACACGATATAATAAAGTTATGTCATCAATAAAGAAGCAAAAAGAAGGAATGAAAAGGAACAGGCTAGCAGAATGGAGACCGGAATGGGAAGAGGCGCATTGATTGCCTCATGAAGATAGGCTCGGCCAAACTCGGCAAACCGCTCAAAGAAGCTCATACAGAAAGTCGCTGGAAATGGGCGCACTGGAGCTGGGAAGAAGCTCAAGCTGAGAGAAGCAGACCTGCACACACAACTGCCCCTTGCTGGTAAGTGGTTGCGCATTATGGGGAATCATACGTCCTTAGAAATAAAGACTGTCCTGGTAACCTTACAGCTTATTTTCCTTATTAACAATTGGACAGATTATGAGCCTGAAACATGGGACCAAACTGAGGTCAAGGTGTGGGACTCTGCAACTGAAAACGACAAGGTTGCAGTGGGATTGCTCAGCACCTGGTGAGCAATCTCTGAGGCCTTAAAGAGCCCTGTGGGACCACAGTCAGAAACGTGTGGTTTGCCAGGCAGCGAGGGAGCTGCGGGCTCCTTTACTGATCCGACTGCTACACCATGGGCCCCTCTGCTGCTACAGCCATCGAAGGCTTTTGCTGTTACGCCCCCTGCTGACCTGGACGTGCCTTTTGACCCAGGCCTATTGGCCTTGAAGAGGAGATGGATATGCTTTTCTTCGATCCGGGAAGAACGGGATAGATAAGGCCCGAAGGCCGAGTTGCTTGACAACTTAAAGCAAGATATATTGTTCAAAAGGAATAGAAAATGGAGACTTGTTTGTAATCAAGAAAAGGAGTGGAAAATGGAGACTGTTAAGTCATGGAACTTAAAGGATTGTTTGTTACCTTTCCTGATTGTATGTATGTATAGGCATACTTGGGTTTAATATGTAAAAGCAATGTTCTGTATATTTAGAATGTTTGATCTTTGTGTGTGCGTGTTGGTGGAGCGTAGACTCCCCGCACACCCAGCACTGATTACTTGCCTTTTATAGCTTTTATAAATATTTATTTTATAAATATTACTAAATTCAGATTGAGTTGATACTTCATTTATAACAAGTGTTAACATTTAAATTATATTCAAAGACGTAAATATTTACATATTTGCACCTAATGCATTTATATACTTGGCAGCCCAAAAGAACCTCCACTTTAATGTATTTCTACAGAACTCAAGAAGTGTTAATACAACTTTTTTCTTCTACTTAATATACCAAAAACACACCTCTTATTTAGAACTGTGGAATTATAATTCCATGTTAATAGCATTAATGCTATTAAAACATTAATAGTTGATAGTCTACAGATACCAGTATTTAAATTTAAGGGGTTTAAAACAGAAACAAAACAAAAAAAAAGAGGCAAACAAACAAAATCTGTTTAGCAACAGTTTAACAAGTTTTTAAACAAGCAAGCAAAAAAAAAAAATTGCAGTGAATCACTCTCCAGTATGCTCAGAAAAAGAGCTCATTGAACTAGAATAATGAAACTCCTTTCAACAATTGATTAGACAGACAGACACCTGGATTATCAAATTCAGTTATTTCTATTTCAGGCCACACCTATTCAATCTCAAAGTATCTAATGTTAAAGTATATTTCCTAACTTTTCTAAGTAAATAATAATAATAATAATAATAATAAATAAATAATAAAAAAAAGACAGTTGTCCCAGAGCATCACTCCTCTGGCTCTAGGAGCTTTTGTCCAATTTTCAGAGTTAACTTATTCATAGCCTGTTTACATCCATTTTCTGTGAGCAAAAATATCTTTCAAGTTAAAACGTTATTCTCAATTGTGGAATTTTATTCTTCTTATATTTATACAAGGATCTTATGGCCATTTAGCATGTGTTTGACCAGGCTGGACATGTCAGCCTCATTTATTTTTTTCTTATTATTAAGGGGGTTCTGCTTTACTGCTGTTTCAGCAGACAGCTTTTTACTACTTATATGCTAGTGTTATTGCTTAAACTCCAACACCAAAAACTCTCCCCTTCAAACAACCATCACCCCAAGCTAGAAATGATAAGCAGTGGACTCTGGCTCACGCCTTTGTTTCATTCAGTAACAGCATGCTAGCTCGTATTTAAAAAGAAAAAAATAAAATAAAATAAAAAGCAAGAGGAACCCAAGCATACCCTATGAATACCTTGCAAAAAAACAGATTAACATTCTCAATGATCTCTGTAAGCAAAAAAAAAAAAAAAAAAATGAACATGCATATTACTAGCTTAAACTATATTGAACTATATTGTTTGCATTCCATAACATTAAACAAGATATAAGGTGTTAGTTCTCTATTTGTATTAACTAACTTGCACACAAATCCAGCTTCTAATTTTTTGGAAAACCCAAATAGATTATTTAAGTGCCAGAATGTTCCCATCTTTGTTTTTAAAACAAAATTTTAGTGAAGAAGAATAAGAGGACTGAAAATGTAAGCATCTCATTACAAGTGTCAAAGGATTTCCTATTTTAAACAAATAGATAAAGGCTGTTGTTGCTGGCTTAATTTGAAAATTTAGTCAAGAAATTTCAAGGCTAAGCTTTTCTTTTGCAATTCACTTCACCCTCAATGTCTCTCTGCTTCTTATGCATACTTCTTGTAGTACTGTTTCTTTCTTTTATGAATGGGCTCTTTTGCATTCTTATATACAGATCAAATTAAAACACTGCCACAGAGCAAATGTCGATCCTTCATACAGATAAATGCTTGTGCTTATTTTGTTATCATGACAGTACAGCAGCCTTTAATTTGCCATAGGCCAAAACATTGTTTCATAATGAATTATGCACCAAATCTCTGCCCCAACCCAGTAACTTTGAGAAAATGGAAACAGCAAGCAGTCATTCACTTTGAGCAAAAAAGCACAACATAACACATTATCACCCTTTTCAACATTCAAAACTGATTACGAGGAGAAAAAGTATCATTCATATGCACGGCTGTGTTATCTGAGAACATAAACACCAGTTTACAGTATTGTTAAAGTCTTCACTGAAGATTTAATAAACCATATCCAGATTAAATACACTATCCACTATTTCTCTTACCTGATAGAAATAAGGATTGGGTTCAGACTCTCCCACACCATTGAAGTCTTCTACATTTATAAGCTGGAAGTCATACAAAAATCCAGCGTTGGCTGTTCTAAACTCCGGCATAAGTTGGACATGAGGCAGATTACCCAGATTCTTATAGCGCCAGTTGTAGAGGTTACATAAACTGTCCAAAACCACAAAGACAAAAATAATTAAAGGTGAATTCTTGAACTTAGTACTTTTTTTTTTTTTTTTTTTCATTTTGTCTGGTTGTTTCACAGAAAACTGTAGACTTTACTTCTTTCTACAAAGCATACAAATCTGGCTAATTCTTTACATCCTCATCACATATGGTTGTAACCTGAAGTGAATTCCCCCTTCTCCTGCTCTATGGCATCTTATACTAAAGAACTATACATAATTATATGTCTGTACAGAACTGTACAGAACTGTACATATGGCATCTTATACATAGAGAACTGCTGGCAGAAACTGAAAGAACCACAGTATATTCTATTTTGCAAACTGAGAACAAAAAAACAAACATTCTAATAGCAAAGTTTTCAGAAAGGGTTTTGGCAGATCTGTTCAAATGCTGCAGCTAACAGAAATTTCCTGTGGTAACTGAACATTGTCATGGATAGCCTTAATTTACCTGTGGATTCCCAAAAAGGGAACGTGATTTACCTCTTTAGGAAGAATTTGGATATTAGATCCTGGTATTTAAGCTATTAATGAATATTAATGAAGAAGCTAGAGGCAAGGAAGGGAAACTAAGTTGCTAGATTATACACATGAGCAATTCAGTTGCTTAACTACTACCTTCTTTTAAATATTTTTTCCTGCAGTGAAACACTACTGTATAGAGAATTACTCTGTGACCTCTCAAGACTGAATTCTTTCCTGCCACTAACCAAGGTTATGAGGTCATAACCTTGAATGCTTAATTCCTTCATTTCACTTTCATCTTCCATAAATGTGGAAGAAGGTGGACAGAAATGATTACTCACTGTTATTTCAGATTAAACTGGGGAAAAGCCTGACATGCTCCCCATTTCTGCTTTGTTTTGAAGTCAGAACAAGTCATTAATGCAAAGCAGTAGGCTAAAATCATAATAAATTTGGACAGTCATGATCTTGCAGAAAAATCTCATGCCACCCAGTGATGTGATGCAGTTGTGACAAACTCACACCATGAGCTTAGAAGGACATTTTATTTAGAACTAAGCTATCAGTCTGAAACAGAAGTCAAAAAAAAAAAAAAAAAAAAAAAAAAGTCTCTAACAGTTTGATCACCATCTTCTCCCCACTAGATAAGCTGTACATTGAGAGGTAAACAGGCAAGTGGTCCCTCACATTTAAGAATTTTGATTTGTCCCCTTAATGTTGAGCCAATATGTAAACATTTTTTGCCTGAAGGATCTGAATATACTCTGTACGTGCTTGGAGATAGAACTGATAACTTAGCTACAGGGCCGGTTTGACAAATAACAGTTTTAAGCCTGATCTAAGTGTTGATGAAAAGTGTACTGTAACTACACAGACTGGCCAGCTTGTAACACAAGAGGCCTGCCTGCAAAATGCAAAGAAGCATGTCATTCACAGAAGCATACATATATGTCTGGCAGAAACTCAGTACAGTAGTGTCTCAGCCATAAGCCTGCTCTGCCTGATCAGCTCTCCATTGAAGGGTACAAATTTTGCAAAGAAATCTAGAAGGCATTTTAACATTACAAAATTTAAGAAATATTAATGCTTCTTTACAAGGAAGAAAGGAGTAAAGGCAAATGGATTTTCTGTATTATTTGTTGCAAAGACTCTTACTGCAAAATGAATTTTATTTTCTTATTTTGTGCGTTGCCATGTATTAACTGAAAAGCAAAGGGAAGCTGACAAAAATCTATACAATTCTCAATCATCCCTGATACTTTCAGGGAGAGTAATATAACCAAAATGCCGCAATCAGAAATGCAGAACAATATCCTAACCAGGTAAAGTAACAAATACTTCATGGGGAAGTTACCTATGAGCACAAAAGTAGAAAGGTATGGAAATAATACTTGATCAAGAAACTTTCTTCACTTTGCAAACATTCTGCTGTTCCCTCTGAGATGTTGTAAAATAGTAGATGGCAAAAAAAGCTTCATTTGTCCTCACACTGAAGCATAATTTGCATTTTTATATAATAATGTAAATAACTGTTGTCCATATGGCTAGAAAATAATATTCTAAAAGCCAATGTTTGTTAAATGAAAAAGAAGTTCTTCAAATTGTTCATTGTACTTTATACCTAGAAAAAACCTAGGATTTAAGACTAAGCATGTTTGTGTATATATATATATGTATATATATATATATATATATGCATACATATATGATTTATATGGAATCATTTTCTCTTCTTTGGTTTTCTTTTTCCTTATTAATAAGATGCCACAAATATGAATAAATTTGATATCTAAATTGTCACATTGAAAATGTCAGTTAAATTGAAAAAAAAAATAAAAGTTCTCTCTTACTATGAGGAATAAGTATCTATCTATGCACAAAAAGGCATTAAGGCATTATGTTCTTGGGAGGACAACCTGGCTGACTATCAGGCAGAGCTGAAGCTCATCTGAAATCCCGTAATAAAAGCATCTTTTTGCAGACCTTATGAGGAATAGCAAATATTTATTTAGCCTTGAATATATTAATTCAGAAAAGGAATAAAAAAAAAAAAAAAAGCTAAGCTTCTTCTGTGGGGAGGAAAGAGACTTAACATTCATTCAAATATCATTTTCACTGAAATACTCAGAATACTACTATATAAAATAAAGCCAATCTTACTGCATTTCAGCAAAGTAAAACCCGCCTCCTAGTCTAAGCTAGTCTAATCTAAACTGAAACAAATTGAACAAAATATAAATCACAGTTTTGCGAACTCCTGTCTTGATAATCTAAAGTTTCCAATACTATACATGCGTTTTTCCACTTGACCTGGTATTAGCTACACATGCCATTTTCTTTAGCTTACCTTGCTCTTGCTCTTCCTTGTGCATCCAAATCAACAGTCGGTACTCCAACACGAACAAACCGTGTGAAAAGGGACTGCTCCATGTTGGAGTATTTTTGAAAAGCCATGTTCTTAATGACTGGTGGCAACTGGTGATGGTCACCAATCATAATCCACCGCTTCAAACGACTGAATCCATCCTGAGGGTTCTAGAATTAATTGCATAATTTTAAGTATTACAATATAATCGAGGCACTCAATTACAACACATTAATAGTCAAATTAGTTGTCTAAACCCTAAATTTTATTCTTAAGCTACACTGAACTGCAATCATTTTAAAGACAACTATTAACTTCTTTCTAATCTCTATGTTGCCTGCCTTTCAAGTGTTTTTGTGGTTTGTATGCTTCTCCTGTTTACCTCTAGAATTCTCACATTTTCTCTTCCATGACCAAGATGTGTCACCATGGCTCTTGGACTGAAAGCCCTTCAGTATGTTATGCATAGCTGTTTCCAGTTCCCCATCGTCCTCTGTTTACCTACGTTAAGTACTGAGAAAGTTCATGAAGGATTATTTTAACAGAGGGATGTAAAAGGAACAGATGTGTGGGTAACATTACCCTGGAATCAGAATCCTGAAGATTTCTGACTGCCAGTTTTTACAGTTCTGACCCTGTTATTTTAAACACTCCTCTGATATTTCCGTGTCCCCATGGGAGAACTATTCAAGACAGAGCCTGAAGCTCCTTTTCTTGCCACTTGAAGAACTCTGAAGCCCTCTCTGATCAGGGAGCAAGGACGGAAACTGCACTCTGGACTGTCCACCTCATCAAGCCTGAAGATTCCTTAAGAAAGGAAGAAGATGAAAAATATTTTCAATAGCTGGGAAAAACACTATTTCCTTTTCTCCAAAAAAGGTTATTGATTTGGAGAAGTCCAAGTATACTACATTCTGCTCTTATCATCAGTTTTAATCTCAGACAGCAAAGAGCTCTCTGATTTTTTTAAAAAAACCTTCTTGCTCTGAATTACAAGTGCAAGAAATCAAGTACTACTACTTTGTAAGCCTATTTTTTTTTCAACCAAAAAAACAACCAAACATAAACAAACCAGTCTCAATTTTCAGTGACTATTTGAATGGCTCCTCAAAGAATGATCATGGGATATCCCACAGAATGTAGATTTATCATAAAAAAAGTTTGCCTTCGTTACAGAAGTCTTCAGCTTCTGCATTGCTTATATATGCAGAAGCCCTTATATATGCAGTGAAGGCCCTTTCCCTTCACTAACCTGATGCATCATGTTATTCAGTATTGATTCAAATAGTTAGAAAACCACTACATGATGATTATTTCACTAAATGGAATAATCTCATTATAAATGAAAACCGTGGAAAGAGCCATGCAGGAATTATTCATTACACAGCACTACAGTAGCATTAAATTCAAGACTGCCAAAAGGCAAAAACAACATTCTGGAGTATAACACTTGTCTTTAAACAGAGATTTAAATAACCTAAGCTTCTACAGACCAGCTTGCATGAGAAGCCACCCAAACTACAACTTATGCTTACATACTGTTATGACACAGAGCTATCTAGCTAAGCAGAAATCTCCTTATATTTCAGGTTTCCCTAATTTCACTGCTGTTCTAGAGACTACAATGAGGGCTCATTAAGTCCACAGGACATAAAGAAACCAAGTCCATTCCACTTTATTATTGTAATTGCTGAACTAAAGTGAAAGAGAGCAGAACTGTTCCTGTTTTATGATTTGCAAAAAGCTTCAAGTTTGATTGCTCTCCATACACCCCCCAAAAGACAGAAATATGTGCTCCTCTTCAGAGTTCAGGCCATATTTGGGGTTTAGATGGTAAAATAACAAGTTGCCTCCCTGCTCTGAATTATCAAAACTCGGTCACCTTTACCAAATCAAAAAGGTGAAGAAGAACCATAGTAATGGCCCCAGAACAGAAGAAACCTGCAGTAAGACTGAACACAGGACTTGGGCTTTAATAGCAGTATCTTGGATACACACATTCTTTTGTGCACTAGGCCCATATGGAGTTGCTTTCCTGCAACTGTATTTGAACTTGTATTGTTAAGGAGCAAAGCGAAAAATTATAAATCTAACCAATATTTCATGGAGTTTCTGTCATGCCTTTTTCAACTGACATTAAGTTTCTTTTGGAATGAAAGTCCGAGCTTGGATGTGGTTTTCTAGAGGAATTTAAATCATTGTTTTTCAATGAAAATACTTGCTCCAAGCAAAACATCTAAAAAGGAAAATTACTTCTAGAAAATGAACAGTCTGTAGTTTTTTAGAAAGCCACAACACTAAGAATCAAACGAATAGCACACACTGTTTTAAGTTTCACCAGCTTCCCACACATCATCTTCTGATTTGCAGCTAAAGAGTTTGCAGAGTTCCTGAGGGAGCCCACACTTCCCTTCCAATGGTGAATTTTTATCTTACATTAATCTGAGATTACAGAGATAACTTGAAAGGGGTTGAAATTGTCATTTAAGCCACTGGTGTATAAGAAGCACTCTTAGGCCTACTTAGGAAGGCCTACAGCTCTTAAAAGTAGGTGGTGATGCAGCTCAAGCTCAGGATGCCAAAACCAACCCCAGAGCTGAGCCAACAATCTTCACCAGAGGCACAACAAATTTAAAGACAGGCTGATCTTAGAAGGATAAGAGTAAATGTTTTTAGGGAAAGATATGCAACTGTAACAGTGTTAGCCCTCTACTACATCAATCCCTTACAGTACAAGGGTAGGGGACACATTTCTTTGCATACAGAGCTACTGCTATGTGGCTTTCTAAAGACTGTCCTATAAACATACCACATGTCACATTAGCTTCAGTTTCCTTCCTTCCTTCCTTCCTTGCATTAATGGCACCCTTCCAACTGCAAGACTTCTATTCAACCATATCACATACACATTCCTTTTATAGCTACCAATTATTGGTTTGCCAAACAGCATAAGCAGCAGTTGATACCAAACTAAACATTTACCAACTTAGCTAAATAAAAGGTGCAAAATTATTGGCCCAAAGCAGACATAGTATAAGCAGCAATTTTTTGTTGTTTGCTGTTTTCATTTTTTTTTCCTTGTGGTGTTATCATCATTAACATCACTTAGAATGTCTCCTCTTTATTTGGCTACAGTTTTCCTCGAAGTTGTAGATACTTGGTATCCACTTTATCTCTGTTAATTTTGACTGAAACTGAACAAGCAACACTGGCAGTCAGGATGACAGAGAGCACTTATGATCTTGGGAAACAAAGAGCAGTTATTTCATAAAAACTGTTAAAAAATATTATTTAATAAAACTAGCAATGATTTAGCAATATGTATTAAATGAGAAAGAATACAAGTAAGAAAGTGACAAAGCTAGTTCACTTAAATATCTTCATGCTTCCAAAGTGAAACCCTGATAGTACTACTATTTAGTCACTGGTATGTAAGACAAACAACTAATGAGGAATAACATGAGAATTCTTACTGTCTGCTCCATTGGAAATACCAGTTCTATGTTACTTTCTGCACATGATACTTTCCTTTCAATATTTGGTATTGTTCAAGAACACAGACTTTCAATTACCATTTTTTTGTAGCATGTTTTATAATTCAGGTCTGACCTGCAACAGGAGAGGTATAAAGGTCTCTATCTCCAGAATCTGTGCAGACTCCTCCATTAAGATGTTGTCATACTGAGAAAATAAAAATAGAGATGCCCATCAGCCAAGTAATACAAGTTAATGTTGTTATTCAACCTACCAAAAACAAGCATCAATTACTTATTTAGGAAATTAAAGTTTTTTTCATTACTAGGACAATTACAGCAACGTCTTCCTTTATAGGCAAAATATCACTACTACTAAGTCAGTGCCAGTGGATGAAATTCTACTACATCAATGGCAAATCTATCTGTACCAATCAGGCTTTACATCTAGAAAAAAAATCAATGACTGAACTACAGGATATGCTTCCCATATGCCATAATCCATCCTTGATGGAAAAGCATTCTGCAGTGGAGCAAACTTAATTTGGTATTCTTGTAGTGAAGTAGAAAAGGTGCATTTTTGTGATCCAATGGAGTCCATTATAGATGAAAAATACAAAAGAATTATTGGTGGTAATTTTTTTTTTTCACATCTGTAGTAAATGAATACTTAGGGTTAACACTGCAGAGTGAAAATAGCACTGCATTATAGCTATTTTTCTCAAACTGATCATTTTTTAGGTAAGCAAAGTTACAATAAACATGTTTTTCCCCAATTCATCCTTTATTTTATCACCCAATCATATCACTGCAGTTCATCTCATATGGCAAAGCTAACTTATTTTTATATGCATACACTATTAAGCATTTCAATATATGTAATTTAAAAGCAATCTTTTACTTACAGAACCAGAAGTTAAAATTCACTTCACTAAAATTACAATTAAAAACAGAGGTAAAAACATGCAACTCAAAATAATCTAGATGCAAAGAATTAAGAGAGATAAAGGTCTAAATGAAGCAGGGGGAATGACAAAAAGAAGAAAAAAAAAAGTGTAGCATCACTAATGTCATTACTTTGAAACCTAATTCAACTAGGTCGTGTCGTTTCAGAGCAGCGTGGGTACAAGTCATAGCAATGATTTTTGCTTCTTTCACCAACAGATATTTGGATCTATCCAGGCCACTGCGGAGAAGTTCAAATGCTCTGAATTCCTGTTGTAGAAAAAAGAAATTTTGAAGAACAGAATTAAAAAATAAATAAAAATACTGCTTATGAAACATATTCACTGAAACTATCTATCTGTCCACCTTTTTAGTAAAATTAAGCAAGAAAGTTATGAGTATGTACTGTTAACAATTCCATCTTGGATTTTTATTTATTTCTTTGTATCCTAAACCTGGAGACAACAGGATTTCAAAACATAAGCTTGTTAAAGTATATCCAAGAATTCTGCAACCTGTATGCATATAAAAATTCTCAGACCATTATTCAGTTGACTCTCAGGAGCCCTCCCCTAAACAATTTTGCTTTACTGGTTCTTCATATTTTCATTCTGTCCTCCACTCCCCTCCCCTTTTTATTTTTTAAACAGCATCATAACATCACATCTAATATTAGAAAGGCCAATACAGGTAATATGATGAAAAGATACCCTGGTAACCCTTACCTTAGAGCTTTTAAAAGTCTCTCAAGCAATTTTGGGAAAAAAAAAATAAGATAAACCATTTATGTTACACTTTTAGGTTATCTGACTAAAGGCAAATCACTGTAAATACAAAGACCCTGTAAGGATCAAGGGAACAGTGAGTGATAAGTGCACCAACTTTAGTAACATAATCAGTGAAAAAGAAGCACATAAAATGGGTGCTTCCTAGGCTTAAAATAAAACAGATTAGACCCTTGTCTCTATTGTGATGGACACCTGAATTACTCAAAGAGGGATGTTCTCACCTGAATGCCGCCCTGCAATATAAAGAAGGTGCCTAAAGGCATATATTGCTTTTAGGATTTAGGGCAAACTGTACTTTGGAACTGTGTAAACTTTCTTTAGGATTAAGCAGATTAATTTACCTTTCACAGTTACATATCACCTACCTCAAGCTGAGTGAATATTTTTTTAATATGTCTAAAACAGCCTTCAGCAATCTCCATATCTTCTTCATAGGATTTGCCTTTGAAAATTGGTTGAGGAGCATTTGCAAAATACTGGTGAAAAGGAAAGAAACTGGACACGTCTGTAACATTTGGCAATTTTCCACCTTTAACTTTCACTTTGCTGATATATTCCTCCCAACGGGACATTACCTATAGTAAACAAAAGTGTCATGCAGATGTGTTTTTAATGTAATGAAGTCATTGGACAGTTATCATCTTGCACACTTACTAAATAAAATAACTGTTTTTAATCACAAAACCAAGATGTCTACATTAGCATTTGATCTTGTATCAGGAGGACATTTTCAAAGCTGTGGTGCAGTGTGTTGAAATTGGCTGGATGCCAGACCTACACCCAATAACTATCACTGAACCTCCTCACTAGGATGAGGGAAGAAAATACGACAGAAAAGCTTGCAGCTCAAGATAAAGACAGGGAGATTACTTACCAGTAAGCCAGAGGCAAAACAGACTTGACTTGGTGAAAATTAATTTAACTTAATGTGAATTAAAAATGGAGTAGGACACTGAGAAACAAAGACAAAACTAAAAGCACTTTCTCTTTGCACCCTCCCTCCTTTCCAAGCTCAACTTCACACTCTTATTCCTGACCCTTCAACCTCCTTTCCACCCTTCCTGAAGAGCTGTTCCAGCATGGGTCCTTCCCCTAGGGTGCAGTTCTTCAGAAAATAACTTCTGGCCAGGAGCCTGCTCCAGCATGGGTTCTCCAAAGGCTCCAGCTTTCTTTAGGATACCTAAAGAAAGGGTACCGCCTGTTGTGGCATGGACCTCCACAGAGTGCAGTGTGAGTATGTGTTTTTTTGTGGCCCTTTAGAGACTGCCAGAGGACAGCCTGCTCGACCATAGTCCTCTCCGTAGACTGCAGGAATTCTCTGGCACCTGGAGCACCTCGTCCCCTCCTGCACTGACCGTGGTGCCCGCAGGGTTGTTTCTCTATCTCCTATGCCCCTCCCTGTCTCCCCAGCCATCAGTCCTCTTTCACAGCTGGAGCGATGTGAGATGTTTTTTCATCCTTTCTTAAACATGTTTTCACAGAGGCACCACCAGCATCACTGAATGGCTCAGCTTTGGCGAACAGTGGTTTGTTTTGGAGCCAACTGGAACTGGCTCTGTTTAACCTAGGGTCAGCCCCTGGCTACTTTTCACAGAGGTCACCCCAGCAGCCTCCACCTTCTGATATTAAAATCTTGCCACATAAACCTAATGCACAAGCAAACTTCCTGATCATCTCTACTTAAAATACTTTGATTTAAATGCCAAACTGGATTCCTTCAGGAGGAAATTAAACCAGAAAATGTGCTTTAGTAGTGCTCCTAGCAGTCTCCAACACCTAAATGAATGTTTAATAATGTTTAGGAACACACTACAGCTATCCCAAATTAACTTCTCTAAAAATACCTGTAGTGTGGGGATTTGGTCCTAAGTACCATTCCCCAAGTCTGCTTAAGCCATATTACTTGCTAACGTGGACACGGTCAGTGACAGGTACACGGAGGGGAATGAAGGAAAAACAATATATATAGGATCACTGTTCTGTACACTATGCATCTTATTTTAACCATAAAAGCTTTCTAGAAGGAATATTAAGTAGCTGATCTACTGTTTGTCTAAAATACAAAGCATCCCACAGATTTTCTTAATTGAAGGGGAAACTCCAGGTTAGAAAATTTGCCAGTAGTCATGAAGGGCAGGAATGCTAGCCTGATGACTCACAAACTAAGAGGCATGATTTAAAACAATAGCAATACAAATAAGTAATGTTATAATTATGGCTTTAGCTATTATTGTATTTTGAACCACCAAAGAAAATGCTGTGTGGTTTTGTTTTTTTAAGACTCAATCCTGAAAAATTCACTGTAATTTTTATAGTGTGTTTCCAAAGACTACATTGAGGTCATGTAGTCTCTGTAAAGCTATTTTAGTCCTTACTTGGTATAAGAAAAAGTGGCCAGCTGTTTCACAAGTGTAAGAAACATCTCCCGGGACTCCAAGACTCTCTTGCAATCGCCCAACCTCTCGTAGAAGTTCAAGTCTTCGAGCCAGAACATAATTAACTCTTCCATACCTACAAAATGAATTAAGGTTAACATATTTTGTATTTCAATTTATTTAATCCCAAGTGGTTTATTTAAGTATCACAATGTGATATCACACCTACTAGCAGCTTGCAAAACACAAACGTTTGCTACCTGCTGACTATTTCTATCTTGATAAGCCCTAATAATTTACAAAGCCATGTAAGAACTATTACTGTAAAAGAAGCTTTTTTATCCTATCACATCATTAAAAGTTTCATAAATATTAGTAAAAATATTCTCATAACATGAAAGCATTACTTCCTATGTGCTGTTTAGGAACCATTAGACATTATACAAGCACATGCAAGTTACAGAAGTCTATGGACCATCCATCATAACTGGAACCGATAACCCAAGTTTCTATGCAAGTCTATCTTCCTTTGGTGATACACAAAACGCCTTGCAATAATGCTTTGACCACTGTAACAGACAAGTCTGCATCCACACATAGGAAGTCCTGTACGCAGAGCTGTCCATTGAAAACCTTTTATGGCTGATTAGTTTGTAACTTACTCCTTCCAGTCTGCTTTTTCTTATCTAATTCATTCCCAGCTTTTTTCCTCTCCTTTAAAAATAATTAAAATAATAATTAAAAAAATCACTGTATCACATTTATTACATCTTCATTTTAAGATAACAAATATGAGAATTGTCGGAATTACAAATGAGGGAAACAGGGCACTTTCTTTTAAAAATAGAAATTAGTTAGAACCTCAAATATGAATAAAGGCTAAATTTTGAGTTCCTATAAAACTTACTATTCATAAAACAAACTTTCTGCACAGAAAAAAAAGACAATCCCTGGGACCTCAATGGGTTCTATTGTCTTATTTACAAAAGTTAGAAAAGCTAAACCTAGTGATTTTAATTTACTAAGAAACAACTGACAATCATATTGTCAGCAACCGGAAAAAACAAGTTTCTCAGGAACTAGGACAGTTAAGATCATCGCAATGTTATTTTTTTTCCTTAAGCAAAACCAATCCATCATTATTACAAGTGACTGCAACCATTTTTTTCCACACTTCCCGATGTCCTCTTATTTCTCACAGTTCAAGTCATACGCCCGCCCTCTGTTATATATTCATTCCTTGCTACAAAAGTTTTCTTTAGCTGTGATTCCCTTTGTTTCTTAAGTGACAGTACCAGTTTAAACAGCTCCTCTGTTTAAACATTTTATGCTGGCAAAACTCACTATTTTGCTGTGTCTACTGCAGGTGCAAAATAGGACAAGAAGCTTGCAAGCAGAAGTTCTTTTAAGTGGTACTGTGCCTTCTAAAGCAGCCTAACACAGAAAACATGAATTCTAAACCAACTTAAAAAACCAGTAAAATAAATACAGAAGGCATATAGGAAATAAACTTCTTGTCTGGAATTACTCCGGAAATTAATGAAAATAGACAAAACAGAACATCTCAGAAAAAACTCCTTTTAATGATGAACACTATAGTTCAAGGAATATTACTAAATCTTAGATATTACTAAATAAATATCTACTCTGACATCATTTCACTAAGTTCTTGGTTATCAAATTTCTGGGAAAAAAAAAAATTATATCAAATGATTCATATTAAAAAAAAATCACAAAGTATTTCTTTTGCTAAATGAAACTCAAAGATGTATATGTGAATAACTTCTAGTGACTATATATAATTTTTACTACAACTTCTAGAAGTCAAGGTATTGCTATAATAATACATCACAGTCCAGTTATTTCCAGTGCATGACCCCTATACCCTCACTTGCATTTATGAATGTGGGTAATCCTATTGACGTCAATTGGACTAACATGTAATATAAAACATACAAGTGTTTACCAGAACAGGTTCTCAAGTCTTTGTACTTGATAGCTTGACTTATGAATGTATTTTGCAAAATGTATTACTTACCAATGAAACAAGCAATTTTGTTATTAATCAATATTCTTAAGAAGTAGAAGCACCAAGTTTTACTTCACAGTTACATGTACACAACATTCAGTACACCAGCAGAGATGCTATCATGTTTGCACAAAAATTTAACTTTATCATTCAGATTTCTCCCACAAAACAGGTCAATTTTATAAAGCACGTGTGTACGTATAATATAGTGAACTACTTTTATTCAAGCAGACGAATTTGTGAACAAGCAATTGCCTGATTTTGTCATTTGGCTACTGAATAGAAATCAAAATTACTTAACCCTACATTGAAAACAAGCGTACTCTACATAACTGCAATTCAATCGTATGAGAAAGGTAAAACTTGCCAAGCATAGCTCCTTGCTCATTGACAAGGGAGGTAGAATGGATTCAACACGTTGGTCTCAGCTACAATACTTATACAAGCTATCATTAACACCTCCTTTCTCACCTGCTGAAATCTTTCTCTGTCTCTAATTCCTCTTCTCCATGACCCAGACGCAGGAGGTGGCGTTCATCAATGTCTAGAGCCATGATTTTTTCAAACAGCTGGTTCAAGGCCTAAAGATTGACAAGAGCAGGAGAAAAGGTAGCTTTTAGAAACCCTTGCAGTGAAAACCAAAGAATTACTTGTAAAACAGTCAGCAAATAATGCCTATTTTGGTATAACAAAAGCCAAAGCATACATGAAGCCAACACTGAAGCTAGATTGTGTTAATCTTGACAATGGACATATCTGCCTACTGAAGCTCTTGTCTTCACTTCCTTTATGCAACAATTAAATTTGATTTTACATCTTTCGTTAAATTATCTAGTCAAAAAATCTAGTTGATAAAGCTGTCAATTTATACATTTTTCCTCGAGAGGCACAGTTTACAACTAGCTTTTTTAGATCACTTTGAAACAATACTGTTCATTTAACTCTTACTGTAAATTAGAAGAGTGCAGTCTGGTGGTGATTGACAGGTACCGTGGCTATTCCATATTTATAAATACATTTTGCTGAACTTAAAGGTTTGCTGTGGCTCCTGCCTTAAACTCTTCAGTTTTCTAAAGCTGAGAATCCACACCTCAATTCAATGTATTCTAAAAGAGCTGAGTCTATAAGCACTGTAACATCAAACCACAAAACTGAGAGTGAAGTACAAGCAGAGCTTGTTCACGTTTAAGTCAAATGGAAGTCATACAAACACGTTTAAGTACATAGTCAAGGCACAGGAAACAAACCCTGCTGAGGTACTAGTTTATTTCCTGAAGTGCAATTTCAGATACTCACATCAAAAATTATTTACTTCCTTTTCTCCACAACAGAAATGCTCTCAACTCTAATGCCAGTTACTCACCCACAACCCGTTGCAGACTGGCCTGTATTTTCCAGGTTTTAACTTACCACCAAAATGAAGCTACACTGTTGACCAAAGGACGGTCAGTGGAAGTACCTGATCTTACTCTAATGAACAAAGATGAAATGCTTTCCAAATGGTAAGCTCAGTTAAGATAGCTGATAAAGGAGATATGATAAGCTACTTAGGGAGACCAGTAAATAATGACTGTAGTTTTCAAAGACACCCTTCAAAAGCACAGATGGCTTTAGAATAAGAATCTATAATACTATTATTATTATTTTATATATGCTCAAAAATTAGCAGGCAGACTCCATCTCTTACGAATAGGAAGCAAGCATTCATCTGAACAGGCCATTCTACCTTTCCTGCCTTTCCTTGGAAGGATGAGGCACGGAGCAACTGGTGCCTGAGAGAACTAGTTAGTACAAGTCAAGTTTGGCATGCATGCAGTAAATGTGCAATTGTAAAAACTGTGCAGATACTTTTTTTCAAAATACTTCCTAATTTCTATCCCGTAATAAGGTAAATATCCGGAAAACCTCTAATACCTCAGAACTACTATCCTTAAATTCAAAATTTTCATGGCGTATTTTAGAATTAGCAAATCTGCTCACAAGCTAACTTAAGCTTTCATTAGTAAGAAACAACTGCAGTCCTGAACATACTGATTCTCAATATCCGCTGCTCTTCTTGATTTTAACTACAGGAAAATTTCATACATGAAATATCTCACCTGATTAGAGTGAGTAACTATAAGAGTTCGTTGTTCTGGGAAATTGTGATAAAGATTGGATATTATCTGGACCGCAACATCAGTTTTCCCTGTACCAGGTGGACCCACTACCTAAAACCACAAAATAAAGAGAAGAAAAAACAAACAAAAAAATGCACAATTTATAAAAATTCTGCACAGGACTGAAGTATAGCCTGTTGGGGAAAAAAACAAAGCAATCTCACAATCTCCGACAAAAAAAACAAGCAACGCTAACAAAAAAACCATGCTGTTCATCCCCAAGACAGGCTAAACATAAGGGAAAGAGTGAAAAAAAAAAAAAAGATACATCAAAGAAACATAACTGAGAAATAATAAGGTGAAGTAAAGAATAGAAGACAGACTCCATTCTCTTAACTTACTTAAAAATCTACAACTGATGATACAACACCAAGAGTTAATGTTTTTAAAGGATCAATTATACCAACAACTTTAACAAATTTTACACATATGACATTTTAAAAGTGTAAATAAATATTATAAACAATATTAAAAACATCTCAAATGTAATTTCTTCAGTGTTAAGAAGCAAATAGCTGCTTTCATATATATTTACACATAACCACACAAATTGTCTGAATAAAACAAGCATGATTTTCTAGCAATCTCATTGCTAGATTCAAAAACAAGTAGGATTGTATTTCTCAACCGTATTTGACAGGAACAAATGAAATAATGACAGAAAATAAAACACAGGCTTATGCTGCATAACTTTTCTCAAGCAGTCTGCCTTCTCTCCTTGCAAACACAAACCAGGTGATTTCATCAAAAAAGCACAAATACATCCTCAAAAAAAGCTGATTTGGTCATTGCTTTTTTGCTGTTGAACTACCAGACTCCATTCCATAACCTCTTCTTAAAAAATGGGTAAATATATTTTTAGCAAAAAAGTTAAAATTATACATATATACACACACATAAAGACCATCTTCTCACAGATTCATATAAGCTGATGGAATATCAGGCACAGTAAGTTACTTCTTTAAAGCCCTCAAAACGTGAGACAGATGGTAATTATGATTCATTACATACTGCAATAGAAAGTCATTTATAGCTCAGCAAATATTAAATGACACTAATAAACAGTATGCAGTGCTATTCTAAAAAATAAAATGAAAGCAAAAATTAGGTGACAGAGATACAACCTCCCCCTCATTGGCCCTGTTTTGTTTTGGTTTTTTAATTATATACTAAAAACAGTAACAAATATTTTTAATTTCTCAGTCTTCTTTCCTGTTGACAATAATATTGATATAAAACAATACTCCTATTCACTGGTGTGGGTGTTCTTACACAAACACTCTAATTATGTAAAACTTAGCAGTTCAGATCATTGGGTTCATTCCAAAAAAAAAAAAAAAAAAAAAAAACCACCACCCTCCAGCACTGTTGAATAACCAAATTATTTAATCTATCACTGTGACATTTTTACAGCTGTCAAAATAAAAAGCTCCTGATTTATGAATAAAGCTTAAAGTTGGTATCCTATCAACATACAGAGAGTACTGCAACAGAGAACACATCATACTCAAACACTACAAAGAACTCAGGAACTTTTATACATGGTTTAAGACATTATGAGTATCAGCACACCTAGTAAGGCAGTGACAAATGGCATACAATTCTACTGAAATTTATTTTCTCCTTTGTGTTGCATTTTTCATGTGCTAGCTACAGAGTGCAGAGGGAGTAATAAAAACATAAGGGAAGGGAGAAGGAGGACTACTTACTAATGAGTACTACTACTACTAATAAAAAAAATAAAAAATAAAAATTTGCATTAACACCCATATAGTCCAAGAAGAGATTAACAGTACCAGAGAAGTCATTGCACTGAGGAGTCACTAGCAGGACAGACTACTTCACTGGAATGCAGGCACTTGTAGTCAGCTAAGCCTTGGAGACCTTTGCAGATATTCATTGTTCAGAAATCACTTTCCTAACAAATCTACAACTCTTTTACAGCTTCTTATATCTAAATGTCAGCAGGATATAAAGGAATTATAGATTAAATTTCAGAAGACAGAAGAAAAAAGCCCCCTAAGGACAATTTAGTAACTTTCATTTTCTTCAATGGAGCTAGACCAAACTAAAAATGACGCAAGTACTTTAAAACAGAAAAAAAAGACACACATAGCAGAAGCTAAAACTAGCAATCTAAACAGTCTAAAATTAGCAATTCAAGCACTGAAAAAGTAAGTTTTGATTGTTGTGGGAAGTCTTCAGTCACTAGGACACAGGATCCAGTTATACAGAGATCAAATGTGTTTCCAAAGCACGATTTAGTGAAGATAGGGGGATGTTGAACATTTGTTATTTTCCTATATTTTAAGCTACTAATAGAGTAAGCACCCTCAGAGAGGCTACAGAAACAGGCATTTCAGGTATTTCATTGAATGTACCTGAAGCTAGAATCAAGTGATAGCATAAAATGTTTAAAATAGGTAAATAAATAAAAAATTCTTACCATAGTTAGCCCAGGCTGCATTCCTGCTCGTATAGCTTCAATTTGAGTATGGGTAAATTGAATAGTATTGCTGTAACGAAGAAAATGCACAGAAAATTGACATATTTTGACAGCAGTTTTTGGTAAAAGCAACTGTTTAAAGCCAAACTAATTGGCTATATGTTTCTCCAACTACATGCCTACAAATATTTATATAAATTAAACCAAAATTACAATTATCTTCTTATTAGACCTGGCAATTTTTCAATTTCTAAGCAAGACTGTAAATCACAATGGCCACGTGACAACAAAATCATCCCACTTAAAATGATGTCCTCAGTTATTATTGGCTAAGAGTGCGACAAAATTATTTAGCTATGATTCTTTTTAATCCTATAGTAATAGCGTGACATGCTGAAGTAGCAAGTTAAATGACTTTACTAGATTACCTGGATATAGAGAAAATGTAATGACTTTTTTCCTTTCTCCTTTAAAAAGGCAATCTGACAAAGGATTGTCAAAAAAATTCAATTTCAGATCCTGCTGTTCTTCAAGCAAGAAGAGTTCTACCAAGGCTCTCCCTACTTCACACACTTTAAGCACATACTTATGCCACTCATCTGAAGTAGGAGCAGACCTAAGTTAAAATACACTATATAAAGAGAGTCTTTTAAGTATATGTATGGATTGATTCTTCATTAATTGCATCAAATTATTGCTGATGCTATAATAAAATTCCTTTGCAAAGTGATAAGTAAAGGAATTATTTGTAATGGAATTTTATTATAAGTCTTTGTACGAATAGCTAGCTACCTGTTATTGTAATTACTAAAAAACAGTTTAAGCATAATCAGCGCTTCTTTGCACTGATTAAGTGTTCAGCAAATCCAGTAGCCAGGTTTCCCTGTAAAGACAAAGTTTTCCAAAAAAAACTGCTAAATTCCAAAAGGTACATTCCTCCTAACACATTCATACTCTTGCAGATATCATAGGTAGGAGTAGATGTTATACTCCATTCCAGTCCCCCTCACCCCTACCCCCATCTTTTAACATGCAGGTCTTCACCTCTAAAAGATCCACAAGTCATTTATTTCATGAATAGGGTCACATGTTTGTCCTGTGACTGTGCATACAACTTAGTGTTCTGATGATACACAGTATTTCACATTTCTAACTGCTTTTAAAACATATTATTGAAAACAAATGGAAGCTTTTAATGTATTTCGTTCATGTAAGAGACCCTTCAGATTCCAGTGTTACAGAAAAAACAAGTATTTTGCATACTCATACAAGAAAAATACTTATCCACCTCTGTCCTTACTAAGCTCTCAACTGTTACAAAAAGTCATTAGTTCGAAAAGATCAGTAGAGAAAACAAGGGCAATTGCATGAAGCATTAACTTTTCCAATACTAATATTCAAAGTCCTAACAATACTAAAAGCTAGTCTCTCTCCATATTTTTCAATTGAATAGTTTTAAATAGAGAGTGGATAATAGAGTACTTTGATTTAAATACAAAGCATAATAGTCTCATATCCAAATCTTTTTTTGGTAATGAAATCAAAGTGACATTTAATTTATGATGTACAACATGATATTTTGAGTTCTGAAACTGAACTGCTATGCATGTTACCATTTGCAACCAAGTCCACATGCATCTATTACCGTTTAGGTTGATTATATGGATATGGTCCCCTGTTCGGAATGACATGAGGCTCTACAATCAACGTTTTAGTTTCTTCAGGTTTTTCTTCATTCCCATCATCTTCTTTTCTTTTCTTTCCTTTACCTCCCTGTATTGGGAATGTTATCCTGTAACACATAATATAAATTTACACTTCAACACATGCGCTATGACACTGGATTGTCTTAGAATTTTTTTAATGAAGAAAGATTTTTTCATCACCATAAAGATAAACTTTCACACAACAGGGTAACAGGAGATGAAGATAGCAAAATGTTGATGAGTACATGGAAAAGAAAAAATATGTTGGTAAAGCAGCCTTTAAGAAAGCATATTTGACAAAAAGTATGTTAAAAGCGTACTTTACATAGCTATAAAAGGCAAGGGCAGTGCTGTGAGACAACTGGAAGAACACTGACAGCAAAAAAATTTAGAAATAAAAACTTGAGGAAAGGGAGATAATTAAAAGCACTTCATGGTAGAAGAACTCCAACAGCAATCCAATCATCTTGATACAACAATGCAGACATTTTTAACATCGATAATCTCTTAAGTCTCTTTAGAAGGCAAAGATACAGCAATAGGAAGAACAACAAATAGCTCTTCATACAGAGGAAAATCTGTATTTTGACCCAAGATCTGAAAATTAACAACAGTTCATCAAGGGAAATTGCATGTGGTAGCTTTTTGTGATTCCTTCAAACTATTACATTATTTATATAGCGTTAGTACTTTCTCCACATACACTCTACATGCCATGTTTCAAAAAAGCTGTTAAAGCTTGTTAAAGCTCCATGCAATGCAAAATTCAGTTCCAAAAGCACAAGGAAGCCAACAAAGAGGGAAGAGAACTTTCAAATCTAAAAATTAGTCACTAAAATTCTGGGATGGAAAACAGTACCAGTGAAACAAAACACCTAAATCTCACTTTCTACCTCACAAAGGTAGGCATCCTATTTCAGAGACCATTTCTAAAATAAGGCAAGCATTATGGGATATCAAACTTTAACTGATGTTGAAATTGCTGTAATTTGCTTCAATGTGACATATAAGGAAATTTTGTAAATAAAAATCACTAGGCTGAACTTGAGGTGGGTAGGTAGCACAACCAACAAGGGAATACTATGTGTCTTGATTCTATTTCACACTTGCTTTTCTCATAAAACCAATAGGCTGACCTACAAGTAACACTGAGACATATGTTTGCACACAATAGCTAAGATGGTCCTGAGTCTAACTGTAGTATACAGCTACCTCAGTTATACAATTAAGTCTTGATACTAACATATGAACACGTTTTCTTAAAAGAAAGAGCACCTGACTTCAACCTCTGAACTCAACTGACAAGGCAGCAAGAATACCAGATGAGGAGTACTTGAAATTTTGAGATCACCTGAAGGGGGGTACTTGCAGATCTGGATTGTCAACAGTCACTTTAATATTATACCCAGGAAAGCTAGCTTTTAAGTGATCAATGGACAGGAAAGTGTCATTAAAATCCAGAGATGCAATCTGATTTGGCATTTTTGAATAATGTGCACTACTTGGGTCTCCATATCCAAGAATGATATCATGAAGCCAGTCAGGAACCACACAATCTGTGTTCATCAAATTCCTAATAGTCTCCAGAACAGCCTGTAAATTGGAGAAGGGAAAAAAAAAAAAAAAAAAAGATTGGAGGGTGACTTTTTAACCGAGAAAGTATGACATATTAAAGACTAACCAAGTCATTCCAGCATGTTAGCATGTATCAATCTTTCACTGACAGTTATTTTTTAGACAAGTCAGTATCTATACAGCGCATATATGCAAAAACTAAAACAGTGTCAAATTCCTAAGCTGTCCTGTCAGTAAAGAGCTACGAAAGAGCACACATTTCTGTTTCACAATCTTCTCCGGGACTTCCAGAAGGCCATTCTGTTTGTATCACAAATGCATTAGAATTTCTGCATGCTTATAACATGGGAATATAAGTTTATAGCCCTGGAACACAGAGGAACACAGACGCCTTGACCCAAAAGGCCAAACACAACTAATCTGTACACTATCTCTTGAAAGACTGAAATTATAAACTTTTTTTTTTTTTCTCTCAAATCAATCCTCAAATGAATTAAGATTGTTCTGATTTTCAGTTACTCCAGCACTTAGCTGTAGGAAGAAATTATCATCTGCTGATGGGCTCTGAGATCCTAAAGTGTTCCAACTCCATTTGGAAAGGCTACGTACACATCACTAAAATGAACTAATTTCAGTCAGGAAAACTTCATCTGAATGTGCTAAGTATCAAAGAGTATCAAACCTTACCTTGAAGTTGTTTTCTTTTGGTTTTCTTCTCATTATAATATTAAATGTCTCATAGACATCTTCTGCTCCATTTTGGATTGTATTGGTCATGTCTTGTTGATACTGGTTTGGGTCCAGAAATACTCTGTACGTTCTGCAATCCCCTTTCAGTCTAGGTTTGGGTTCGGGTCCTGCCCATAATGAAATAGTAAAATTAAAATTTGACATGTTGCCAAAAGTAGACTAGCACCCAGATAAATGACCCATGATCGCTTCTGAAACGTATTTTAAACATATTCATATAATTATTTTCTGCACAGCACTTCAAACATTGTTTCATGTTTTTACACCATTTCTAGTTGAGTTTTAGAATACAAGCTATTTTATTCTTAAACCAAAAATGTAGTAGGCATATTTAATTAAATCCACTTTTATCAGATTGTACCAGAGGAAAATAATTAACCTCTCTTGGGACTGCATATATAAATATAATATTTTTTCTCCAAGGAAGTATTTTCCAATAATACTTCAGTCTGTGTTATTTACAATAGAAGCAAGTTAATAATTAAAAAACAACAAAAGACAGACATATATTTCAAACAAGTTTTGGTGCATTATACCTTCTTCAATAACACGGCCTTTCTCATCCAGCATCCCTTGGATTTCACAGCCTCTGACATATACCAGGCCAGTTTGCTCAACAAAAGGTCGCCGTCGGTCAAACTTAGTGCCATAAGGTTGTGTGGGACGTACCGTAACCAAAAAACAGACATCGTGTTTACGCAGACCTGAGTCCAAAAAGGAACATTGAGTGAACTGACTGAATGCCATTTTCCTTTTCCATTCTTTAAATATATATACTGTTAATAAAAGTAAAATTCCACCTGCTTAGATCATAATGTATTCTGTTTCAAACCATCCCTTTAACTCAGACGATACAGCACCATACTAAATTGTCTTTTCCATTACTCTTACATACTAAAATCTGCTAGGACTTCAGATAGAAGGAGAAGAAACTGATTGCTTTTTTCATGACATCACACTTCATATTCTGAGATTATTCTGCTTCCAATAATCTTATCTCAAAAGTAATGCGTCATTAATCTCTTATTCTTGTTGCTTTCTTCTGGATTACTCTCAATTTTATTTTTTAACAATTTAAGTGTGGTGCCTAGAACAAGCATAAAATTCCAAAGTTACTTCAGTTATCTTCTTAGTAGGGTATAAGGTCATTTAACCAAGTTATTTGTTTTCCATGCTACATTGCAGTTTATAGAACCCAATATGATTTGGTAGAGTGTTTTTCCCTCAGGAGTAGCGTATTGTTGTGGAGTCACATTTGCTTTTGAACCATGATGAACTCTGACTTTTTCCCTCCTGCACAGCTACTGCCTAACAAGTTACTCTCCAAACATACGCTTGTGCAGTAAATTGTTCTTGTTTAATTTAATTTCTTTTATTAATCTCTGTTGAATTATACCTTACTTTTAAAAGGTCTTTTCTCTACTTTGCTGTTGTCATTTTGAACACTAACCCTTTCTTCCAGTATACCTACCAATTCTCACGTATCTGCGAGAAAAAATTCAGTAAACACACACTGCATTCCACTACAAAATTAGCAGACTTTGCACAGCATTAAGATCATTGAAGAACTTCATTTTATAGACCTCCTTTATCTGAGGTAAGGACTTTCTCATTATTCACCGGATGTTGTTATCCAACTTTATGTAGTTTCATCAAGACCTTGTTATGCCAGACAACGAGTTATCAGTTCTTCACCTCTGTCCTGATTCAACAATAGTTTTAACTATTTGTTTTAAACATTACCTAGCTTAAAGCGTTACTGCTTTTGATCTCTCAGAAACTATTATAGTGTTTAAAAGCAGTGGAGGAAGGATCAACCTACATTGGAAAAGTAGAACCACAAGAAGGATATTAGCTACTGGAATATTCCTGCAATCTAACAATATTCAGGACATGGTATGTTAATGAATGCCAGAGTTTTACCATGATCAATTAAATAATCATAAATTTAAAAGAAGAGCCTATTAAAGATAACTGGAAAAAAAGAGAAAACATTGGAAAAAAAAAAAAAAATTGTCTGAGTCATTTACCCATACAACCTAACGCTAAAATGTTTAAAAGCATATGCAATTCTGTTGAAGCAGAAGCATGATTAGAAATTACATCTCAATATTAGTAACAAACTTGGATCTATCTTAATCTTTGTTTCAGGAAAATCCCAATTTCTTGGGCTTGAAATTTGAATAACATGCTTTTAAACAGTGTATTAAGATGGACAAGTCTACCTCAGATACAGAACTCTACAATTAAAATTAAGGCAAAGGATATTTTGATGAGCATTTATTTTGAGCATCTTATTTCAAAGTACCACATGGTACCTTCCCATTCATCTTTGATGCTATCTCGGACATTCAAATTAATTGTGACATCTGCTCGGACTCGCATAGGCCAGTTTTCACCAATATTGGGCTTTGCAACCTCCACCACTGTGAAAGAGACAATGGGTTGTGCCATCCTAGCCCATCCACCAAAAACCACGCCTCCATATTCTGACAGCCTTAAAAAAAATAATAAAAAAATAGGCTTGTTAGTCATTATCTGATAACAAATTCAGTTCCTAAACTCTGACAAAATTCATCTCAGTCAACTCTAAGAAAATAGAAGTCTTAATTTTACATGCTACTGAACTAGATTAATGTTATCCTGCATTTTAGAATTGAAATGTAACACGAACTGATTTATTTTTACATTTCAAGAAGCAAGGGCAACTTATGCTGGCATTATTAAAAAAAAAAAAAAATAGAAGAAGAAAATCAAAGTCAGTGACAAAATAAGAAAAAGGGAAGATAACAAACAGCAAATAATGAGTATAAGAGAGGCCATAACAAATGACCCCTTGAAACATAAAGAGGATCAAAGTGTGGCAGATGGTAGATTCAAGAATACTCAGTAACACATTTAATATACAAGAACTGATGGCAGAGTTTCCATATTTCATGAAGTCAGAAATGCTCAGCTCAGTACTTTTATGTTATGTTGTTAACACAACAAAGGTTGGTTGTTAACATCCAACATATGTTCTTAACATATCAGGTATACATATTCACGCGCTCTTGCAACATAATCTGACGGGACGGCAACATCCTGTGGAAGAAGTTAATACAAAACAAAATAACATTTTAAATTATAATAAAGTATTATGTATTTAGTACACACACAACATCAGTTATTCATTCTCAAAGTCACTTTGATCAAAGTTGAGCTGCACCAGTTTATAAATATTTTGCATCAGTTAATAAATATTACCATGGTTTCATCCTACTGACACTGTCTTCAATATCCTGTCTGATTTCATAGGTGGACTCTAAGCGGAAGAGATTGAAGTTCCTTAGCAGGTAATCATGAAGAGTCAAAAACTGTAGATTCAATTTGGGAAGCGCAAGACAGCCTAAGGTGGATAGAGGTGGTAGGCAAGAGGTATTTGATGAGAAAAAAAAAAAAAAAAAAAAAGAACATGAATTAATATATTGGTTCTACAAATTCATAAACATATTATAAAGCACTATAACTGCTGGAGTTATCCTAGAAGATTCTAAAAACTTATCTTTTTATGAATATACTTCACTAAAAAAAGTACACATTTTTCTCCTTCCCTCCCCCAGATTTTCCATTTTTCTCTAGATGAACCTGCACATGATTAAAGGAATTTTCATCCTTCTGGCAGTAATACAGGGGACCAATGAAAGACTGAATCTTTTGCAGTTTTCAGACTCCCATGAAAATGACTTTATGAAAACCAAACCAAAACAAACAAGCGAAAAAAAAACAAATGTAATGTAAAGTAATTGTACCTTGCAATTCAACAATTAAACCAGCATTAAAAAGGCTCATTTACTAGTAAACAATGCATTAAACAGCAATTCTCTGACTCCAATCCTTTATGTTTATTAAAAACCACAAAAATCACTAATGTAGACAAAAAAATTTAAGCCAATAAATCAATTTTGAATAAACAACTTTTCCCAAAAGTTTGTTAATGATTATAGATTTTTCAGTGAAAATGAAAACATAGGAAAATTAGATTTAAGAGTATCAAGGAGTATCAAAACTCCTAGAGAAGTCCACATAACTACTTGCATACCCTTAAGGTAGTCTTAGATGTGAATCTGCCATAATAAAAATTGTTAAATGTTACTTATCATTACTGGACTACTCTTCCAGTTTGATACCTGTGCTTAACACCTGTGAAAGCATCAGGCATTTGTAACATGCAATATTATCCTTGAAACCAGTACTACACACTGGCTTTCACGTGTTCTGAGATATATTGGCAGTAAAGAAAGGCAACAGAATACAACTTCTATTCTGGAAAGCTACATGGTGATAAAATCCTTTAACACATTTCCCAACACCAAGTAACAAGCCCTGTCCTGTAAAGCTAGTTATATGCACAAAGGGCAGGGCCTGAAGCAACTCCTCTTATGGCTGCACAGCATTTATCAGACAGATACTCTTCTCTCCCGTTTTATTTATTTATTTTAAAGAAATATCTCTTTCTCAGGCTAAATTAGTTGTCTTTAAGTTTCAGACAAAAAGAATTTTGCTGCTTTAAAGAACACAGAAAAGAAACATCTCTTCTTGGGCAGATATATAAATGGTATTTGTATCATATATGTATGCAAAAGATCCTCTGTTGTCCATAAACCTACGTTACCTAAAGTGGTTAAGATTCAAATGTCTATCTTTCTAATCATCATTGGTGCTTCATAAAGAAATCACCCCTCTAAACTATATCTGCTTAACAAAATTTATTAAGTCTTATATCCACACAAAAAGCCCACTTCTGTATGAAATTTATACGGACAAGGGTATAGAATACACTCTGTTCAAACCAGAAACATACTCTGCACTAGTCTTTTGCACTGATTTTCTGCTGCATATTTAAAACCTGTTTCACCTCACTGAAACCATGTGGAGGTATAGTGTATTTGTTGCCCAGCTTACAGGTAAAGAATTGGCTTTATGTGAACACAAACTCTTGGATTTTTCTTGAAATATACTATTTTTTCACTAACAATTTCACGTCAGCGTTCTTGAGTCACATGTCAAAAATCTGAAAGCTGACCCTTCCCTAAGATACTGAAACGTGTCAATTGCTGCATAAGTTCCGAAGACAGGATAAGCACAGATATCAGAACTGCTTTTTAGAGCATTTACTGCCCTGTTCTGCCTTTACTGAACACTTATCATACCTTCTCCAGAATAATATTCAGTTGGGACAATATTTTCATCCCAAATAATCTTCTCCGTGGGATACAGAGGCATCTGGTTGAGTTGCTGAATTTGAGATATTCGTCTCTCATGACGGGAAACCTAAAGGATGCATTTAGAACATTTAAAAGTCGAAAAAAGAACAATAAAGCTATCTTTGAAACACTAGTATTAATCCATAAGAACGCTGGTGTTCATTGGCCATTTCCTGTTTTAATAACTTTTTTTCTCCCAATTAAATATAACAATTATAATAAATATAATAATAATAATAATAATAAATATACAATTGCATTGAAAGATATTCCAACTATCTATCATAGCTCTGGAATCAAACAATCACCTGATGAAAAATGGCACAACAGAACCGAAAATACTCAGTGCATACTTTGCAGAGAATCTAATTAAAATGAATTTAAAAATTATATATTTTTTGCATTAAGCACATGTTCAATAGCTAAGTGTAGCATTGCTCATCCAGCAATAGCTACTCTTAATTCCATCAGGGAGAATAAAAAAAAAAAAAAAAATCAATATTACTATACTGTCAGCTGAACAAACATCTCTTCATAGTATCAGTACTCATCATATTCCTACTACCTAATACTTAGAAAAATCATATAAACATTTTTGAAGGAAAAAAACAACCACAAAAAAGAGTTCTGAAAGACATTGAAAACAAATACACCTTTCTAATATTGATTCTAATATCAGTATTTGATACCTACAGTAACTGTTAATACACTGAATATCCAAAAATAAAAATCTTGTGCATGAAATGGTGTTACAAATAGGTTTGGGAAACCAAACAGATAATGGGCAGCTAGATTTATTTTAGCATTTTTTGTTTTTAAAAGAGAAAAACAGTGACTATATAAATAACTTTTCTGGAAGAACACAAAACTGTTGCTTGGCTTTGCTTATTGACCTTTACAGTTACGCCAAGTATACTAATTTCTTACGAAAACTACTTTTATACATTAACATTTCCAAATATTTAATTTATATGGTTTAAAACCCCATCTTAGTGTCTACTTTACTGTTATAGCACTGCTGTGGTTCACTGGTGATTTAACAAGAGGTGCTAAATAGCTACTTTACTACAGTTTAGTTGCTAAATTATATGAATGGCAGTTTTACCAGCAGCTCTAGCAGAAAATCCTTTTCGTAGCCAGTGTCATTCCCTTCAGGAAGAGGAGGCAGTAAGCAGAGGTATGATGCCACCTGGTGGAGCGTGTTTGAGCTGCATAATAGAAGATAAACTTTAGTGACAAATACTGAAAACCTGTGAAAAACAGGTTATGAGTATCTTTTTTTTTTAAAGTACAACTACAAAATTTCATGAGAGTGAAAAAAAGCTAAATTAAAATAACTGTAGCAGTAATTGCCTTATAGTAAATAACCTTTATTTAAAACAAACAAACAAACAGCTAGCTATTTTCCAGGAAATTAATACTTTTTCTTCACATTAGAAAAAATGAAAAAGTTATTTTTCTTACGGTGGATTTCTGAGAATTCACTACCAATTTCTACTAGTGGACCCAAACTCTCTATTTCTCCCTATTTCAACACATGTAAAGGCTCCAAAAGTGAAGAAATATGAATTGGTCTTACTAATGTGAGAAGCCATACAGAAAGTCTTACTAATGTGAGAAGCCATACAGAAATTTGTTAAATTAAAAAACTGAGAACAAAGAACATCAATTTTATGTTAAATTTCATTCTGATGCATTACCTGAGGGGTCCAAATAACTTCACCAGTGAATCACGAGTATCTACTGCAGCCACATTTGAGAGTGCGAAGTCATATAACTCTGGGAAATGTGCAAATGCTGTTCTCTACAAAAAGACCCAACCCCCCAAAACTGAACGTAAGCACATTAATGAAGCAATTAAACAACAATCTAAATATTTGTACAAAACAATGTTTTCTTCTGATTCATAACACAAAGTACCCTGTGGACAATTTCAGACTAGAAATAAAAAAAAACAGGTGAAATCTCCATTTTTCTGAGCACCACCTATTTATTATTCCTGGACTTCTGATATACTGTCTTTCTGATACACCACCTATCAGCATTTGTTCTGTCATTAAAATAAAAACATAAGGGGACAGACATGTAGACTTGTAGACAATTAAGGAAGACAAGGAACAAATTTATTTTAACCATGCTTCCTTGAATTTTATTGTCAAAAGTGATGTGAAAAACTCTGGTAAGCGTAGCTTTCCTTATATGACTATAGGCAATGTGAATCTTTATTTTCTATCTCTTATGTAGAAGGTACCATTATTGCTATCATGTGTGGACTGAACTTGAAGAAATGATGCCACCTACTGCATAACCATAAATCGGGTTCCTACTGCACTGAATGTTCACTTCTGAACAGATTTAATGGGTGCAGTTCACCTAACTTAAAAACATCAAAAGTGATGGTGTTTTGCTAGAGCATTTTATTTAGTCTTAGTCACATATGTGAATTAAGTCTTCCGTATAGCAGAGAAAGTCAAATTATAACTATTCCTGAAACTCAACATAAAAATTAAGGGGTTTGCTTTGGGAAATAGCCTAATTTGTACATAGAAGAGTTGTATAAAACTACAAAAAACAAACAAAAAAACCCAACTACATCCATTCACGCCCCTAAACACTTTACCTGTAAAGAAGTAATTCTATCATAGTGAATTGTCGTCATCTCATTCTCTGTCAAAGCATTTCCAGTCTGATCATTGATTTCAAAGCCAGTGTAGAATTTAAGCATATCTAAAAGCTGAGACATTATGCATACAAATTAGTGGATTAACAATAAGAGGCACCTTACCACAAACAAAAAAATACCATTTAACAAACAAATCTGAGCACCATGCACAAACAAGTTTATCAGAGTACTTCAAGAAACAGACCACGGACTGGTATCTAAATTTGGTTGATGCGCAAAATTTTGGTAGGTATCTCATCAAGCCATAGAAACTATAGCACAGACCATGGCCAAAGTTGTTTCTTCTACAAATCAGTATTAGAAACTAAGTATACTACATTGACCTAGCCAGAGGTTCAGAGACACTGAATTCAACCTCTGGCTTGCTGCTATCAAAAGGGAGAGGTCTTGCTTCACTCCTGCCCTCTCTGATGCCAGCCCTGGAATTAATCCTACTTTTCAATGATTTTCTTCTTCCAAGTTACATATTGTCAATCAGATGTGTTGCTGGCTTTCTGTTTCATCGACCCTCAGAATAACTGAACACATGCCAGAGATCGGGGACAGTAAGCCTCAAGAAAAGCAGCTGAGAAGCAGAGAAGGGAAAAGATCTTCAGATCCTTAGTAATATACTGTCTGTGGCTGAGTAAAATGAAGGACAGTAGTGAATAACATCTGCATTGTAGAACTGCCAGAGGTCAAAACAAAGGCAAGAATGCATTAGTGACATGACTTCTGTTATTCATGGGGTAAAGCAAGCCATAAGTTCCATTGCTTTCTAGGTTGTACTTTTCAAAACTGCTGAAAAACAGCCAGAAATGTAAAAACAGACACACAAAGACACAGTTTAGAAGGGACTACTATCTGAAGGATTTAAATAAACATACGATTTGCATGCATCAGAAATATTCATAAAAACCTGTCTTAACAATCAAACATAAAATACAGCAATTGCAATATTCAGAGTTGCATCAGAATGAAGTAAGTTATTTTCAACAACTTCCTATTTCACCTGGCAGAAGAGATGACCTTCCTTCTCTCTCTTGGCAAGACTAGATAGGTAACAGTGAACAACAAGATGGGAGTCATCCAACACTGTGTTAAACCAGCGTCGTGTGGGAAGCAAAGCCTGTGGCAAACAATCTCATGTTAGTACAAGCAGTTCTTCAAAATTTAAGAAATCTTAGTTTCTCAAATTTCCATTTCAAGAAAGCAGATCAAGGTAGATTGCTGCACAGTTATTTTCGTATCTAATACCCTAACAGAGGTCTTCATATTAAAGCAGCATTTACCTGTGCCTGTTTTTTTTATGTGGGTAGGCTGCTATGAACACTGACTTTTATAGGTCTGGTAGCATGGCACAAGCTCATCACAAGGCAGAATGCTCCTATTAGCAATAAAACTAAATTAATTATAGCAATTGTTCTACTACTAAATGTCTGTATAATCATTGTGTATTACATGATACATCAAACTGCTGCAATATTGTTTTAAATGTGTGCATTCTACACTCATTTCAGTCATTACTGTTTCAGCAAATTCTGTCTTATTCCAAAGTGTCTTCTAAAGCTCAAATTATTTAAAATATAATTTGTTACTTGTGTGAGAAGGTCTTTTAATGTTTTACTTTTAATTCTGGTACCGTGAAGCTTAAAGTTGTCCCATTTTCTCAGTACCTGCAGATAGAAAACCTCACTTGGCCTCCTCATATTATTCTGTAACAAAACTAAATCACCAGAACTGTTTCCTGTAAATAATGAATTCTAGTCAAATAGAAATAACTTGCATTTCAGAACTACAGATGCTTTCTAGGATTATAATACGTAACACTAAAGATATTTTAAATAGCCTATCATGCTGTGGGAGGAGCACTCCCAGATTAATCCTAATGGATTAAAGCCTCACACATTTTCCTCAATTGCTGGAATTATTACCATTCCCATTAACAGTCTTCAGAGAGCAATTTAGTATCCTAGATTTCTCTAATAGTTTATTTGATTTATAAACATTATGTTAGTTCTCAGTGTAGCTCCACTGTTACAACCTCCTAGTTACAGATGGAAAACTACTATTAAGCAACCATAATATGCACAGCTGTGATATAACTACCCATTAATTGGAATAAGGCTACAATGACAATTTTATGCATATAAAACCTAGAAAAGTATACCTGGAAACAGGCCGAAACAACTTAACTTACCTCAAGATCTATCATGAGTTCAATGAATCTCTCACAATAATGAACTTTGTCCATAGAAATAGGACCTAGATAGAAATAAAAATCTTTGTAATTGACTCACACCATAATATGCTTATATTTAACTATTCTTTAAAAATATATTAAATGTTGCTAATACACAGTATTAATACAGTATCACCTTATAATGAGATTAGAAAACTAACTAGTACCTTCTTCTCTTTTGCAGACACAATCCTTTCCTTCACCGCAAACTAGAAGCTTTTTGGATATAGAAAAGTAATGGAACCAGACTTTTAAAAGGGAATTTATTAAACGTCCAAACTCAACTATTTTATGATCTTGTGAAAACACTTAAATGAAGCACTTAATATAGTGTGAAATAGAAGTGAAATTGGTGTTAAGATTTTCTTCTAATGAAGCAGTCAGATGAGCCATCTTAGATCTAAAAGGAAACAAAAATGATCTAGAAAGTGGTACTTTCACCAGTATCTTATCCATTTTACATTGGAACTTCACCAAACGAAGCATCAAGGGCTACACTGCACAATGACAAAAGCAGTACGTAGAGTCTTTAGGTGGACTGCTGAGGAGCTTTTAAGATCAAGTCAAAACATAACACCAAATCTACTTTAATGAACATCTATTTCCTAAAGCCCCCAGCATTAACTGTTACTCTAAGTCTTTGTAAGACTGATCTTTGCATAAGCGGGAAGATGGGAGGTGTTAGGTATCATTTTTGAGGAAATCCCAATACACAGAAATTCCTGTACAGCTCAGGAAAACACTTAGCAAACTTCAGCTCTCAAAAGCAAAAGCAGAACTTTGAGAATTGATTTTACTCAGTGATTGATTTACTACAGTGCTGTGCTTGAAGTACAATAAGCTTTTTTTTTTTTTTGTCAAAAGGCTAATGCCTTCCTGTAGAAACACTTTTCCTTTCTAAATCAGGCGAGCATGTAATTTTGCTTGTCACAATGATTTATAAATCAAGAGCAGTCAAATCTTACAGAATTTCAGTTCACTTAGCTTTTTGTTCTCACCATAGAGAACAGTAGTGAGAGAATATATACTTATGATATGCATTTATAACATCTGTTTAACAGGACAACTAAGTACGCACTAAAATGCTTTAATGCTGTAAGGGTATAAGCAAGCAATGAAGAATATCACTTCCCCAAAATATATTTTTAAGTCCATACTGAAAAGAAGTAGAGGAGATTTAAGGTAGCTTTCTGCTATTTCATTTTTAAAGCATATGAAAATTTGAGTACTAATTTTGACATGAAATCCATTCAGTCTTTCACTAAAACCCTATATAGATAAGGTCTCCAATGTCAGGTTGGTATCCTAAGGAGTAGTTTCTTCTCAAAAACAGAGAAAAATTTAAGGCTGATTATCAGATGATATAATAACAGAAGAACCACAGTTACCTGAGATGGGTATTGATTTCAGCACAGAAATAAATTTCTGAATGAGCTGTGACAGAAATCTTCTCTCCCGATAGGCTCTAAAATGAGACATGACAAAAGTATTAACACTTCTGAAATGCAGACTAGAAGTACACCTTATCAAAATTAGCTGCTTTAACATTTGTATAATGATAAGTTTGCTTGAAACCATACCTAAACTGTTTAGATGATAACTTTTCTCCTTTCATTTGGGCAGACAGATTAGCAGAATCTGTATTTTTAACTTCCAGCACAAAATTTATTAACAAGCCATGCTTCTACTGAGTAATAGAGAAATAGGCTACCACCTGCACTTTACTACACTGTGACACCAAAAAGTTTTGGAACACTTATCTTTGTTAAGATACGCACAAGATTATTCACACACTTTAATAGCTGTTCAAGTAAGAGCTAAATCTTTGCTGAAGGTCATAAAAAATACATGAGTAACTATACAAATATTCTCATACGCACATTATAGCTCTAAAATTTGGAATCATGAATTCACTGATCAAATAAAATGTTAAGTTCTTTAATATTATTTTGCATAAAGACTACTGGAAAACAAAAGTTTCCAGGAGATCACAGATGATCAATCCTTATTTGCAATCATTAGAGGTTTTAGTTTATTTGTTTTTATACTATACATATTATTATTAAAACAACTTCACTTAGCTGAATTATAATAAATCCATTAAGGGTTTAGGCTTTAATACAATAAAAAGATTTCTGTAACATACTGCGTTCTTGCCTCTTCATTCATTTTCTCATCATTTTTCTTAATTAGATTCCAGAATTTTCTTAGTTTTGGTGTCTTTTTCAGCTCTTGTTCCAGTCGTTTCTGAAAAGGTAAAATGCTATTAATTCACCAAGAATTAAGAATTCCCCTGTTTTCACAAGGGAAGTAAGTATTGAGAGTCTCAATAATCCCAAGTACTAATTCTGAGAAATACCATAGAAACCACTGATACATATCCGCATAGTGCCAGTTAATCCAGTCCCACTGCATTTATCATTCTCAGTTGTCTTTTTGGTATTATTCCTCCCTTCCCTATTCCGGTGTTTTCTGTTCCCACACAGCAGACCCATTTCCCAGTCCCAGTGTTCTCATGTCCTTGTCTACAAATTATAGCTCAGAAATGCTATAAGCATCAAAGCTTTGTTTTATGGAAAAAAAAAAAAAAAAAAGAACAACAAATACAAATGAAAAATACAATTACAAGGAAATTTACAGCAAACGGAAAAGAGAGTTTTACCAAAAATACAATACCACAGTAATGTAGGTAGCTTCATACATTAGACAAATAACACTCACTATACAATTCACACCCCAGGACTCCCATACTGCCTAGAAGATCACTGCCAGTTTACAGTGTTATGCTTACAGGTTGTAGAGCCATCCACATTGGTAAGGAAATTAGCTGTTGCACCTGACTTCTGATCAAATCCACTTCCTGTTAGAAAGTCAGAGACATAAAAGGTGCTTTTTAAGAGCTCTTGTATTTTCTCATGTGCCAGTCTTACAAGTATATTCTTACAAAGTGGATCAACAGACAGTACCATCAAAGTATATGTATGTTGCAATATTAGATTTCACAATTTCCTGAAAAGAAACTACACAGTATCTCTCCCCGGTAACTCTTAAAATTGTTGATGACTTTCTCATTTTAGGTTCTTTTCATGGATTCTGTCAGTTCTTAATACTTTATGAGGGGCTTTATCCAGGTAAGTATTTTAGGATAGAAGCTGAGAACTGATGTTATTTCTTCAGTCATTTCTTGTCCTTCTGAGTTTTCTTACTCTGCTTTCTTTTTACTCAATTCTTTTTAAAATCTCTTCTAGAGGTCTCGGTAAGCCCCTCAATTATCAAATTTCTCCCACTTCATCTACATTCTTCTAATTCTAAAATACCAAATTTCTCTGTAATTCAATGCTCTTTTTCTGCCTATGATCTGCATCCACAAAATTTTGCTTCTTTCCTTAACTACTGAAGAAACATAGAATCATTAAGGTTGAGAAAGACCTTCAAGATCATCTGATCCAACCATCACCCTACCACCAATATCATCCACTGCACCATGTCCGTAAGTACCAGGTCCAACCTTTCCTTAAACACCCCAAAGGACAGTGACACCACCACCTCCCTTGGCAACCCATCCCAGTGCCTGACTGCTCTTTCTGAGAAGAAATGTCTCCTTATTTCCAACCTAAACTTTCCCTGGTGCAACTTGAGGCCATTCCCTCTAGTCCTATCACTAGTTACCTGTGAGAAGAGGCCGACCCCCATCTCCTCACACCTGTAGAGAGCTGTAAGGTAGCTGTAGAGAGCAATAAGGTCTCCCTTGAGCCTCCTCTTCTCCAGACTAAACATCCCCAGCTCCCTCAGCTGCTCCTCATAGGACTTGTGTCCCAGGCCCTTCACCAGCTTCGTAGCCCTTTTCTGGGCACATTCCAGGGCCTAACTTCCACCAATATCTTAAATATATCTTCAGGGACAAATGTTCCGTATTCAGCATTCTGAAACTTCACACTTTGGTGCTCCCTATTTAAAACATCACTGTGACTATCCTGTTCTGCACCTCACAAAGAAGTATAGCTTCTAATAGAAGTATGCTTTTGCAAGCACGTTTATACCAGCTTACATATTGTGTTTTATGATAAATGTCCTGCAGACAGGACAACATAGAGTCACTATCAAACTCTCCTTGAAAAGGAAGATTAATAAACTAGACACATGAGGGTGATGCTGATTACTGGCTCCAATGATCATCCCTAATTCCAAAATCAAATCACACACTTCCTCAATTGCTTTGTTTGTGAGACACTATTTAGTTCTTTGCTTGTGCAAACCCTGATTTTGACCGATACATCCTACATCTAACACAAAGTCCAGTTACAAGAGAGGTAACAGTACCATGTCTGATATAAAAGACTTTTATTTTACTCTCCACAGTTGCAAACTAGGATCAACAACTGTGCCCAGTTTTTACTATAGACTAAGAACACAATCTGACCAAATGGTTTCTTAAGACTAACTCAAAAAAGTGCAGACAAATATTACCTAAAACCTAATTTCAAAAGCTAATAAGTCTGCCATCTGTCTCAACTGTTAATAAAAAAACAATGGTTGCAATGTTGCAATTTGGCAACAAAACTAAAAAAGTACAGTAGTAACAAATTTGCTTTTAAGGGTAAGCCACCTTTTTAAATAAAAACATTTTTAAGCACAATTTGAAATATGTCTCTAAATTGCAGTAAGTGTCATTACTCCAAATTTTTAGTCTCTTACAATGTTGTGTCAACATAAACGTGGTGACAGAAACAAAGCAAGTGTCAAAAAGGGTAAAAGCCATTCAGTACCACCATTGTCTCTAAATGGAAATTTTGCTTTATCTGTTTCTTAAGGAATTACTAAAACTAAATTGCTGCTAACTCAGAATGGTGTAACCACACGTATTAGTTGCTTTTAACGTACCAAACTATTGAAGCAATGATCAAGGAAAAGCAGGAGGACTGTTTGTTCATGCAGAGAGAATTCACTGTCATTCTCAACCAGTGACGCTTCCAATATGCATTTGAAGAAGAAAGGAAAGTGTTCTGGCTTTTTTTTGAATGTCTAGGAATAAAAGAGAAAGTTAATCGTGAGTCAAGGTGATACAAATTATCTTCATTCACATAACATAGATTGAGACCTCCAGGTTTGTTTAAATCTGTAAAAGGAAGAAGGATTTATTTCTCTCTCTGTCATTTATTCTGACCAGGCAGAGCAAGCAAAACACTTGATATCCTCTTACAATATCCTCCTATTAGGGAATCCCAATAGACAGGAGAGCTTAGAGGAACTGCTGCATTCTGCTTGGCCTCTAACACAGGTGATGCATAAGACAAACTGAACAAGAAGAGCAAGTGGAGTGGGTTGTGTTATGGAAACACTCAACTGATGATCACACAGTATTACTGTAAAATGACACAGGTTAGAAAAATTCCTTTAGATCCACAGAATTGGTAGATTTTAGCCAAAACTATAGCAGCTGTTTAGTGATCTAGAAAAAGCAAGCAAGTAAAAACAACAAAGATTAACTACAGTTGTGGACCTTGCATTCAACTGCCTCAGACAGAAAAAGATAGTCAGTAACTATGGCAATAGTTTCTTTAAAAGGGCGGCCACATACCAAATAACAAATTTAACTAAACTGCTTGGATGGTTACATGCACCTGTCATTTTGCTTCTAGCACCTACACCAAAGCAAAATAGAAGACACAGACATCATATGCCCAAGTTATTAATCCTTTGTGTTTTGCTGGAACTGAAGTGATAGCACAACTACCAGAGTAAGTGTGCTTCTAAAGTGATGCTTGCATAGAATTTCTAAGTAGGCTCATGTCATTGGGATGTCCTGTGAGAACTGAACTATTTGTAGAACAACACATTATTTCTGAACCTACTACTACACAAAACAGTATAAATAGAAGCAGAATAAGAGATTACTTTATGATAAATTTCATGCAGAAAAGCTACAAAACCATATACACAGATTTTAAGCAAGACAGTATTAGTTAAAATGTCAGACTGCCAGCCGTGCCTTCTTATACTCACAGATATACAAATTCTCTCTTTTCTTTCAATATCAGAGAAATAACTTCTCTGCAAATGCCAGACTTGTTGAGTGCCAAAAAAAGCAAACACTGCTGATGTAAAAGCATCATGCAGCAGAACAAAAGACTCATGCACCGAAAAGAATCATCTTTTCCGATGGAAGATCGGATGATCTTCCATCCATCCCCTGCCTTCTCAGAAAAGAACACACACTTTAAAATACCATACGAGACATTCCAGCTGAGGAACCATTTACCATTAACACTACAAGATTTGCTACCTTCTGTCAGTGTAAGTGAGCACACTGCAGAAGCTGCAACTTGTGGATAAAAGTCAATTCTAACTGTAATTGTAATTGGTTACCTCCCACGCAGGGACATTCTCTCTGAACTTCTCATTCACCATACAGCAGATTGACATTAAATATGCCTTACTGGACACCTCTGGAGAATAATTCATCCATAGGTAATTTTCAAGGTACTGGCTGTGAAGAGACAAAGAATATTTCATTAGTTGCTGCCACCCACATAATCTGTCACTCATGTGAAAAAGCACTTATCCACAGGGTTGTTTTTTTTCTTTTTGCCATTTTTGTAGTTTGTGAATAGTTCCTGAAGTTACCCCTCATCTAGGTCACTGCAGCATAACTTGTTAATGGCAGGCTCAGCTCAGATAACTGCTACAAGAGACAGATGAGTTCTCATCAGGAAGAAACACAACTCAGGGAGGATTTCAAATGTGCTAAGTAGCCATAGCTCAATGCAAAGTCAGAACGTGAATTCATACTGATTTTCCAGAATGAAAAAACAAAACCTGCTTGTCTAAAGAACGTCACTTACAGCACTTCTAGCATAAGATGTAAAAGACAACTACTGTATAACACTATTTGTAATATTAAACACCTCTTACTATAAAAAAAAAAATAAAATCATCCAGAGATTTTGTTTGCAATCATCATATAAAGGTAGTAAAAAAAAAAAAATAGTGTAACTAAAAAACTTTATTATGGGAGAGATCAAGTGATTTCAAGAAAGTAGGAAAAATTACTGGACACTGGGAAATAGCAGCTTCCTAGCAACATGCACTTCTTCTTCATTAACATGGCACATTTCTCACAGAAGAAACGCTTAGAATTAGAGCTTGGAGATGAGGAGCAATTTGGACACACAACTGTCGCCCTCTTTTAACTACCAATTGAACCTACACAGGATAGCTACTCCCAAGGAGGCAATCTCTAAATTCAACCTTTTCAACAGTGTACTTGCACCCTATGCCATCAGAACATCTTGCTTCTTCTCAGGCCAGTTGTTCACCTGCTCTCCTCTTAATACCAGCTCTAACATTCTTTTTGCCCTTCCTGAGACAATCCAGTTTTACTTATTTACTTTCCACAACTTACTATTTTCTTGATGTAGTAAGCTACTTCAATCACTTCAGGTAAGACAAGTACCAGAGACAGTGGAGAAAAAAGGCAGAAAGGGCTTGTATGTAGCCAGGACCGGAAGACTCAGTTAAGGGTCAGACAAGAATTGATACTTTCTGGGGGCTCAGCCAGAATGCATAGCATCAAATAGAGCAGCTGAGATAACTTCAGAGGCATATTCAACATGGAACATATACTGCGTCCCAAGAGCTTGAATCTGCCAACAGTAGGGGAAGAACATCCACAAAATCCAGAGAGAGTTCCATACTTCATTTTCTCCCGGGCATTTTAATAAACTTCCATATATTTCAATAATAATAATAATAAAAACAGTAACACCCCCAAGTGAGGATAAACATATACGAGCATGAATGGAGAATAGGAAAATCCTATGTATTTTGTACATAGGATGTGGCAAGAGAACTTAAGGGACAGATGAGGAAAGAAGCAAAAAAAAAACAGAGAGAAAAACAACTTACAGGACGAATGGCAGTAGATGGGGCTATACACCAGGAAGTACTTAAATTACATTACAAGCCGGTAACATTAAGAATGTTCACAGAAAGGATTAAAAAGACTAACTCTATGGTATTGCTTTCACGCAGATTCCAGAACAGGCATGCTACCAGTGCACTGTTTGTCAAACCCAAAATCATAGCTTCCATTTGCTCTTATGCCTTTTCTATTAAAGAAAGCAAAATAAAGTTTATCCTACTTTTCCAGTTAGTGGTACTAATATATTTCAGCCTTTCCAAGCAAAGAAACCATCCCAACAAAAACCCATCTCATTCTGCCTGCTCATAAGATTTGAGACAACCAGAATACTAAATATTCCATTTGTAAATATGTAAAATTGCAAATGTGTTTTACACCATTTTAGAATGCTAAGCAAGCCCAAAAGAGTCTAAAGTAGTTGTAAGAATCTTCTAAACAGACTTAATTTCTTTTCAAATGAAGAAAATTTCATGATGAATGTGTTGCAGCAAATTTTTTACCCTTGCAGGAAGACTTAACACAAAAAACTTCCACTGACTTCACCGAGTGCTGATTTACCACTTAATGACACATTTCAAATTACAGACCCAAGTTTTTCACCTATTTCATTCCTACTCTGTTCCTTGGTGCTTCATTTATACTAGAAATTCAGAGTCATAAAACAAGATATTCTGATGTTACTTATGAAACTATTTTCTCCTAAAATTCAACTCTCCTCACTCAATTTTCCTATGTGTTCAAGGCTTTAGTAAGCAAATGAGTATACAACCTTCAAGCAAATTCACTGTTCTGCATTTGCTTCTCATCATTATGTGCTCCTACAGAAAAACAACTTAAATTTCACTCATTTAAGTTTACCTGAATTCAAGAAGCATTATCTTTCTAATAGCAAACCTAAAAAAGGAAAAAAATTAATCAATTAACACAGAAAAGAAAGCCTCCCACGCACATCTTAGCTTAGCTACTCCCCCCCACACACACACACTCTTATATAACAAAACTGATTGAAGCATCTAGAAGGTATCTTCCCCCACACACACATATACATTTCTAGGCAACAGCAATCACTGGAATACAGTGCTTAACTGCTATAACATTGTGAAAGCTAAAGTTCATGCAGGATCATTAAGTAACCAATGAATTTACATATTAAAAAAATTAGTTTTTTTTTTTTTTTTTTTTTTTTTTTTTTTTTAAGTATGAAGACACCACTTCCAACAGTCTTGAAGACATTAAATTGCTGGAAACTGACCGAGTATTCTGGAAAACTACAACTAAATATTTATTCAGTTTGTAATGGTATCACTTCTCAGTCAATGGAACTGCAAGCTTGCTCTGATTCTTCATGGCAATTTTTTGATGACTTTCATAAAGCAATCACAAATAGGATTATCTCCAGAGTTCAAACTTCAGAAGAATAGATACAAATAGCTTTGGTTACTACTCTTTTCTATACACAAAGCTGTAGAAAAGAGTTTATCGAGATTTTTTTTTCTCCATCATCTAACATTAAAACTTACTGAAATGACACTCTCGCTAATTATAATAATTACAAAAAACAAAAAAGCTAGGGGCACCACAATCCTTAACTGATTTTTTTCTTTACATACCTCAGTGACAAAGGAGGGACCAGCATTCTATAACCACCACAACACAAAACTAACACAAATCACAACATACTAGCAGATCAAGGAACCAAACAATATTACGTCCAACCCTCATATTCAAGGAGAATGAGCTCATGAGCTTTCTTTTTACCACATTCAGACTTGGAAAAAAATATAAGGATTAAATTACTAGAATGAACTTGGGCCATCTTCACTTGCTTCAAATACAGAATTTCAAGGAATTCTATGGAACATTAGAAACAACTGCAACAATGATGGAATGCTAGTCTATATGAAACTGACTAGTATACTTTGCACATGTTTATACTATACTGTTTGTAAGTGTTTATGCTAGTATACTTACTTTGACTTGACAATTTCTTTTGTATATACATCTTCAATAACCTATGGGGAAGAGTAATTCAAAAAGTTTATACTTCATGAAATTATTAAAAATGCATTAAGATATTTAACGCAGTCAAAGCTACTCTGTATTAGTTACTCTCTGCTTAGTGCTATTTGATGAAATACGTCATAACAGGTAAGTCTCAGCTCTGATGAGACCAAAACCTTCACAGACATATATTTCTGACAAAGAAAATGAATCAACTTAGGGAGGAAAAAGAAAAAAAAAAAGCACCTAATGATACAGAATCAAATATGCACTACAGAAAGCCATCACAAAACCAAACGTATTAGGCCAAGCTTTAAACATTAAAAACACAGATATCCACCTGAACAGCACTCAAGTTGTCCACTCAAAACTCTCTGAAGAGCTTTTTAAGTTAAGTATTGCATGTATCTTTCATCCATTGATTTTTAAGAATATCTCCTCAGACATCTTTTACATTCAGCTTCTTCGCTCAAATAAACTGAACATATAGCACACAAAAAAAATGTGCTGCTATTACATATCATCACAACAGTGCATACATTTTTAAATTTCAAATAAATAACAACCAACTTGTAACTACAGTGTGTTAAGTAACTGGTGACCTTTCAAACAGTCTCCCATACTCTTCTACAATATAGGCATCATCAGAGGTCAGCATGACAGAATATCATTGATCTTCCTTCTTTCACACCCTGGCACAGTTCTGGTAGAAGTTCTTACCTTTGAATCAAAGCACAATTTTTTCTTCACATGTGGAGCCCAGTATTTATTTGCTAACTATATGAAAAAGAAAAAAAAAAAAAAAAAAAGGGCAAATATGTTTATTTTCAATTGTAATGACAGAATAGCTCTGTAACAGATCCAATCCCCATGCTTTATTTCACTTTTTTTTTTTTTTTTTTTGCTGAATTTCAGGTTTAACTACGCACACCAATGCTGTTTTTCCAACAGCAGTGCTTTTCAACCACTTAATGTTCTACATATAAACATTTTCTGAAAGAAGCGTGATACTCTGTAAGAGTTTCTGATGTTACCATTATATAGTAAACACCTTCTTTTGTTATTTTGGTTAGGCTACCCCTAACAAATCCCTCCAAAATACACCAGGAGTTTTCAGTGGCTGCAAACTGCAGCCTGCAAGCCTCAGGCAGAGGTGAAGGCAGCAGGTCAGGGCCTAACACTGCAGGGCTACCGCTGGAGCCGCCCCTGCATCGCTACCAAGCTGTGCCGCCAAGGCCTTCCTGGACCCCTTTAACCACACTTCTCCGTGCTGTAGAGGAGGATGGAAAGCAGGATTTTCAGCACCTGTGAAGCTACTTTACGTACCAGCTGCGAGGCACAGACAGCCGCTGTTTACACATTGCGACAGACCTGATTGCTTTTACAGAGCTCTAGTCTGAACGTTTGGGGGCACATGCGCTTCCCTGCGGTGACACAGGCCCTCAAGCACCTCCGCGGCCCTCCCCGACACCCGCGGCTTCCAGCGGCCATTTAAACGAGGCGCTGGCACTGCCACGCCGCACAGCGGGGCCGGGCTCCCGAGCAGCAGCGGCAGCCTCTCCAAACCCCGACCCGGCTCAGCCAGCCCGCGGGGACCCCCCCGGTCCCTCCTCGCCGTGCCCACCTGGGTGACGAACTCGGCGTTGATCTGCGATACGGTGGGCGCCACGATCTTCTTGGGCGGCGCAGAGGCCGCCGGCGCCGCCATCGCAGCACTCGCCGGGCAGCGCCGGTGCCTCTCCCTCCCCTCCCCTGCCCCGACCCGGTCCCGTTCCTGTTCCCGGCCCCAGCCCCGTGCCTCCCGGAGCCGAGGGGAGCGGAAGGCAGCAGCGGTACGGAGCGGTTCCGGGGCGCGACGGCCGGGCGGGGGGGACGGAGGGGATGCGGTGTCGCCACCTGCCGCGCCCTCCCGGCCCTGCAGCCCGCACCCGGCCGGTGGCGGCGGGGCAGCGCCCCCCGGCGAGGAAAGGACAGGGAGACCCGAAAAGCCTGAGGGGAGTTGCACCCGCCTGGGCAGGCCGAGGTGGAGCCCAGCAGCCCCTATAACCCAAGGAACCAGGCATGGAAAGCCTGAGCGATCCTGTTTTATTGTTTAGAGCAAAAGTTGTGGTCCAAACAGTGTCCAGGAGGTACTGTGGAAAGGACCTGTTCTTATTAATGTCGGACAGCACCACCATCCCAGCACTGCTGCATGTTCTGTTCGGTGTGTGCACCTATAAACTCGGGGAGGAGAGGGAAGGCAAAAGTAAGAGGGAAAAACTACGTGCTTAAACAAGTCGGCAATTTGGTAATCAGTTAGACCTGTTAGCAATTAGCCTACTCTATTTGGTACATGGATTAATTAGGGGGGGAATTTAACAGAATCTCTAGAGAGGTTTCAGTGCTTTGTTTCTTTGCTCATTATCCAGCACCTGCCACTTGAATACTTTAAACTTCCAGGCAGATATCATTGAAGTCTGTTTGAATATGACCTCCTTTGTTTTGATATCAAGGTGATCTCCACTTCATTTCTTCAAGCAGAGGTTAAACTAAATATTCTTTTTGAAGTTGAATTAGAATGTGCAATGGGAATGGAAAAAGTAATGACAGTGCCTTGAATAGGATCAGACATGGCTGTATTCAAATAAATACGCCCACTGCATGCCTTTGCTTTAAAGCTTCCAGAAGGTGTAAGTTTTCTGTATGGAAACAAGTTAAATAAAAAAGTTACAAAAGTACTGGTAACAAATTCTTTAAATAACAAGGACTGAACACTATTTGTCTAATAATTGAAGCTTTTAGAGAAACATGCATTGGATGAAAATATGCAAATGCAAAGCAATTTATTAAAATAGACTTACACCGATGCACCCTGTCTGACGCTTAAATTGTGATAAAAGTAAGCAAGTTAAGATGCTTATTTTAAATTAGTCTGGAGTTTGCAGCTTCATGATTGACTTAGGCTTTTCAAAATCTGCACTTGACACCAAAAGGGTAGTTATACTTGCCCTTTCTCCATCACTTAGTACACCATCTAGCATCCATGGACACATATAGAAACTATGAGTAAAATTTACCCAAGCTCTGAGCTGGCTGGATGAGCCATGTTAGCATGTTGCAGCACCCTAGCTAATGTGTTGGAAAGAACACTGTAGGCAGCACCAACTTCCACCATTAGCTTGTATTATATCTGACTACTTCAGAAATCACTGTAGCTTATGTTTGTATGTATCAGAACAAGTGGAAATGTAACAGCTTGAAAACCCCTTGGCTTTCAAAAAAGTTGGTTTTCAGATGAGAGCTGTAAGTCTGACTTGTGTTTAAGAGACAGCATGGGACACTTAGTAGAGGCTACGATGTTTTCCTGGGATCAGAGATGACAGTAATTAGTCCTCAAATTTCTTTTCTGGTAGCATGTCTAAGTGCCACCCACAAGGCAACATTTTAGGAGCTATTTCCATACCAAAAAGTAGGCAGGCAAATAAATTTTGGAATTGAGCTGATAAATTATCTAAAACAGCTTTGCAAAGCTAACTCAAACCCGCTGACCTCTGTTTGCGATAGATCATCAGTTGCATCAAACCCCTCAAATTTCCACATGGTATCAAAACTGTGAAAGCTCAAGGAGGAATCCATGTTTCCTGTGCTTTCAGCCTTTGGATGTCCCAGTGTGATTAGCTGTCTTAAATTTCATAAAGGTCAATTTCGTAAAGGTCAAACAGAGGTCCTTCCAGAGGGCAAATCAGGACTCATTTAAGTGCTTTGAATGAGCTTCTGGTATTGGAAACTAGTATTAGATGCCTAATGCTAGGTCATATGATTACAGCCCTCAGTAGCAATGCCAAATAAAGCAATAAAGATCTCACTCCTATAAGTAATGTATTAAATATTTCTCTGTAAGCGGTATTGTTTAGTTACATTAGCCCTATGATAGTACAGTAGATGGACATTGAAATTACTTAGTAATATTTTGGCAAAGTATGTTGTTTTCAAGTCTCAAGAGTAGCTGAACCTTTAAAAGGGAGTTGTGGTGAGACCAGACATAATGGTACCCATGATTGTGTGTGTGTCCCCATCTGCGACCCTCACCCCAGCTCACAACTGTCTATTAAAACTAATTTCTTGAACACTACGCTCAGTTTTCCCCAGAGAAGAGTCACATCTGTCACTTTCCACCCCAAACTGCTTTGTAGTCAAGGGAAAAATAAAACCCTGCACCCCATCTTCTCCAAAGCCTTCTGTGAAGTTCCACAGCTTTCTGTACTCATTGACTTAATGCGTCAAAAAATCAAATATTCTTTCTTTTCAAAAATCTGTTAATTCATTCATGAAGACATATATTATTTAAAAAGTCACACATTTGAGTAGATGCTGTTTTCAAGACTGTTACACTTTTTTAGGCTGCATATAGTCCTGGTCAATTTATATTCAATGCCACTTTCTTGCTTAACTAGCTCTTCTTGTTTTGGATGCTTGCCCTTCTATATTAATGGAGCCAGCAAAAACATGCTTCTCTCCTTTTCTTTGCCAAGGTCATGAATAAGCTGGCCATTGCTTTTATCTCAGCAGTATTCTTCCAAATACAGTATCTGTGCATTAGGAAGTAACTAGGGATAATCAGCAGAGGCTGAGTCTGTGTTCCATCTTGCCTTTTAAATTATTTTGGGTTCTACCTAGAGTCACAGGAATGATTATAGTGCTGAAACTCCAAGCAATTCATCTGTGTTTCTAATATTAATAGATTTTTTTAGATTTGTTGTTATGTTTGGGTCTTCAATGAGACATAATTTAAAGCAAACTGCTGATGTTTTTATACTCTAAAACAATTCAGTAGCTCGATGTCACTTTTGTAAGAAATTTGTGCGCTTGTATCTTGGCTGTGATGCTAACTTGTTATGTGCATTATTTAACTATTAATTAGAAATACAAGGACATTTTGAGTTTGCAGAGTGCTTTGAATTGCATATGTATTATGTAAGGTGTAAATATAATTCTTAATTCCCTTTCAGTGGAAAAAGAATCTCAAAAACATGCACACATCTTGTGCCATGTTTAAATTACAGCCTGTTTTTACTCCAGGTCATACCAATATGCTTGTCTATCAGAGAATCCCTCCTACAGAATTTTGCTGAGTGGAAACACCTTTTTTCTTTAAATACAAGCATAACTAATACAAGCATAAATACAAGCAATAAATAAAGAACTCAGACACGCTAAGGAGTAAAAAGAAACCATACAATACAGATTTAAGTCATCATGGTTAAAAAGCTACTGCAGCTCTTTAAAATCAGCTTTTAAATCTAGCCTGTTGAATTGTACACTTAAACACAACAATTTTATTTATTTATTATCTCTGAAGAACTCTGAAACAGAAAATTCCAAACATGACAAACGTCGTCTCATCATGCATGCAGCCTTGTACTTACGCTTTTCTTTTAACTGAAGGAGGAAAGTGACTGTGGATTTGCAACATTTTGAAATATTACTTCCAAAATTATATGAAATAAGTTTTATAAAGGGATGGAGGAATGAAAATGGAATAATATGTATGTTACTCAGGGAAGAAAAGAAACCTCCTTTGTCTCTTACCTGTTGAAATGATAAAATAAATGTATTGATTTAACTTGCTTTCAGGTTAAAAAATAATAATCAGAAAGCTTCTCATAAAAGATCACAGGAATCTTTCAGCACATATAAAGTTTAGGCATGATGAGAGGGGTTATTTCTTTGGATATAGTTTATCTTCAATAGTAGTCGAACTAACTGTTCAGTCTGTTCACTATGATTTTAATTCAATCACGTCATACTGCTTTTACAATTTTATTTATGTGCATTCTTCTAGTCCAAGAGTTTGTCACAGCGTTCATCTCATTAAATACGGGTACTCACTCAGTAAATATGTGTACTTCCAAGTATGTGTACTTCCACTCAGTAAATATGGGTACTTTCAAAAATGATGCCTCAGTTTAGTAACAGATGCTTCTTAAAATATTTAGAATTTTAAAGTGTAAAGAAGCCGTCAGTAGCATTCTGATTTGTGTATAAATATTTATTTAGCACACGTTCTGGCCAATGTACTGCCCTTGATTTTTGTGCAAAACTTAAAGTAACTTCAATGGAAATTCTGAGCTCATGAGTAGAGAAAAATATGGCTAATTCAGCAACCCAGCTGCTTTTATATCCCAGAATAGCAAGCAGTGCCTCTAGTGAGGGAGGTGGGGAAATATGGGAGTTTATGTCATTCTTAGCTTTCTGTTGCTGGGCTCACATTTCACTAACAGCTCAACTTAGCACAGACTCTGGGGTATCCTAATTCTCTTCAGGGACTTTTAGCTGGATTTATAGCAACTGGAGCAAAACAGTGGTATGAACATAAGAATTCAGTGGCTAGTACCTATAGCTCTAGAAATATTTGCTAGAAATCCTGTGAGAGTGCAACATGAGATGTGAAAAAATTTCTGTGGGGAAAGTGCCTTCTTAAATCCATACCACAGCTTAACCTCTTTAAACATACTGTTTCCAGCTTTTCAAAAATGTCTTTTCTTTTTTATTATTTACTCATTCTACTCTTTCTGTCACAGACACCAGAAATTAATAACAGAGAGACTACATCTAGCAGAAATTCTCCACTGGTAAGAAAATTGTAGAAAACTCTCTTAGGAAGATTTGTAGTACTGTGAAATCCTAGAGTGTATGAGCTGAAAAACCGCTGGGTTAACTAGAGTGTCGCAGAAGAATGACAAAATTTCAGATCAACCTTTCAAAATAATATGACTTAGATTTAGTTATGTAGCTGACTGTCCATAAGCTCAAATATCCAGAAATAAGACCTCAAAAACTAGAATGGCTGGAAAATCAAGCACACTTTAAGTATTAAGCTAAGTGTTTCCAGACAAGTTGGATTTGCTCTGTTATGTGAATATGCATTATATTGTTCTAAGTGACAGTACATCAAGACAAGAACTTTAATTAATAACCTCTCCCTCTTAAGTGTGCAACTCTGTATCTTATCTTGCTTGCTGCACACTATTCAAGCACTTTATGAAAGCAGCATTATTAATTTCCTTTAATCTTTGTGCAGGCTCTCAATGTATTAGCAGAGTGCTGCACAAATAATAACTAGTTCTATTTCTGCAAAGCTCTCCACATGGTGTTATTTTCCCTGTTCTACTAAGGGGAAACCGAATAAGAGTTTATGGCCAAAAAAAAAAACAAACAACCTTTAGCAATGACTACTTAATTTTACATGCATTATACTACATTATAAATTCAAGTACAGGCTCTATTGACTACACCTGAAACTCTAAGATAGTATAGCTACAAGTCACATACAGGGTTTTGAGCTGGCAACCAAAACTGAAGAACACAGTGACAAGATGACTGTGGAAAGTCATCTTCAAATGTTTTCCTTAACATTGCAGAAGAACTTTTCCAGAAGATGAGGGAGAGGGCCCAGTTTTTCAAGTCCTGAAGGATTTTTCCTTTCTAGTGATTTGGTAATTTCCTGCTGTTAATACTGCAGACTTGTCTATAACAAGACCTTCTACACTAACATGTAGAAATTTAGTTACAAGTTATTTTTAAACACGCTCAAGACATACTTTCCTCCACAGCTGTGTGTAAGATAAAGCCTTTTAATTTGCTTTCTCCTGATTTCTAAATTCTATAATTTAATCCATAAAGTGTTTCACTATGGCATTCTGACTAGCACAAAATGGCATTCTGACTAGCACAAAAGGTAATCAATTCTATCTTTTTTTAACAGTCCTTATACCACAGGCCCCACATTTCTAACAGGGGAGGATTTTCAATTTAGAGAGCTCCTCTACTGCATACATCCTCAGTAACCAAATCAGATCCTATTTTCCTAGTACTCTGATCAAAGATCTAAGATGCCTTATATTTAAAAATAATAATCATGAAAAAGAAATGTTTTGTGCCACTTGATATGTTTTCAGAAGCAATGCTATCAGTTTGGCACTGCAAGTAGTATTCCACCATATTAATTATTAGGACACACAGTACAAAAATAAAGTTTGCTTTATCTTTTATTACTACTTACTATAAACTACCAAGGTTTGCTTAACTACCCTAAATACCCAAACCATCCAGTGGATAAGGAGACACTGTCTACTACATCACAGCTGGTCAGTTTCTTGCATACTCATGTACTGCTCCTCATACCACACTTTCAAATGGCTGGCTCCAAACTCACCAGTTCCCCAGCCCCATACGTGGGCCCTCAGACCTCTTTCACGTATTTTCCTACCAAGACACACATCCCCTTTGCATATACTTTTCTAGTTTAAAATTCCCACTCACCAGCACACCATATTCTTCTTCATTACTCATGCATCTCATGTACAGCCCCACAATTTACTTTCCTCTGTAGTCAGGCATTCAGAGAATCGTAGATTTTTTTGGGACAGGTTCTCAAGGCACCATTTTGCATATACTGTGGCAGCAGGTATGTGACAAACAGCTCTGTGACCTTCCGAAAGTCACATATCAGGTTTCACAGATCCATATGAATTAGGATCTATATATCCAGTGTGTGTATATATATATATACACACACACACACACTATATATATATATATATAGTATAGTATACTATACTGGAAAGATTCCAGCGAAAAGGAAAAATTTCAGCCACATACACAAATTATGTCAGGTGTGCAACAGAATCAAGTCATACATTAGCAGATCCAGGAAGAAAACAAGAACTGAAATGGCAGAGTACAAAATTAAAACAGCATTCAAAAACCTGCGGTATCTCATGGCAGACAATGTTCATGTTCGAACAGTGGTTTCTGAATAAGGAAATGATCAGTTCTACTAGTGTGTGATTTTGTTGGTGTAAGGCTGATTAATCCTCCATTTTCATAGACTTTGAAGATTTACTTTTAAAATAGATGCTAAAAAAGATGCTGTTTAGAAGCTGCTTGACAGATTTAGTGAAGAAGCCTAATTAATATGCTTAGCCTGGAGAAAATAAGGTATATGAGAACACAAAAGAGTCACATCTGGAATTTCAGTTTTCCTTACAATAATCGTCTCTCAGATGCATCTTACCCATAGCTACTGGATGACAAAATCAGGCTATTAAGTTCAAACTTACACTTAAAAACTCCACATAACTTTGTGTTAGAAATAGGAACCATGACCCCTTTAGTTACTTACAACATCTAGACATTTTGAACATTATGACAAGGGGCAATTAGGACCAAAACTATAGTTTTTATTGATTCAAGAGTCATCCAACTGTCCTTACGTAAGCATTACTCAAGTGAGGTACTGTTATGAGACGACAACTCTGCGTTTTACATTTGTGCTAGAAGAAAGCCAGGAAAACTGAGCATTAATTCCAACATCACAATGCAGCCAAAGGTCTGATTAATTTCAATTAAGTTTCTTCTGTGTCTGTTTCCCATTTGCCTCATCAACTTTTCTTGTTGGCTGTAGGTACAGTAGCGAGAGTAGATCACAGACAAGTGACAACCTAATCGCTCAGCAGCTACAAAAACAATAAAATGCTTTTTCTGTCTTTTCCGATGGCTTTTTTTTCCCAGTTGATTTTTTCCCCCTATACATATTTTGCAAGTTGTGACTTTCTGCAAACACTGCAAGGATAGTACAGCAATCATGTAGAGTTGCAAATGTTTTAAAGCTAACCATAGCTCTATTTCCTAGGTAGAAAATGGACTAAGTGATCAGATAGTACTGCAGTTCCAGGGAATTTAGTACTGCATACTCCATTTGCCTTACAAAAAAAAAGGTCCCTTTAACCTGTCTCAGTTTATATATAAGTATATAATAAATATATAAATATTGACCCTTTTTTATATCACATAGCACTTCCTCAAAGCTGAATGCAGTTTGATAAGTTCTCATGAAGGAAGTTCAATATTAACACAGAAAGACCCACCCTTCTCCTGTTTACAATACGCTTCAGAGATTGAAGGCTTAAACTTGCCTGGGATCATGATGGAAAATGACTAACCTACTAATGACCAATGTGAAATAGGATTCTTAACACTGGGAAAATCCCTGTAGCTCAGATTCACAAAGGTACTTTGAGAACTTTACTGTTGACTTCAAGAGACAGGATTTCAATGTTAGATTTTTTTCCCAACTCTTAGAAACCTCTTTACCTCTTTCTAGCTGGTTTATGCTGTAATTCTGCTAAAATTATGAATTTATACTGGCATAAAACTTTGGATAAAAAGAATAGAGAGCTAGATACACAAAAAGGTCATTACCGCCCTTCTGGAATCCCATGGAAACCAAAGATTACTGTCTGATTAATTTAGAAATTAATGTAATACTTTCCACCTGGCTATCCTTCAAAGCTACCTTTCTGTATTATCTTCCTCCATTTTACTCAAATCAATATTTTTCAGAACATACCAAGCTTACTGTTCTCAAAACATTACACTCAAACAAATTTTATAAAATGACTGACTTCTTAAAAACGGATCTTACTCTCTTTAAACATATTTATACTTACTTTTTTGCCATAGAAGTAAAGAAACAAAGCCTATTTGTTCAAACACACAAAGTGCTATTTTGATTCCAAGTTTTAGACTTCTCTGCATACTAAACATTATAATTTCAATACTCTAGTTTGCACATAAAGTATACAACAGAAGTGCAATATAAATAAAATAGTTTATTATAAGAGCTCTACAATACACTTTCAAAACATCTTATACAGTATTCTCTTTCAATATGAAACAATTCACATGGGGAGAAAAAAAATCTCAATATATAACTATTGTCATTCTTAAGATACTGAATTAGCCTGTCATACAAAAATCATAGTAACTGAATCTTCCTTAGTTGTATTCTCTCTCAAAATAGGAAAAAATAATACACAAAACTAAAATAAGAACTGCCTTCATCCTTCATTTATACCAACTACTATAAAGCTTATGCCACAGCAAGACCTACATAAATTGCTTCAAGAAATAATAATAATTAAAAAAAAGTTTATTTAAATAAATACATATCTATTTAAATAGTGAAAAGAATGTATTTTACAGTTATATTAGTTTAGATATAGAATAAAAAACTTCATGTTTCAACTATTCAGAAATTGTGTAACAAATGAAAATATAGTAAAAAGTAGTTTCTTTAGAGAAAAAACAAACTTCATTCTTGTTCTTGGTGAATAAAGCTCCACTGCACTTACACTTTTTGCCAGCCCCACAGGCACAATGGGCAAAGCTCTCTACTTACCAGAAGTAAAACTACAGACTCTATTAACACAAAACCAGAAATACTTGATTTGAGCTAAGTCATTTTCAGTCTCTAATATTTAATGTAACAAGAACATGACTTCCCAACAAAACTGCTTGTCTGAGCTATTGTCACGACTTAAGAGAACACTCTTTTACTGGTGCAATACGCATGTCAGAAGGAACAGATAGCAACTGTATATGTAATATTCATTATAATTTCTTGCCCTCTTTTCGTGTAGAAAATTCAGTATAGCATGAATTGGAAAAAAAAAAAAAAGAAAAAAAAGAGAGAAAACTTGGAAAAGCAAGACGTTGCAAGAAGTAGAAACGAAGTGATAAAAGGGATTAAATGATTATCAGCCCTGCTACTTTAGCAGTCTACTCATATTTTACCATAAATAAGGTAAAAATGTAATTCCTCACCCACAGATTTCCAAGCATATTGCAAATATCCAGTTCATTTTTCTCTTTATTAACTGTTCTATAATGCTACTCAAGTTTTTTTTATTAAACATTCTTCCCCACTTCCTCAACTTTGTTCTTTTTTTGCATCTTCTTCACCTAAATGTAACAGGGTTTTTTTGTTTGCTTGCTTTTAAAGCATGAACTAAATACAGCAAGCATATGCAACACTTGCATATTTGTTTGCAATGTACAGGAAGCCAGAAGAAAGTAAAAGGACCATTTCCTGTATTCTGGAAATTACCTTTTTATCATTACTTTTGGATCGTTATCGTTGGGCAGTGTCATAAAATACTACACAGGAAAAGGTAGGGAGCTCTGCAGATTGCTGCAACACCATCAATACTGTAAGAATGTTTATTTATAAATACATTTAAAGAAAAGAAATGCAAAGTACCTTTTTTATTGCTTTTTTGCTTTGTTTTTTTTTTTACCATTATCTCACTGTCATCACATATTATAATCAAGTACACAGTTCTGAAGACAGCAAAAACTCTTCATCAGGTCTTCTTCATAACATAAAAAAAGATAATCCTTTTCAGTCAATTATTCAATGTAACATAAGCCTTTTAATAATTATGCAACCAAAAATGTTAATTTATGGTTTCATGGGACGGTATCCAGTTTCAATGAAAACAATACATTCCCTTGTTGTTGCTCAGTGGAACTCAGCTTTAATCTTTCTTTAAAGTGAGTAAGGTGATGTCTCTTCAAATGTGGGGACTGTCTGAAATTTTTACCACAAACTGAACATTCAAATGGCTTCTGTCCAGCATGCATTAGGTAATGTCTTTCAAGCTTAGAAGGTGATTTGAAAGTTTTAAAGCAGATACTGCACTGATACACTTTCTTAACATCACTTTTTTCAATCCCATCAGAAAAATCATGCCAATAACTGTAACAGCTTTGCTCTGTTTCCAACAATTTACTACACAAATACGGCTGTGTGTTTCTCCTGCTGGTGTCAAGAACAAAGTCCCCTGACTCAATTTCAACTTTGATTTCAGCTGCTTGTTTTGACTGAATCAGTTCAAAATCTTGAAAGCCAGCTGCCTGTGAAGGTGTTTGAGAATAACCCGAATAACCCACAGGCTGAGAAGACTTAAATTCAATGTGATCTCCCTGATGATTGAAAAGTTTGTTCAGATTTTCAAATTCTACCTGGCAAACAGAGCTTTTATAGGGGTTCTTTTCAGTATGGGTGAGCTGATGTCTTTTTAAGTGAGCTGACTGTCTAAATGTCTTCCCACAAACATTACAGCCAAAGGGCTTCTGTCCCGTATGTATAAGATAATGTCTTTGAAGTTTGGATGAAGATGGAAAGATTTTTTCACATCTGTCACATTTACACACTTTGTGTCTGTTATGTATATTTTTAGTAGGAGCTGAAAAAGCACAGTGAAGTACTTCTGGATTATCAAAGAAGCCATCATCTGATGAACCATAAAAAGCATCATCCTTATTATGCACTGAATCATCGATGTTTAACATGCGTTCATCAGTAAGCATACCTTTTAAATTAATTCCTACTTCAAGAGGTTGTAGATGCTCTTGCCAAGATAATGGCATGGCAAATATTCTTTTTGCCCGATTACTAACTGCTTTGTGCATGTCAAGCTTGCTACAGCAGTCCTTGAAAAATTTAGTGGAAGCATTCTTATCAGAACGCTGATTTCTAACTGCAACCAGGTCAGGACTTTTAAAGTAACCTGATTTCATTTTTTTTCTGCCAGTCACAGAAAAATCTGATGCCTTTCCTCCAGTATGCTTCAGCTTCATCAGGATCCTATTTTTCATGCTGACTGCGTGGCTGAAAGCTGTTGTGCAGTTATTTGAACTTTTGCCGTCTCTCAGGTAACATTTGTGCAAGTTTAGAACCTGCTCTGTTTCAAAACACTGTTTGCACATTGGGCACTGAAAGGGTACAATATAAATTGAACGAACATCACGTGGGTCATTCTCCTGGGACTTGTAAGGGTCATTCTCAAAACTATCCACCTTTCCTTCCAACAGTTTCTGCGGTCTGAGATATTTGTGAGTCTTTCCTTTGTATATGATATTGGGGACAGTCTTACTTCTGACATGGAGCTGTTTGTGCTTCATGAGCTTGCTCTGTATTTTAAACCCCTTCTGACAAAAGCAGCACTGAAAAGGCCTTTCTTCCGTGTGTGTGAGCTGATGGATTTTCAAATGGGTTGACTGTCTGAAAGATTTACCACATGAAGAACACTTAAAAGGTTTCTGGCCAGTGTGAATAAGGAAGTGTCTTTCTAGCTTAGATCTTGAAGGAAATGTCTTGTTACACGATTCACAAGCATGAGTTTTCTTTCTCCTTCTGGTACCATGTAGATGATCTGCCTTGAGGCACTGATGCAGCATCCACCTCTCTTCAGTTGTAAAAGACTTCCAGCACACAGAACATCGAAATATGCCACAAACGACCCTGTCTTGCTCGGAATCCACAGATTTTTCTGCTTGCTTGATATCATTCTGATAATTTGCATTGTGAAGCTGCTGATGCTTCAAGAAAGTAATTAAGTTTTTGAAGTTCCTATGACAAACAATACACTTAAAAGGCAAATTATGGGTTAACTGATGCCTGTCCAGATGGACTAACTGCCTAAATGTTTTATGGCACACGTGACATTCAAATGGCTTTTGACCAGTATGTATCAGATAATGCCTAGCTAATTTTGATGGAGTTTCAAACTGTTTATAGCAAGTGTCACAAATATATGGCTTTTTCTTGGGTATCCTGTTAGCCGTTACACACTGCTGTACTTTTAACATTTTTAAAAAGCAATTACACCTTGCCTACTGTTAATTTCTTCAGATAAGTATTTCAAGTGAAATCATCAATTGCCCACTAAGATGGAAGGCTGTAGAAGCAGCAAATTTTCTTAGAGGAGAGATATTCTTAAATCCCACAGGTCCCTAAAATAAGAAAAAGAGTATTACTTTAGCCATAATTGCTCAAGTTTGTCCCTTATTTTCTACATAAGAGACCAAAAGCATCTGAATTAGAATACTGCTCACTTAATTTAGCTTAAAATGCTTTCCTCATAGCAAAGTATTTACTTGTTCTGTTACATGATATGGAAAAACTTAAACTCATTTCATCTGAAAAGTAGTCATCTGTGCTGTAATGCAGGTATTACGCACTCCTGCCACTTATTTCTAGGTCATATACAGTTTAACTACCTTATGACGTTTAGGCTATTTGCAAATAAAGGATATTCTTTAAAAAAATATATATATATTGTAATAAATTTCTCCCCTACAACAGTACTTCGAAATCCCACATACAATTTTATAACAGAAAGTGCTAGGAGCTAGGGATTCTTGCACTTCAAAATAAAAATTAAATGAGTGCCGTGTTTGTGGGAAATGAATATTAAGAACATATTGAAACAAAACAAAACAGTTACTATTCACATTTGTGTGTTTTATTTTGTCAACTGAATGCAGAACAAACTAATCATTTTTGCTTTATCTCAGGATGGCAAGCATCAGAGCCAGCCACCAAGTGTAGCAGAGTGGAACCATAAGCTATCACCAGAACAAGGATGGAACGCAGGCTACATTCACTGTATCACAACCAAACCAGAGTGCCTGAGTTGTGATACTTATCCATGCATATGCTCTTTTGTCATCATAAATATACACATTATCTTAAATCATCAGTGAATGTTAATTTATATATATATATATATATATATATATATATATAAATCACGAAACAGCCAATTTTGATTTTCCTCATTTTCAACACTTGGGCAACCTGTGTCTCAGCTAAAGAACAATGATTTGCAAACAAAAAACTTCTTATACACTCAATTACTTGCATCTTTATTAAAATATTCACAGGAACCTGTGTGAGAGACAACCTCCAACAGGGTCTTAAGCACTTCCACTAAGGGGGTTCTTTAGCCTCAGCAGGGCTCCCTCTCCAATGCTTGCCCTTCTCACCAAGCTTCTACTTGTGCTCAGCTGAACCCTTCTTTACTATGAAGTTACTTCTCTTGTCCTTCACTCCACTGAATGTAGAAAACAACTAAAGGTTGTTCTTTGTGACAACTGTGTATTCACAGTCTTCTTTCTGTCCTTTTTTTTTTTTTTTTTTTTTTAAATAGAACAACCTTGTGTTTTTGTTTTTGTTTTTTAAGTGTTGTTTTTATGCTTACTTTTTTTTAAAGACAGGATTGGTCTTTTTAATCATCTCTGGACTAGTTTCAATTGGTCACATCCATCCTAAATTGCAGCATCTAAGGCAGATGACATATTTCAGTCCACAAGAATAGTATGAATAACAGCATGAAAATACCTTACCGTTATTACCTATGTTCCTTAATATAGAAAGGGAAAGTGATGTAGGGAGCAAACTTTAAAGCAGTAGCATAATAGCTAGAACACCTGACAACTCTGTTGCAGAATACATTTTTTCTGACTATAATTTTGCTACTACAAACTCAAAAATGGTATTTTGATACAAGTCACAAATCATGCATTCTTTCTATATACCAGCAGAATAAAAAAAAACAAAACATTTTTTCCAGTGTCTCTAAAAGCACTGCTTCTTCCCAAAGAGGCAGTACCCTAGTTTTTAAAAATTCAGAAATACCTGAAAAGTCCATTTAATGTAATTCCAAAGAATAAAAGCCTACTGCAGTGGAAAGCAAGTTATGATGAGATTCAAGATGTGCACAGAAGACTGAAAATATCTGGTAAATCAAGTTTTTTCTTACACTTAATAGAAAGAAACCTGGTCATCTGATAGGATCCTTCCATCCCTCATAGATATGACCCTATATAATTGTGGGCCTTATTAATAATGCTTGGATGTATGCCTTTGATGCAGTTGTCATTGCACTGAGGAATTATGTAATCTCACTCCTTTGATAGAACTTGACAATACTGTGGAGCAGATGAGAAAGTCAACTTTTCCTTTCCTATTCTCTTCGTACAGAATTTTAACAGCTACTCAGTTCCAGTCTTTTGAATGAACGACACTACACAACACTCTTAGGAGAATCCTTTTTCCTCCCAGTTGTCACATCACTTGAAGGTAGGGAGGTTGCAGTGAGTATGTAGCAGCACAAACTAGAAAGCATTTGCTATAGTGAAGCTACAGGCAGGTAGGCTGAGAAAAGCAGTGTATTTCTCTGCTGTGCTGGAAGTTCCTGTACAGCTGTGGTTCAAGGCAGCCTCCATTAGCAGGGAAAGAAAGCCTCCTGAGAAAGAACTGTAAAGACTGATGAATTTTAGCTAACGTGCTGTCATACAGATCTAATTTACACATCAGGAAAGTACTCAAGCGGTACAGTGACATGCAAAGAAAAAAGTCCAAAGTGAGAGACAGCTGTGGCATATTACACAAGGGATTTTGTATTTAGCTTATAGATGTATTAAAGATTCTATCTGATGAATGAGGAGAAGTGTTCTGTAGTACAGGATGTCAAAAGCAGAGCAGAGCTTTTTACTGTGGTCTTCTGCCAATGAAAGACTGAAGGCTAAAGTGAGGGAAACTTAGGCAGTGCAAAAGGAGGAGAAAGGTGTTAAGATGGGCGTTACTGTGTGGCCCAAATATATTTCCAAATCTTCTTTAATAAGGACATTTCTCTGTATCTATTTCAGGGTGATCTGTGCCTTGCACATCTAAGGAATAAACACACAGCTGCTAAAGATCAAAGAACAAAAGACAAGCTTGGAATACTCTCTTCTGCCAGCCCTGGAAGTACATAGACTCATCCTATTTAGAGATTAAATTTATGGACTGGGCCCAATTTAATACTAAATTGACACTACTTTTCATCTCGGCTGCAAGGTCATGCAGAAAAATAGGATGAAGATGTAGGCCACTGAAGGTTCACAGAAGACCTTCTTATGTCAAGTATTACTTAAATATGTATTATGTTTATCAACCTTCCAGATGACAGCAACAAGCTGAAAACACAATGGAAAAAAATTCTGAATTCTAATCTTGCCTTTACTAATCAGAGAAGGTTCAGGGAAAAAGAAAACAAAAACCAGGAAGTGCACTTTAAGGAAAGGAAACACAAGATTTTCTATTTACAAAGAATAATCAACTGGAAGGGGAACAACTTAGTAGGTAACAGTTGAACAGAAGAGACCTGGAGACTATGTTGGAACAGAAGCTGGGTATACCAATAACGTGCTATTACACCAGGCTGTATAAACATAAATAAAGCTTGAATGGCACATAAGTCTCCCATGCTACTGCTTAGAATTCAGCTGAAGTACGCTATCCTGTTTTGAGTACTGCCCTTCAAACTGAGTCAAGCACATAAACTAATTGGAATGAGTCCAGAGAACACGATAGAGAATGATCAGAGCTTAAATGCGTAATATAAAACTTTAAAAGAACTGGAAGTGTTTAAGTTAAAGACGACACCTGATTAAAAGCAAAACAAACACCAAACAAACATAGAAGTCAGCTGAAAACAAAAATAAAGCCATTCCCAAAGTCATTTATAGATGTGGCTAGAAATTCAAGTTATTGGAGAGAGGATTTAAGTACACTATCCTTATATTTACACAATTTTTCTTAATAAGCTGTCAAGCAAGTTGTGGGGGAACTGTCCTACCTCCAACAGTGGAGGTCTTCAAAAAGGGCTGTATAAAGATCTCTCAGTTCCCTCACTCACACAGTAGACCCTGCTTTGATGCACGGGAATAAATGAAAAATTCATATCCTGCCTTCTTTTCCTATGGCTCAATAATGTAATTCAAAACAAACCACCTACAAGTTGAAAATTCAGTCCAAATTCCAAATTTGCAACTAAAGGATTGTTCTGTATTGTTAGTGTATTCTCCAGACCCTCTAGAAAAGCTAGTGGCTGTAGCCTTCCTGACAATTACAAAATTTAATAATAACAATAATAAATGCATTAAGAAAGATAAGTGCCTTTTGTAACATTAACTGCAAAACAGGTGAAAAATCTAGCTGCTGACCTACCAGACACATAGCATGCAACAGAAACAAGCGTCTGAGCACTGAGACAAGTGCGCTGCTCACTGCATTTCCTCACCAGCCTTCCCTATGGAAAAGTTAGGTTGCAGCATTGGGGGTAAAACACAGTTTACCAGCAGTGTAATCATCACCTTTATACAGAAATCAGCATCACGTGTCACAGCTCCTCAAGGCTAGCACATCTTACCTTATCCCCATTTTCCATGTATTTTTTTAAAGCATTCTCTGAAACAAACCCAAAAACACAGGTGAGGGAAAAGCAGGGCTAGTTTGACAGCAAAACTAAGTTCTGCGGAAGGGGCTTAGGACCTTTCCACCCCCAAACGCCAGAAAAGCTACCCACTCCTCTCCCCCCCGCTCTCACAACTCTCTTAAATACAGTTAAAAGCAACCAACGAAGCGGCTCCTACAGAAAGCAGACAGCGAACGGCCCCACAGCGGCCGGCAGCTGTCCCACGGCAGAAAGCGGTGTCCCTGCTATAGGGCCCAGCCCCGAGCTGCCCACCGCCTACCGGGGCCGCGGTACCGGCAGCAGCATCGCCCGGCGGCTCTGCCCTGTCCCGGCGCGCCGAGCCCGCATGCCGGGCAAGGGGAGGGTGCAGGGGAGGGAGCGACCTGAAGCAGCAGCCACCACACCTCCACCTTCCTCGGCCCGCCCGCGGCGGCCGTCGCCTAAACGCTTCCCCCCGGATGGCGCCCGGCCGCCGGGACGCCGGGAAACCCGGGCCGCGGCTTTCCGTTCCCCCGCGAAACCCGGCCTGGCCGCCCGCCCCCTGCGGCTCCCCCGCGCCGGGCACCCCGAGGGGGCGAGGGGGCTGAGGTCGGGCCGGGCACGGGGCCCCGTCCCGCGGGCGAGGGTTTCGTGCTCGCCCTGCCCTGCCCGACACCCTGCCGGTGGGGTGATGAGTTCTGCGTGCCTAATGGCACGCGTTGTTCCCCACAAGCAGGACGCGTTTTATACTGAAGCGTCACAAAATAATGGATTCCCAGTGGCCACAGGCTGCTGGACGGAACCCTGCTGGTGGAATTACATTGTGGTGCAACCGCTGGACAACAAGGACAAAGCCTGAGGTCTAGGACATTGGGAAGTGACCCTGGGAAAGGAAGAAGACTCTCCAAAAAGATACCCAATAACCTGTGCACACAGCAGTAATAGTTCTGCAGAGTTTTGTCTCTCTTCTGAAAGAGAGAAGGGCCAAGGAAATGCAGGAGATATGGGTGGAAGAACGCAGCTGGAGAAACTGGGGGTGCCAGATGGGCCGAGGCCCACGGCTGCTGCTGCTGGGCAGTGGCTGACCTCAGGTCTGCCAGACAAAGGCCAAAACAGCCAGATAAAAGCAGAAGCTTTTTATTTCAGAAAGGAACATGCAGATGGTACAGCAGTGAATTAGAGATTCACCACAAAAGTCTGTTAATAATTAATAGAACGCAAGAATATGGATGAGGCTGATACTGTGCTCAGACTGCTGATTATTATGCTGACGGGCACTGTGCTGCTCTATTCCCCTTTATCTGAATCCATCTCCTTTCTCCAACTCTGCTTAGACCGTAGCAGCTTTGGCACTTGGCACAGAGCATTCCTAGTCACAGACACATATTTACCTTTAGAGTAAACATGGGTGGGTTTCCACATCTCTGCCACTGTTCTCCCACTCATGCAGCTCCCATATTCAGACAGCAGGACCAAATGGTGCTGCAGTACCCCCACAACTCTTCTTCACAGAAGAGGGGATCAGCATTTTTGTACAGTGCCTAGAGTAATGGGGTCCTGAGCACTGGCAGCATCTTAATATAGTAATTATAAATGGATACCCAGAAGTGTCCTGGTATAGTATGAAAAAAAGTTCCACACAATGAGCATTTATCGTTGCTGTTTTCTTACTGTGGTACCTCAGTGAGCAGAATTCAGTAAATTATTGGATATTTATCTAGAAATGACTGGATATTTATCTGCAAAGCAGCAATATCCAGCCAATAAATATATAAATAAAATGAGTTTGGGAAATGACATAAAGATTCAAGTTTCAGGGCAAATATATATATATAAATATATAAATATAAATATATATATATATATTAGCCTAATGACATTGTGAAAAAGTTTTCCTCATGGACAGATTGCTTCACACATGATTTTCAGTTTCTTTTTATACGCTTCAGGAAATGGAATCATAGAATCATCACAGAATCACAGAATTTTCTAGGTTGGAAGACACCTCAAGATCATCGAGTCCAACCTCTGACCTAACACTACCAAGTCCTCCACTAAACCATATCACTAAGTTCAACATCTAAACGTCTTTTAAAGACCTCCAGGGATGGTGACTCCACCACTTCCCTGGGCAGCCCATTCCAATGCCTCACAACCCTCTCAGTAAAGAAGTTCTTCCTAATATCCAACCTAAAACACCCCTGGCACAACTTTAGCCCATTCCCTTTCATCCTTTCACCAGGCATGTGGGAGAATAGACCAACCCCCACCTCGCTACAGCCTCCCCTTAAATGTAGTTATAAAGAGCGATAAGGTCGCCCCTGAGCCTCCTTTTCTCCAGGCTGAACAAACCCAGCTCCCTCCACCGCTTCTTGTAGGACTTGTTCTCCAGACCCCTCACCAGCTTCGTCGCCCTTCTCTGCACTCTTTTGAGCACCTCCATGTCCTTGTAGCGAGGGACCCAAAACTGAACACAGAACTCAAGGTGCGGTCTCACCAGAGCTGAGTACAGGGGGACAATCACTTCCCTAGACCTGCTGGCCACACTGCTTCTTATGCAAGCCAGGATGCTGTTGGCCTTCTTGGCCACCTGAGCACACTGCTGGCTCATATTCAGCCGACTATCAACCATCACTCCCAGGTCCTTCTCTGCCTGGCAGCTTTCCAGCTCCACTCATCTCCCAGCCTTTTAGCTCTGCTCGGGGTTATTACTCCCCAGGTGCAGGACCCAGCACTTGTTGAACTTCATACAGATGACCTCAGCCCATCAGTCCAGCCTATCCAGATCCTCCTGCAGAGCCTTCCTACCCTCGAGCAGATCGACACATGCACCCAACTTGGTGTCATCTGCAAACTTACTGAGGGTGCACTTGATCCCCTCATCCAGATCATCAATAAAGATATTAAAGAGGACCGGCCCCAGCACTGAGCCCTGGGGGACGCCACTCGTGACTGGCCTCCAACTGGATTTGACTCCATTCACGCCTGGCTATCCAGCCAGTTTTTAACCCAATGAAGCATACGCCAGTCCAAGCCACGAGCAGCCAGTTTCTTGAGGACAATGCTGTGGGAAACGGTGTCAAAAGCCTTGCTGAAGTCAAGGTAGACCACATCCACAGCCTTTCCCTTGTCCACCAAGCGTGTCACTTTGTCATAGAAGGAGATCAGGTTCGTCAAGCACGACCTGCCTTTCATAAACCCATGCTGACTGGGTCTGATCGCCTGCTTCCCCTGCAAGTGCCACGTGATGACACTAAAGATAATCTGCTCTATGAGCTTCCCTGGCACTGAGGTTCAAACTGACAGGCCTGTAGTTTCCCAGGTCTGCCCTCCGGCCCTTCTTGTAGATGGGCGTCATGTTTGCTAGCTGCCAGTCGACTGGGACCTCCCCCAATAGCCAGGACTGTTGATAAATGGTGGAAAGCGGCTTGGCCAGCTCCTCAGCCAGCTCTCTCAGTATCATCAGCTGGATCCCATCTGGCCCCATCAATTTGCGTACATCCAAGTGCTGTAGCAGGTCAGCAGCCATTTCCTCATGGATAGTGAGGGCCACATTCTGCTCCCCATCCCCTCCACCAGTGGGCAGTTGGTCAGGGTAGTGGGTATCCAGAGAGTAACTGGTTTTGCCACTAAAGACTGAGGCAAAGAAGGCATTAAGCACCTCCGCCTTTTCCTCATCTTTCGAAACTAAGTTCCCCCCTGCATCCACTAAAGGCTGGAGATTCTTCTCAGTCCTCTGTTTTGCATTGATGTTTTTGTAAAAACATTTTTTGTTGTCTTTGACAGCAAAGTAGTAGCCAGATTTGACAGCAGTAGCCAGATTGAGCTCCAGATGAGCTTTGGCCTTTCTAATTTTGTCCCTGCACTGCCTCACAACATCCTTATAGTCCTCCTGAGTGGCCCGCCCTCTTTTCCAAAGATTGTAAATCCTCTTTTTTCTCCTAAACTCAAGCTCTGTTCAGCCAGGCCAGTCTTCTTCCACGCTGGCTCGTCTTTGGGCACGTGGGGACAGACCGCTCCTGCGCCATTAAGATTTCCGTTTTGAAGAGCACCCAGCCTTCCTGAACTCCTCTGCCCTTCAGAACCGCCTCCCAAGGGACTCTACCAACCAGTGTCCTGAACAGTTCAAAGTCGGCTGTCCGAAAGTCCAATACAGTGGTTTTACTGGTCCCCTTCCTGGCTTCTCCAAGAATGAAGAACTCTTACCATTTCATGGTCACTCTGCCCAAGACAGTTTCCAACCACCACATCTCCCACCAGTCCTTCTCTGTTTGTGAAGACAAGGTCTAGGGGGGCACCTCTCCTGGTAGGCTCACTAACCAGCTGCATCAGGAAGCTATCTTCCACGCTCTCCAGAAACCTCCTAGACTGCTTTCTCTGGGCTGTGTTGTGCTTCCAGGATATATCTGGGAAGTTGAAGTCCCCCACAAGAACAAGCGCTGACGATTTCACAACTTTTGTCAGCTGCCTGTAGAACTCCTCATCAGTCTCCTCATCCTGGTTTGACGGTCTATAACAGACCCCCACCAGGATGCTCCTAACCCATAAGGACTCAACCTTACCATTCCCAGCCTCAAGGTCCACGACATCAAAACTCTCTCTGATATAGAGAGCCACACCACCACCCCTTCCATGCTGCCTGTCCCTTCTGAAGAGCCAGACATTGCAGCACTCCAGTCATGAGAGTGGTCCTACCACATTTCCGTGATGGCAACCAAGTCGTAGCCTGCCTTCTGCATGATGGCTGCCAGCTCCTCCTGTTTGTTACCCATGCTGCGTACATTAGTGTAGATGCACTTCAGTGGGGCCATTGCCTTCTCTCCCAGCCTTGCCATTGTTCCCTCTGGCACAGCTCTAACAAGCCTTGTTTCAGCCCCGTCCCTCTTCTTACCTAGTTTAAAGCCCTCTCAATGAGCCCCACCAGCTCCTGGCCTAGGATCCGTTTTCCCCTTAGAGATAGGGACCTGTCTGCGGCCATCAGGCTGGGTGCCAAGTAAAGCGCCCCATGCTCAAAAAAAAAATTTCTGTGTTGGCACCAGCCTCTGAGCCACGTTTATCAGGTGGGCTTTCCATGTTCTCTCTGTACCCCTCCCTGCCACTGTAGGGATGGACAAAAACACCACCTGTACTCCCGCTCCATCCACTAACCGTCCTAGTCCCCTAAAGTCCCGTTTGATGGTCTTCAGGTTTCTCTCTTCAGTGTCATCACTGCCAGCCTGGACTATTAAAAGAGGGTAATAGTTAGAGGGGCGAACCAGGTTGGGAAGCTTTCTGGCAATGTCCCTGACCCTGGCCCCAGGGAGGCAGCAGACTTGCCTATGGGTAGGGTCAGGCTGACAAATAGGTCCCTCTGTTCCCCTGAGAAGGGAGTCGCCCACAACAATCACCCTTCCTTCTGTCTTGGTGGAGGCAGTCCTGAGGCGTGGAGTCAACTTCCTCGCCCTAGGCATCCTCCTGGGTAGACTTTCTACCTCTTCCTCAGCTACCGGTCTCTCAAGCTCCAGGGCCTCAAACCTGTTGCATAAGGGCACCTGGGAAGGTGCAGCCAGTAGGGGGGCATCGCCTGCGATGTCGAGCAGGGATCTGTTTCCATTCCTCCTCAACTCCTAGGTCCCCTCCCTCTGCCCGACACCAACAGGGCAGGGGGTCCACCCACGTCTGGGGTGTCTCATCCCAGCACCCGTCCTTCAGGCCGCACAGGGGGCGTTGTTCCACAAGTCTATCTCCCGCTCACACTCCCTGATATCCCTCAACCTCTCAACCTCCTCCTTGAGTTCTGCCACGAGGTGGACCAGGTTGTCCACCTGCTCGCACCTCATGCACACAGTCTCTTTGCCCCCACAGGTGGTAGCAACAGGCTCAGGCACTCCCTGCACCCAGAGACCTGAACTGCCACAGTTTTGAGTGGGCAGTTGGTCTGGGTGTGAACAGACTTCCTAGAGAGCGCACTGTGCCTGGTGGAGACCACTGTAGCTGAGCTAGTGGTAGACCGCCGTTAGAGGAGGTGTTCGTATGGGTGGGGGGAAATGCTTTACCCTGCCTGTGCGAACTGCCGCGCTAACTGCCGTGCCACTCCCTTCTGACACGCCATGCCCTGTTTTCCCGCCCTGTTCCCCCCAATCCTGGTTGCTCGTGCTCCTTAGGGGCAGCTTTTGAACGGCCGGGGAGGGGGCGCTGCTGGCTCCACCTATGCCTCGTTCTCACCTCGTTCACCTCCCTCGTGAGGGCTGCTGGGTCCTGGTGGCTCCCTCGAGTGGGCTTGGTGCCAGAAAAATTAGCCCTGCCTGTCGATCCTGCTCCGCTGCAGAACGCGAGTGCCCCGGAGCCGATCTTCTTGGCAAATGGCTGCGAAATGGTGGTGGCGCCATAGAATAGAATGCCTTGGATTGTAAGGGACCTTAAAGATCATAGAATCATCAAATCATAGAATGGCCTGGGTTGGTAAGGACCTCAAAGATTACCTAGTTCCAACCTCCCTGCCATGGGCAGGGATGCCACCCAATAGATTAGGTTGCTCAGGGCCTTGTCCAACCTGGCCTTGAACAACTCAAGGAATGGGGTATGAACAGCTTCTCTGGGTAACCTGTTCCAGTGCTTCACCACCCTCTGAGTGAAGAATTTCCTCCTGACCTCTAACCTAAGTCTCCCCTCTTTTAGTTTAGAACCATGCCCCCTTGTCCTGTCATCTGGATGATCAAAAAGTCACTCTCCATCTGTTTTATAAGCCTCCTTAAAGTATTGAAAGGCCACAATAAAGTCACCCTGGAGCATTCTCTTCTTCAGGCTGAACACCCACAGCTCTCTTAGCCTGTCTTCATAGGAGAGGTGCTCCAGCCCTATGATCAACTTTGTGGCCCTCCTCCGGACCTATTCTAACAGATTAACATCCTTCTTCTGCTGGGGGCTCCAGACCTGGATGCAGTACTCCAGGTGGGGTCTCACAACAGTACAATCCCCTTCCTTGCCCTGCTTGCCACTCCTCTGTTGATGCAGCCCAGGACACAGTTGGTCTTCTGGGCTGCAAGCGCACACTGCTGGTTCATGTCAAGCTTTTTGTCTACCAGAACCCCCAAGTCCTTCTCTGCAGGGCTGCCCTAAATGAGCTCTTCTCCCAGTCTGTACTCATGTTGGGGATTGCCCTGACTCAGGTACAGCACCTTGCACTTGTTGAACCTCATTAGGTTCATGTGGGCCCAACTATCAAGCTTGTCCAGGTCTCTTTGGATGACTTCCCTTCCTTCTGTTGTATCAACTGGTGTCATCTGTAAACTTGCTGAGGGTGCACTTGATTCCATTGCCTACGTTGTTGATAAATATTAAATGGTACTGGTACCAGGACAGACCACAGAAGGATACTACTCATCACCGGCCTCCACCTGGATATCAAACCATTGAGCAATGCTCTCTGGGTGTGACCTTCAAGCCAGTTCCTTATCCACTGAATGGTCCACCCTTCAAATCCATCTCTCTCCAATTTGGAGATCAGGATGTCAAAACCATCAGACGGATGACAGAATGGCAGACATCATAAGGATGTCAGGATGACAAAACCATCATAACAGAGTTTGATAACTATAATTCTCTCTTTGAATAGAGGACAAACCCAATCACCTCTCCCTCACTGTTGTTGAATTCAGAAAGATATCGTGTTGCTAAAAAAAAATCATAATTGTTTAGTCATGATTCTGTATAGAGTAATGAAAGAGAATTTAGAAGCATTTACAAGCTTAAGCACTTCTGCAGGCCCCAGTAACTGCAGATCTGTTCTTGAAATGTATTTTTTGATAACTAGAAACAATATAGAACAATTTCTCCTTCATAGTTAGTGATATTAGAAATCAAATCAGCTTCATCACCAGTGCTTCTAAATAATATCTGACCCAGTTTGCAATACATAAGCCAAATTTTAACACTACAGGACAAAATTTATTTGCAGTGAAGTTTAAATGCTTAACAGCTTTAATAGCGTTGTTCACTTCAATAGTATGCAATTAAGACTGCCAAGCCTTGCAGTTAAATGGGGATTGGACAGCCTATATTTGAAAGCTTGGAAATGTTATATGACCAGAAGTGAGTGATTTAGCCTTCTAGGTGTCAATTTCCTGAATATAAAAAGTACTTAATTTTTGCCACATGCATCTCAAAAGGCTATTCAGGAAATTAGTTAATCATTTAATGATTGTAGATCACCTGAGTATGTATCTTTTATTTTTAAATATTGCTTTCATCTTAAAGTATACTCAGTCTTAGCAGTCTGTTCTTCATGAAAACTGTGGGCTGATCTGAAGCAAGAATGCAAGCAGTGGAGTTCTGCTTGTGCCCCCATAACAAATTAATGTAGTAGATCCACAGCTGGTGTAGATTGCTGTAATTCTCTTGATTTTAATGAAGCTGTAGGAATGTATACCAGCTGAGGATCTACTTGCATAATTCTGGGAGTTAGCATAGAGTGTAATCCAAAAATACTAGATTCAGTCTTAGAGCCCAATTAGTACAAAACAGAATAATTAATTTTAAATGTTCTTGTAGAGAACCCTGTCAACATGGGGAATCAATTATTTGCTTTTATGATGCTAAAGAATGAAATATGCACAGTTGGTAGGAAATGATGTTGCAGTATTGTAGCAACAATGCAAGACCTTCTAGGAGTAGAAATTGGTTTTATTTTAAATCCAAAGTGATTTCAGTTGTTCGCTTTCACTCTCATCCTACATACTGGTTTTGGATATACCTGTTTGTAACCTGGCCATGGTTATTTTCACCATCCTGTCCCACTTTGGCAAGTCATTGGGATTTATTCATTGTCCTTTGCCTCCTTGTCTGGGTGCTCAGGTTCCTGACCCGCTAGTCTAGGTGCTATGAATACTTGCCATTCTTCAGCTGTTTTTTTTTCCTTCTGATGCTTCAGTACCCAGATATTGATATTCATTCTCCATGCATACAAACCTTAAAATTTCTGTAACAATTACCTATATACTGAGAATATGCAGAATGTATGTGCTTCAGTGTACTACCCCTATTTTATTTAACTACATACGATTTTATTTAATATATCTTAATAGTTATGAGGGGCACACTGCATCTGTATGACTGTTATCTGACTTGCTACTCAAGAAGTTAAACAAATCTGGCTCTGGTGATAGCTGCATTGTCACATGGAAGATTTTTTTATTATTATTATTATTATTATTATTATTATTATTATTATTATTATTATTATTATTATTATTATTATTATTATTATTTATTTTTTCTCCAGCAAATAGAATATGATGCAAATAAAATATGATAAAAAAGAATAAAAAAAATAAAGAGAAAATTCCTAAACTTCCTAAGCTTTCTTTAAAGAAAAACTGTATGGTACTGTAATTTTGTTATGTAGAACTGAACTTCAAGATCTTGAAATGCTGAATTGTCCCTTCTTTTCTGAAATAAAACTTTATTTCTCACTTACTACAACAATATAAACTATGTAATCCTTTTACCCTACCCTAAATGCGTATTACTCCACTTCTGACATAATGCACAGTATTCCAAGAATAGGTATTGGCATCTCAGCTTTAATATTAATAAAAAATGAGTGATTGTTTCTTTTGTGGGTGTACACTTTAGTAAATTGATATGAAAAAACAGATCTTGTTCAAATAATCTTAATTTTTCTTTAATTTTAGAAATCTAAGATTTTTTCTTAAAATATTGTAAAGATGCCTCTGCAAACTGACAGCTGGTAATTCAATTTCATGAGTTGCACAGTCTGTGAGTTAACTGCAACACATTAACATTAATATTGTGTCTGCTTCTGTAAGGTGTTCCATACATTCCTGTATATGCAATGTGTTACAGTGATTTCCCTGGTATAATTTTTATTGAATTTTAGACTAAAGAGGCATGTAACATAGTATATAACTTGCTAATGTGTCAATTAATGCCACCTCAGGGCTAAAGTAAATTGCAAAGACTTTTAAATCTGTGAATACACATTTCATGCTAGTCTTAGCTTTCTTCCTTCTTCTCTTGTCCTATTTTCTGGCCTTTTTTTTTTTTTCCTTACTTTTTTTTTTTCCCCTAAATAGTCCATGTTAGAGCCCTCTGGTGCATAACAATGAATTGCCTTGAGGGGAAATAGTTGTTTAATGAATCTCAGAAATATGTATTCTACATGTGCAAGCATCATATTTTATTTGATTAAGCACTATGTGTGGCAACAGCTCTATAAATTCTCTTTGTAAACTCAAAACTTTTTCAAGAATAGTAAACTTCATTCAGCCAGACTTGTAAACAGATAAGCATCATATCAAAAAAAAAAAAAAAGTAATAAAATAAATTTTAAAAAATAAAAAAATCAGTTTTAAAAGAATATGGTGAAATTTCACAAGCAACAATTTAGTTCTGTGAAATGTAAATATAGTTGTATTACAATAACTTTAAGGTATAATTGTGCCTAAATGCAATCACTTCCATTAGCCTTTTGTCTTTGTCTAGCAATATATTTTGCTTTGCCTAGCACTATATTTCAAGATAAATTTCATATCTACTACATTATATTTAAAACCAATACAGAAAACAGTTACTTTGGATGTTCATTTGTTGGGTAAAACAAACAAACAAACAAACAAACAACACAAAAACACAAATTGCTGGCTCACAGCCCTTAATCTCTAGAATCCCTTAAGAATCCCTGCTTTGAAATGAGTTGCAGGCTCTATCAATTATATCTGTTTAAATGGACAAATTTAATTACTACAAAAGAGCAATTGATTTTTAAATTACCACTGATTGCACAGTGGGTATCTCAGTGGGAAGACAGGTACATGCACGCTCTCAAATGGAATCAATGTATTAATTAATCTACAGATTGACATACTCCATAGAAAGTTTCCTTTCTCTTCACCTCCTTCCTGTCGACTCATTTGTTTCAGTTTAAAAGGAATCTCTGATGATCTAGAAGTGACAAATGGAGTATAAAGTTGCATATGCTGTGTATAATATGTAAGTTTTTGTTTCCAATTTTGCACATTCTGTGACGTTTGCTAGCCTAGATAGCCTCTACGTGATAAAGCATTCCTTACAACATGGAAACATCTAACTATGCAATATCATGCCAAGGTATATGTATACAGGAGTGGAGGTGAAAATGACTGTTAAGTCAAAGTGAAATTAATTCCTTTTGTGCAACCAGTAAAATGAACATAAACAAACAAACAAGCAAAAAAGATCTTGAGAAAACAAACAAGCATCCCCAGCACTGTGTCTAGTACTGGGCTTCCCAGTAGGAGAGAGCTATGGGCATACTGGACTGAGTCCAGCACAGAGCCACTCAGATGATTAAGGAGCATCTGTTTTATGAGGAGAGACTGAGAGCTGGGGCTGTTAAGCCTCGAGAAGAGAAGACTTAGCAGGGATCTTCTCAGTGGGTAAAAATACATAGTGGGAGGGAGTAAAGAAAATGGAGTCAGACTCTTCTCAGTGGCAAGTGAGAGGACAAGAGGCAATAGGCACAGACCGAAATATAAGGAATTTCATTTAAATGTGAGTTTTGTTTGTTTTCTGTGAGAGTGGTAAAACACTGGAACAGATTGCCTAAGAGGTTGTGGAGTCTCCAAATTTGGGGATTTTCAGGGCATGGCTGGGACTGTCCCTAAGCCACCTGCCCTGGCTGACCCTGCTTTGGGGAAAGGCTTGTGCTGGATAATCTCCAGAGATGCTTCCCAGCCTCAGCTGTTCTCTGATTCTCTGGATGTTGTTGACATGTTTAATGTTTATGTAAGGGACTTGCTGTAATATTTCATTTTTAAACCTGCTTTCTAGTCATGACATATGTAAGTTCTTATCTTCAGAGGTTGTTTTTTGAGGCCTAGACCTCGTAGAGAGTCTAGGTCTTTCCACTTAAATGCTAGCCCACAGCTGTCTATTTCCTTTTGCAATTGATAACTAGAAAATGCCGATTCTTCAGGGTCTCATCACTCTCCCACAGTATAAGCTTATCTTTTACCATATGTTATTGAAGTTGGTAGCTTTCTATTTGTAATTTAAGTATTCTTAAAGCCCTGTAAGCAAAGGGATATAAGCTTGAAATTCTGGTCAATCCAAAAAGCTCCATGTGACCCAGGATCTTCCTAAAATCTGGAAGCATCCAGTCATACTTCTTTTTATTTGGCAATCTGATTTACATCTCTTCACAAAACCTTTCCAACCTTGCTCTGGTGGGGACATTGGGACTTTTCTAGGACAAAGTCCAAACTACCTTGTTTGCTTGACTTTAGTCAGCTAACATCACTGCACAGACAGATGCCATAAGCAAGCTGCCAGGCTTAGATATGATGTTCCAGGACTTGTCTTCACATAAAGTACATCTTTGCATTAGCTGTAAGAAGAGTCTTTCTTGCTAGTAGTACCGAATAGGTTTCCCAGAACTAACCCTGAAAGCTTATCAATAGTCAAACAGTATGGATATATAACATATGTGGCTTCAAATCTTACCAATATAAGATTTGTTACAGGCTGCTCCTGCCCAGCAGTGTGGTCACTGCCATATAGGTATGTTTGGGATTTACACAAAAATTCTAAAAACCTTGATGCATTCCTTTTTTTTTTTTTTAACTTCTGCTTAATCTCTTATTAAGAAAATAAAATATATTATGAACACTTTCTTGGCCTTTATGGTTTGTTTGGTAACTTCCTGTGCAAACTCTTGTTTCTGTAAGCCAACTGAAGATGCTTTACCCCAAAGGGTCAGGTTATGTTCCAGCAAAAGCATGACATAATTTTACCATCTGTTGATGAATTCCAAGTTCACGTGTGGCATTTGTTGTAAAGCCACCCTATTTTCTGTAATAACAAACTAATAATTTCAGAAAACTAATCAGAATTCATAAACTGTAGAAGATCAGCCAATGAACAAAGGAGACAATCCCAACATCTAAAAGTCACCTGGCAGAGACCAATGCAGTGTATACAAGGATCAGACACTGAAACACCAGTCCAAAGAGAAGGTCTCCTTATTGAATGCTGACAAATGGAATGAAATGAAAATACTTCAGTGTATCCCATTACTTGCCTTAATACATTGTGGGAACCCGATAACCACAAGTCAACAGAACCTCTTATGTTTCCTTTATGAGTTAGAGACAAGGTACTCTGTAGTAGAAACTATCATATTTTCAAGATGAGTGAGCAATTAACTGAGAATATACTTCCATAGTTACCTACTAATCAGCTATAGTCAGAGGTGGCCAATTCAGAAGTTTTACTGCTGTTCTCCACAGTCCTCTACTACCCTGTGTTGTTGCATGAGCAGGCCATAGGCTTCCTCTCAGTCCTTCTCAATGTTTTCTGAACTGTGTCTTCATTTACATCTTTAGAAGATTTGTTTTAATGTCACAATATTTTTTTCTTTTTCAGCAGTTTGTCTATTATTAATCACAGTAAGAAATAATAGGTCTTCAATATTTTCTCCATGCCACCTACAAGCCTTTTAAAAATGACACGGCTAAGGAAATTAAAAAATATATATATTAATAATAATAAAATAAATAAATGATGGGATGAGGTGAAAGAAGCCATAGAAATTCTTTAATTTCACTCCTGGTCTGAAATTGTATGGTTTCCTGATCCAACAGCGCATGCTTAGTGCTCCTTTCTTTACAACCACATATCTTCTACATGTCCTTTTATACTGAGCTGACAGAACATTTCAGCTATCACTATCTCCACGAAAATTCCAGTTACTTACTGAAAAGAAAAATTAAAAAAAAAGAATCTTCATCTGTTGCTATATATTCCCAGCTATGGAATCATAGATTCATTTGAAAAAAAAAGGAGAGTTTATGTATTCATAGTTTCCATGCTAAGGATTATAAAATTATAATGATAACTATCAGGGAATCTTTTAGTATATTTTAAGTTAGTAATACAGGGCCTTTATTCTTCATTTTCTTCTATATTATGAAGTCACCAAAATTAAAGGTCACGTGTCATGGTTTAACCCGCCCGGCACGCAGCCATTCGCTCCCCCTCCCCCTCCCTCTCTGGGATGGGGGAGAGAAATGGAAAGTGAAGCCCGTGAGTTGAGATAAAGACAGTTTAATAAGAGTTTAATAAGACAGGAAAAAAAAAAATAATAATAATACAATGGTGATAATACTACTACTACTAATAATATGTACAAACAAGTGATGCACAATGCAATTGCTCACCACCCGCTGACCGATGCCCAGCCTAACCCCGAGCAGTCCAGCCCCCTCCCCCAGCTAGCCACCCCTATATATTGTTCAGCATGATGTCAGATGGTATGGAATACCCCTTTGGCTAGTTTGGGTCACCTGTCCTGGGTCTGTCCCCTCCCAGCTCTTGCTGCACCCCCAGCCTGCCTGTTGGCAGGACAGAGCAAAAGGCTGAGATGTCCTTGGCTTGGTATAAGCACTGCTTTGCAACAATTAAAACATCGGGGTGTTATCAGCACTCTTCTCATCCCAAGCCAAAACACAGCATTCCACCAGCTACTAGGAAGAAAATTAATTCTGTTCTAACTGAAACCAGGACATCACGTTAAAGCAAAGGTCACATTAGGGGAACTTGTTAAGTACTGCTTGATGAAACAACTTTTTTTTTATCAGAAAATGCTAATTCACTAAAACTAATTTAATTTATTTTTATTTTTTTGAGCTACATATCAGTTTTAACACAACTTTTTTTGGTGAAGTTACTTCCTGTGACTGAAACTGGAAAGTGAACCCCCCTGCTACCTGAACAAATAGCTAAGGCATTGATAGAAGATGTGGAAAATCCTAATTTAGATCTCTGCTTTGAATCTGGTGAAACTGGAATTTAAACGCATGTGTATGTGATGTGTGCCTGAGGCATGAGGCTGCTGAGTGTCGCTGTTTCACTTGTTAAAAAAAGACAATTCAGAGTTAACATACTTCACTGTAGAATCAGATTTCCTGAAATCTGCCCATCTCTAGATGTGTGTAGCAGCTCTTATCAGTGTAAATTATTGTCATCTCATAAAATACTGTGTCATGTTTACACACCTACAAAGCACTGCATGTAATGGTAAGCGGCAGCAAAGTTGCCTCTGCAAGTGGTCAAATGTGCTTCAGATGTGCATCAGAAATTTCTGTCTGTAAGGTGAACCTGTATCTATAGAGATGTACTTATCAGAGTGAAGATGGGTGTTTCAGGGTACTGTGGTTTCTAGAGTGGCTTGTTACGTGGAAACAGTGAAATGAGGAAGATCTAAGCAGAAGACATTATTATTATTATTATTATTATTATTATTATTATTATTATTATTATTATTATTATTATTATTATTATTATTATTATTATTATTTTATTTTTCATTTGTCTCCCTTTGTTCCAGAGAAAGATGTATTTTTAGTGGGAGCCACACATAAACTTTATTTCTCTAATTTCTCAGACCATGTTTTCAGCTGTCTCCATAGGATAAGTTAGTAAGGATAAGTACGGATAACCCACCCTCTCAGTAGAAAAATGAATAAAAAAAAAAATTAGTTTGATTTCAGTTTATCAGTTTTACCAGTTTTGATCAGATATTCAAGTGGGAGAAAAGTGAGGAAGACGAAATTGTCCATCTATTTGTACTATATGTTTGAACTTTAGGATAGGTCCTTTAGCGATGAACAAGTCAAAGTTCCCCTCTACCTAAAATCTAGTTGTCTCATGATTAAATTTCAGATAGTTTGAAGCAGCTTAAACATACATGTATCACATCTTTATACAAGCTCACTTTCAACATATGGCTAGTAAAGTTTATGATGAAAACAGTGTCCTGAGATTTTGAAAACCTCTGACATAAGAACTTCAGTTACAAATGATGGTACAGTTTGAAGTACAGGGAAAATAGAAAACCACTTGGGGTTAATATTCCTATAGAGAACATGAAAGATTAGTTTGAAATTAAAGGCACTTTTCATATCTCTAGTATAATTGAAGCAAGGAAAACAGTTGGTGAACATGTCACTCACTTTTTAGACATGTCACAGCTGTCCACGTGCTTGCCACATCACCCCATTCAATTTTTAGAGTTTTTAATATGAATATCAATCCTTCTTTTCATAAATGTAACCTGTAAATGCCAGGAATCCCTTAGGACTTTTCTCAGACTTTATTTAATGCCCTACAAGAAAGGATGTAAAAGAGACCTTTCTTTTGTAAAGTGATCCTTTAATTCTGTTCAATATCCATCATTTTCAAGGCCAAGTAATCATATTTAATGGATCCTAAATTACTCTCTGTCAGGCAAGGATTCCCTTGATAATATTAACCAGTAGAGAGGACTGACACTTGGAGGGCTGAAATTACGAGTTTTTAATGCAAGCAGCTTACAAGTGCTTTGACTGCAGTCGTGTTCACTAGCACTGCAGCAGGTAAGGGTCAGTGTTTCCATTTTGACCTATGCTTTCATGAGTTTTAGCCTGGCAATAAATACTCAGATTGGTTTCTGTCAAAAAGCAGTGCATAAGGTGACCTGCAAAAGATTTTTATCCTTTGCTGTGGTTGTCTTCTATTTTTATTCTTATTTAACTGAGGGTGTGTATGTATATGAAGCTATACATATTATTCATATTTATCTTGGCACATAAATATGCTGTCAGGGAGCAGCAGGAGCAGGAAGCTCTGCAAGGGAGGGGAGCAGGAGCTGAGGGTGACCCAAGGCAGGACTGTGATGGCGCTGGCAAAGCAGTCCTGCAGTCCTGCAGCACCTGCAGTCCTGCAGCACCAGAAGAAGAGCAAAGCAAGTCTGGTGATGGGAATAAAGGCCGGCTAACAGGCCAGGGATTGCTAGACAAATCTGTAGTGGTGAGACAGGTCAAAGTCTGAGCGGGACTTGTCCAAGTCAAGTCAGTTGGTCAGGGTCAGGTCTGGATCAGTACCTGATGGCCAGACATGGGATCCTTGGCAGGGACCAAGTGCAAGGACAGTGGTTTGAAAGCAGTTTTTGAGCAAGGGGGAGCGACCATCCCCCTTCTTACAGTTCTTTCTCACACAAATCTTTTCTAAGCAGCTTGAATCCTGCTTGTGCAGCTGCACCATTTCTGCATTGACTTGAGTACAGACAGATGAATCCCTTGGAGCATGGGGCTGCATTCAGGGTACTGGTAAATGTCTGCAGTTTTTCCCTACCTCAGCTTTTGTTACTTTTTTTTTTTTTTTTCATATTGATCAGTTTGTTCTGCTGAAACAGTTAAGAGTCAAGATGAGGAATATTATGTCTAGTCTTTCATTTTGAGTTAAAGTATTTGTAAAGGGAAGGTTGCTGTGCTGTGTGAGAGGTGGCAGGGAAGCACTCCACTCAAAATAGTGCCTAGAATTTTATCTAGAAAGCCTTCACAAATTCTAAAGTTATGGCATTGATATTTTAACAATGACACTCTTTTCCCAGGTATTCAGTGCACCCTTAAGTTGAACAAGTATTTAAAAGAAGCCATTTAAAGCCCTCAGAACAACATTATCAAAACTCTTTCCATCTCACTTGTTTATCTTTCAGTAGAGAATGGTGCTGGAGATTTCAGGTTTTGAAAGCATGGACTGTTATGGCTTTGACAGTATGTATGATACTTTCTGTGGAGTTAAATGGAAAATAAGTTGTTATACCTATTGTACAATTGATCCCTGAAGTATTGGGGAATGTATCTGGTCTGTATTACTGGAATTCAGGAGTAATAATGGGATACAGTGAAAACCCAGTATTACCAAAGTATTTTTTTAAGGGACTAGACTATTATGAACTCCAAGAATCTGGATAACATTTCTGAGTTTGTTGAACCAAAATTTTCTGTTTTCACTATGGATCAGTCATTTAAAAATTGATCTCACTCCATTATTTTATTACAAGTGTAGGGTAAATGCTTTTCAATCTGATGGGAAATACTCATCTTCCACATAGAAATGGTAAAATGTGGAAGAAAATGTGACTTTCAGATTTCCTCTGCACTTCAGTTACTTTCTCTAAGATGGAGAAAGCAAATATTTTCTTGATCAAAATATGCTTTAAAATAAAATTGATTATTACTTGTGAAGTGCTGAAACACCAAGACACCTAGTGGATTGTAATGCTTGTGAATGAACATTTCTGCTACCCAGAGATAGGGCTTCCATTGTTTCTCCTAGAGTCACACCACACAGATGTGACTAAAGGTGGCAGTACTAAATTTCAAGTCAAGGATTTTCCAGTAATTCTGCATTCAAAGCTTTTTCTGTATCATTCCAATAACAAACAAAACATCCAATAAAGAAAAAGGGAAGTTGTGCCACACCAACATATCCCACAAACAACCTAGGTTTCTTCAGAGATAGGAAAAACAAGGCAATGGGCAATCACTTGCACAAGAAACAGCTCAAAAACCTTTTGTTAAATAATTTTTCTTAATACATGTTTTTTCCTTGAAGATTTACATGAAGTCTTTGGGAGGTGATGATTTAGTACATGGGCCTTGGATGGGGAAGACATTCACATCTGTTCTGTCTGATTTGGAGGGAACAAAGCTGTGCTGAATGAAAAATGCAAAAAGCTTCCAGTACCCTTGTCAGCAGGAAACGGACTTCTTTATGAGAATTTCAGCACCATTACAGTTTTGAAAACTAGTTTATTTATTCCAATTAGAAAGGAGAGCAAATGCCAAAAAGAGCTACAGAAAGAGAAATTGTTGTTATCTATGTAGCTCTATTCTGCTGTACCTTCTTCTGCCCTGCATTTACCACTTTTTGGCACTTCAAAGCACAATCCATTTCTTACACATCATCCAGGAGAAAATCAATATGAAACTCTAATCTGAGCTATAAGTAGTTGCTACACTGAACAAAAAAAGTTTGATACACTGAAATGTTCAACCAAATAAATAATTTAGGTAAGTGAGTCAATGGTGCTGAAAAGTAAGTCTTCATTAATGGACATCACTGAAAGAGCAAAGAAAGCAAAATGAATCATCACTCCATTGCCTTTAATAATATGATTAAAGAAAAAAGGTACTGAATTATTAAGAACAGTATGGATGGAAAAGGAAAAAGAGCAAAAACCATAAAGAGTACCACTTTTTAGAATGATGGGGAACTGGATACTCTTGCTGTTCTGCAGGGTTTTGTTTTTCTTTTTATGTTTTAACTCTGAGAACTGGCAATCATTAAGTCCTTGATTCTCCACCTAGCAAAATCACAGGCATCTTCTTCCCTCAATTTCAGATAAATCAATGATTCGTGTGATTTACATATAAAAGTAGATTAGTGTCTGGATCTGGAGGAGGCCCCTGAAGAAGTATTAAAATCAAGTCCTGTTCCTATTGAGGTTAATAGCAAAAATCAGACAGACTGTCATGAGGACAAAAAGACTTTCAGGATTCTGAAGATGGGACAGGAGAGTAACTTACAGAGGTTATTCTCTTTAAAAAGAAATAAAGAATTAATACACAGAATTGAATTCTAGTAAAGAATGTAGATTTCAAGATGATAGTAGCATGCTTTTGAATCCACCTTCCAAATAATGGCACAAAGCCAATTTGTTCAGATACGTTTCTTCAAGAAAAGTCTGGACTGACTGCCCCATTTTATTCAACTATTCAAGTGTGTATTGCTCTATATACAACCTTATGGTGTACACTTAAATGGGTTGTACAGTTCAAAGTTTTCTTGTATGCTGGACTGGATTTTCTCTCACAAATGATCTGATTCAGCTCTCTGGATATAGAATCCCTAAGTAATTATACATTTGGATATAGTTTTAAATTTGCAGCTCTTCAAAAGATTATAAAAACCTGAGGTAAGTCCTTGTCCATGACATCTATGCATAAAGACTTGCTTAGTTTCACTTGGTTATCTAAGTATGTGCTTTTTACATGCCATTAAAGCATGATGAAAGGGTGTGCTGGGGATTCTATATTTTAATTTGATTTGATCAGTTGTAAATTTTTATTTCTTCTGAATTGGATATTTTAATAGCAAGGGTAACCTCACTGGTTGTATTGCAGAGACCTCTGTTATTATTATTACTAAATTCCAAGATATAAAAAGCGTGCATTTATTTTATTCTTTCATTTATTCTCATAAATTTACTTTGATAAATTTACTTCATGCTAACTTCTGCTGCCTAACCATGTAGCTGTATTGCTATAACCTTTGTCCTTACTCCACTGCCAACTGCTCTATGTTTTGTTTTGTTTTGACATCCTTTTGCTATGTCATGTCTAAATTGGATTGTCGGCTTTCCTAGGCAGAAAATAGAGCATTCTGCGTGGCTTTGGTACTATAAAAATAATAACAGTAATTGCAGTTTTATCCCAGTCATAAAGACTTCTGTACACCGTGTCCAATATTGAAAACACGTATTACAAATTGATTGAAGAAACTGCAGAAGGAACTGAAACATATGGCCACCAGCAGATGTGCTCAGTATATGACCAGCACAGCAGCATCCTGTATCATTTGGTATGTACATATCTGGGAGAGGAACTGTTTGATCCTTTTGAGTAGGTTGCCAGAATAATTCCTTTGTGTTCTGATCCTCATTTAAGAGAGTGAGGAAAGAGAAGGACATATACCAGCAGCTGAATTGCACTTACAAACCTCACCTGCAGGCTATGATCAAAGCACTCCAGCTCTGTGTTGTTGAAGATTACATACGGATATGAGAACATGTTGCTTAATGCATTGCAGACAGAAACTTGTATACTACAGTAATGACTACGGTATCAAAATCTCCCCATGGCACAGTATTCTACAGTGTAAATCATCATACCTTCCAGAATGAGTGGCAACAGAGCTGGATAGGTATCTACTGCTTATTATTTCTTCCTGTGCAAGGAACAATGGCTCATCAGATGAGAATGAAGACAGATAGGTGAGAACAGACAAAGGATGTGCTTTGCTTGTTTTCAGAAGTGACTTATGTAGAAAGGACAGCAGATAGAAAATAACACTACAGTAGGTAAAAAACATGGAGGACTTTCCACTGACTGGAACCCAGATTTTAGTTCCAGGCCCATCAGGAACAGAATGTATCCCACAGCAGTTTATCCTCCTCCTTCCTCAGTTCCTTCTTCTTCACTTGTTACATACATGACCATGGAGCTCTAAGTCCTCAGTTAGTCACATTGACTCAAACTCAATCATTTCATGACAGCTAAATATGCATTCTCCAACTGATTCCTTTTTCATAAAGTGAAAAGAAAAAGGAAAAAAAAATCACCACCAAACAAACAAACAAACAAAAAACAAACAAACAAACAAACAAAAAACCACAAGGTATAACTGAGCGGCAAATGTCCATGGATCTACACACAAGGTTCAGATTCTTATGTTGTCAGCTTTCCAGAACTGGTAGAGGTCTGCTAAAAATTCTCCTTCCTCACCGTGGCACTTCTGGCTTATTTCCATATTGGCAAACTGTCTTCATTTTCTGGTGCAGATAAGAAAATTTTCCTAATGTTTATGTTCTAAGATACTTAACCCATTTCTTGGTAAATTTTAGGGAGTATCCAGACCTTTGATTCAATTGCATTAGTTGCACTTTATTATTATAGTTCACTGGACTTGCAACCATGCAAAAGACTTTGGGGTTACATGTTTCTAATTTTCTTGTCTTTAATTTTTCCCGTGTCCCTTCGCACCAATTGTTTTATGTGGTCGCAGTGATGCAGCTGGCTACCATGAATTCCGGTGTACTGATGATGCTGTGAAATCAGTGTGTTGGCCAGCAAGACCTAGGTTTTGAAGCACAACCTGAATATATCTGCTTAGACCTGCACTTTCATGTTGCGAAACATCAATGAAACTACAGTAAATATCTCTGTCTACTTGAAAGACACAAGAAGGATTCAGCAATATTTGTCAGCCTACTACATTTTTTTACTTATTAAAGAGAATGGTATTTTGACAGACTGTGGTAACATTACAATAACAGCAAACATGAAGACAGAAAGAATAGCTACTTCAGACTGACATAAAAATCCCAATAAAATGTTCTATTCAAAATTGCCCAATGTGCTTAAGTCCACAGGTAACAAGCATTTTTTTCTCCCAAGTGAGGTAAGGAAAAGAGTAGAAAGTGGAGAAACAGAAAACTATGGTAAACAGAATCATGAAGAACTCAATTATTTGTGTTGTGTCATCTCTGTCTTTCTCTATTAGGAAATAATATTAGGAATTAGGAATAATATCTTGTCTAGAGATGTGGCTCTTAACTGAAAGGTATCAAACTTCTGCCTGTGTGTATGACAGTCACAGAATCTAGTGCTTTAGGAGATGCATACAGCCCTTCTAGTAATTCTGGAAATAGACCACAGTTTGAACTTGCCCCTGTTGTGGACTCCTGGGAATGATGATGATGATGATGAGTCAGGAGTTACTCAGGTAGTGGAGGCTGATGTTGACCAGCATTCCAAACTGAAAGTAGTAGTCACCAAAAATTGTTGCTATCTATGTGATACTTTTTTAAAGAAATCATCTTGGCCTGTGTGGTCAGCTGATGTTTTTTAGAAAGTCAAGAAAAGTGCCTAAGGGCAGCTGTGTGTCCAGTGGTAAAAGCCTTTCAGTGCTGAATCTCTGATCTTTTGAAATCCTCAGTTATCCTGTGGGCTGCAAGACCAAGTAAAAGTTATCTGAATATGAATAAACAGCAGACCCAGCTTTTAGAATTAATATCTCTTAGGGGTAATCTCATTTATACACATCAAACACTACATTATATGAAAGGTAATTCATGCAGGAAGATGGCAGAGAGGCTACAGCAACTTCTGCTACAACCTCAGAGCCAAAATTAAAACTGTCTTGTTATCAGCTTTATCATTTCACCCAAAGGAAAGCTGACAGCTTCTAGACAACCTACTCTCAAAGTCGTCCTCTGGAGAACACTCTCCCCCTGCAGCTTGATGTGTGGCTTTTGGCAATTACAGCCAAACCAAAACTTGAATGCACAGGAGTCTCCATTAGCTCTTCTCACTGAGTATTTCATTAGTTCTAAAAATGTGGGTTTCCCAGGCCAATGCTCAATGGTAATGTTTCTTCTATAATATTTGATTTTAAAAACCAACTACCTTCGCTTAACCTTACCAGGATTACTTGATCTTGTGGGTTCTGCACAGTAGCATTTTTCACTGACAGTCTGTATATAGTGATAATGAGTGTCATATGGATTCAGCTTTTTTCATTTTAATCAGATGCCCATCAAATGTAGGCAAGGCATAAAAGACAAAAACATTCGTGACAAAAAGGCAATAATCTAAGACTTTGAAGTACTTTCGCAATTCCAAATGCTCTCTAGAAAACAAGGATGCAACTGGAATCATAACTGAGGTTTGAGTCATCACCTCTGTAATACTGATAGAAAAAGTTTCCTAGAAAATAGCTAGCAAGGATACAAGTGTGTGAGTATATTAGTGATGTATGTGGTAACAAGCCTTCTGATTCCTTTAGGGAAAAGCTGATGGATAGCAAACCATACACAGACCTAGGCAAAAAATGGAAAACAGACGTTAGGCTGGTTTTGGACAAATTCCTATAATGTTAGTCTTGCAATGCATGACTCAATTTCTATACTATGTTTTCTTAAATCAAGGTTTTCAAGATCAGTAGTATTTTGTTATGTGAATAAACTTTTACTAAGGAAGACAAAAGCTATCAACTGTGAGACTAGTGGTTGTGCCACCTGTGACCCTTCCTGTCTTTCTCATTGCAGACTTGAAATTAATGTTGTACCTTAAATATATGAGATTGCTTAAATCACATTGAGCCCTCCTCAGGGGAATGTTAAACAAACAGAGACCTGTTAACATAACATTTATCAGCACTCATACTGGCAAAAACAGTCTCAGAGATTTTGAATAAATCACAAAGGTATTTCCAACTCCTTATTTTTTATTTTTATTCAGAAGACAAAGTATATGGACTGTCTTAAGTGATAGGTGGTAAAGCTAGTATAAATGTCAGATTAATAACAAGACATACACATTCCAGTAAAAATATACAACATGATCAGTTTGGCACTCATTATTTATTTATAGTATTTATATTTAGTCACTATGTAAGACAATAGTAGCTAAGCTGTGCCTGTTCCAGACAAAGCTCAAAGAGTTTGGAGCTATTCCATCAGCCAATACCACAGTAATTTCCATCTTTTGAATCTGTCTCAAATGGAATAAAACTGTCCAGTCATGCTGTGGAACAATATTTTCTCAAATGCGTATCAACTCTTTTGGAGACCTCTTAATTTATATTCTACATATTAAAGTGCTTTTCCAGAGGGAGGATGTTGGAAGGCACTAAAGGGGAAGGAAAAGAATCTTGTCCAAATATTTTACAATTCACTCAAAATCCAGTTAAGTGCTGAGTCCCTGTCAGTTCTTGTGACTATATTTCAAGCCCTGGTTTCAAAATGTATGCTGTTCCAATCCCAGCAGAAGTCCCTACTGGTTGGTAACTCTTACTCCACCTTTGATCAAGTCGCACACGTTCACTCCAAGCTGTCAGGCAGCCTTCATTTCCTCTATGAACCCATGCAGATCAGGCCTGGTGGGGCTGCTGCAATGCAGAAATCACAAGTTAATTTTTTTTTTTTTTTCACAGTATGGTATACTAATTTAAATCTCTTCCCCGTCATAACTTTGCTCTTTGTAAGACAGCCTCAGCTATGTCTCCACTTCTGCCTCTGGGAATACAGGCTATACAATTTCTAAAAATACTGTTAAGCAATATATAACCTAACAAAAAGTACTTTGTGAAGCTCTTTTCAGTCTTATTAATAAGATAGTCCAAGCCCTCTTAATGATTTATGTGTTGCTCAAAACAAGAATGAAGCAAGAAGTCCTGGCAATTGACGACAGTGTCCTAGAACCATGTGAAGCTCTGAGGAAAAATAGTAGGAAGTGGCTATTTTGTGGTGTCTTCTGAGACTATTTGCCAACCCTACCTAGAGTTTAGAATACTGTGGAAACACTTCTGCCTTACTAGGAGTTGGACTTGGTGGTGGGACTTGGACTTGATGACCCCTGTGGGATATGCTGTTCTGTTCCTGAAATCAGGCAGCTATAGATCAAATAGTGTACATACATCAGAGCTTTATAGGGAAAGCTTTCTAGTAGGTCACTGATATGCAAAGCTAACCTTTCATTGTCTTCGAATGTTTCAGGATCATTTAAATTGCAATTCTACAGGGAAAGAAGGATGGAAGTGTGAAATAAAGAGTCTATGGGCCTGATTCATGAAAAAGCTACAGACCATTTATATAGGAAAGGAATGCATGAAAATTCTTTACAGTGTGCCTACGTGATTTATTAAATTCCTTTTCCCTGTGCATTCAGTTAACTGCACTTGAAAGGTGTGGAATCCAGAGATGAGAGAAAAAGCCAGAAGAAAATGAAGTAGAGCATTGTAGCTTGCTCAAGATTTGTGCTCAGCAGGCCAACAAAAAGCTAACTGGGGTAAACAGAAAAGATTTTTGAGGCTCAATAGACTGCCTTCAAAGTGCTCACTGAAGATGAGTTCATGAGTGCTTAAGGTTCTCCTATACAAGAATGAGAAGTACTGCTATATTGAGGGTTGGAAGGATAATACCAGACCATTCCAATATATGCGAGACTAGAATTTCTAACAGTCCATTGGTGAAAATTCAGGTGGCTAAGGAAAACATAGACAAATGGCTAAAGAATATATTAGAGAGAAGGGAAAAGGAGAATAAGAAATACAGCATTTACATTCAATTTGTCAAACAGATAATAAAGTGTATGGAGTTTGGAGGATTTCTTAATTTGAATAGAAGGAAAGGAGAGGTTTTTGTAGGAAGACAGGAAGGCCTTGGAGAAGGAGAGAGAGAAAATACAGAAATCTCTCAGCATCTCTAAAATCATTTGTTGAACTCTAAAACTGCATGAGCTGGCAGAGCAAGATATTCATCCAATGTAGAGAAGAACAGAGAAACTGCATCAGTATATAGTAGTATGGGTTGTGCTGGAGTCTAAATGAAGAGTCTAAACTGAATGAACTCTGTGTGGCCTGAAGGGTATATAGCATTGGCAGGACAATAAAATCTGGATGCATCCTAGGATATGTTGTAGAGATTGAACAAGTATGCAATGAGTAACAAGAATGAACTAAGCTATGTGGGATGAGCTGGCATGGAGGTAGAATGAATGTCTGCATATATCAAACAAATGGTTTGGTTGTATTTATGATTTACAAGATGAAAAAGGAGCTTTTTTTACCCTTGTTTTGCTTAGCAACAGCAACAAAAAGGAGTACTCAGCTGGGACTGTCAATTGCTCAGCTCATTAAAATATTAAGAGAGAACACATCTTAGCAGAGCTTTGAGCCTGCAGAGCTGCCAAAATCAGCTTCCCAGTAGCCAGGAAAGGAGTGCTGCGAGTTTTTCTGTTTTTTCTTTTTTCTTTTACCCTTTATTGTCACCAGTCTTGGAACAGACCACTTCCTACAGTTAGTTTTTACTAGCTATTTTTCCTTTGTCTCAGGTAAAAGTGGCCAGGGCATCATGTTCCAAGGCTTCTTCAACAGATGATATACATTAAAGTCCATCCCAGAAGACTGACCTATTGCAACCAGTTTCTTTTCCTCAGGTCCTCATGTAGGAATAGCAATGCAAAGGTTCCCCTGCCTTCCATGGCAGCCTGATTTATATAAGACAACTAATACAAACAAAACTGAGAAGGGGTCTGGAGATATTGAGGCTTGCTTGATTGTCTGGATGCCAGAATACATTGATAAACGTAGCAACACACAGAGTCTCACTAATTAGTCTCACTAATATCAGAAAAGCATATGTTAAGTGTCTTGATGAATTGGAGCTTTGATCAGCAGTTTTAATGTACTTTAGGGAATAAATCCTTACTGTTAAATAAGTATTTAAACAGGTTAGCCAATATCAGTGCAGAAACTCTCAACAAAAGTCAAGGTTTCTTAAGGAAATGTGAAAATCATGTTGTTTGATACAAAACAGCTCCGAAACGTGAACAAGTGGTTATTTGTACTGAAGAGTTTGTACTTGAAATAGCAAAGACTAAGACAACAAGCCGAGAGAGAGAAATTTGTTTTCTTTTTCACTTGCTTAATTAGTAACTGGCCCATTCCTGAAAGGGAACACAAAGTGTTCAAATACACATTAAAAACTAAAATAAATTCAGGAAATAGTCTTTCTATAGCATGCATGGTTTCAAGTTTTGTTTGTTTGTTTGTTTGTTTGTTTTTCTATGAACACAGCTTTTCTGGTCCTTTGCAGCTTTGCAGTCTTTGTCAGTTGTTGATCAACATGACCAGCTCCTACCAACATGACCTCCAGTATTTTACTGTGTACTCATGGCACCCTTCTGGTTCCAGTTGTTGTTTCTGCTTTTACATCATTTACTTCTCTTAGCAATGCTTGTCTCTTTCTCTGGGTTGCTAAAATATTTACTAAGAGAAGGCTTCTTCTTCCTTTTCTGCTTTCTTATGCTCCTGCCTCCATTGTTCTAAAACTGAACTCTCCAATTTTAAAGAGGGTCCAAAGTATCAACTTTGTCTCTGTTTTTACATGAAATGTGTAATGCTCATATGAAACTAGATTAAGGTTCTGAGTACCTATGCTTACACTATCCATAGTTTCCTGGTGGTTTGCAACCATCAAAGCAATTGATATTGCTGTGTTGGAATGCTCTGCTTCCCACCTGCAGTTTCTCCATTTCACAGCATACATCTTTGTCTTTCTTCTTAGAATGATGGAAGGATTAAACATAGTTCATTTTCCCTATTTAATCTAGTTTACTGCAAGTAGTTTCTCTTTTGTCCTTCTCAAGGGCCTCTGGGAATTGCCTGACATAGCAACATGGAGAATCAGGATGCAGCTTTATAAATAAATGTTTAAAAAGTAATTGGACAAGTACATATGCTGAAGCACATAACTTCTCTCATTAACTTAAAAGTGACAATACAAGAATGTATATGTGTTTGATGTTTAAAGTAGAAGACAGAAGTATGTATTTCTTTGGATTAGTCCTCACAGTGCAGTGACTGGGGGCCTGATTTAGAGCCAAAAGTGAGATATCGACATTTACCACTTTAGCTCACAGACTCTGGAACAATATCACAGATTTTCCCTGAGCCCTGGTGGTAGACCAGGATCATGGATGTTTCTTCATACACTGCAGAGGAAACAAAAGGGACTTAACTGTGGGAAGGATAGCATGAAGACTCTTCTCATAGCTACAGCAGGCTGTGCTTCAGCTGCTTTTATCAGAGGTGCAGCACTGCACCGACCTGTTCTGAGATGGAGGTGAAACATACCTTTTGTGCCCCATCCCGTATTAGTGGTTGCTGCTCCATTTCCTGAGGCAAGGAGGTTTGTTAACAAACTTGTTTGTTAACGGCAATGACACTGGGCACATGCTTAAGCACCCAACTGGATACTCAGATCAAAGTTTATAGCAAGAGCCAGACACTTGGTAGGTCAGTGACCCCCAGTTATAGCATCCCACCAGCTAATACTGATTCAAAGCTCTTCCAGATTTTTGGTAAATGCATTTGAGTATGATTGTTTCTTATCCACTTGAATTTTACCACATAGCAAGAAAGCAGAACACTGTCTCTCTCTCCTGGCTGGATTTTGTGCAAGGTCCAACCCAGCTCAGGCATTTGATGCAGGGAGAGGCTTCAGGACTATGAAGTCTGAGTGGCACTGGAGCTGAGTCAGGAATGTGAGTCCCTCCCTCAGTAGTCCCTGCCAGCAGATGTAGTATGGGCCTTCTCTGTGTCCTGGGAACCTGGCATGGCTGATTTAAGGACACTTTCACGGGATCTGTGTCTCACAATGTGCTTCATACAGAAGCCATTCAGGTGTTTGGATTCTACTAGCTGGCCTTGTGCAGCATCCTTACTCTCTCACCCATCACCATCACATTTTGGGAGAACACTTCCCACTGCAGCTGTGGTGGCTGCATGTCGCTGTACGGAGTGGTACAGCAAGGAGAGATGCTCATATGGGGGTGGTAACTTGAGACTCTTTTCTTAGTTTCATCTCTTTTGATCTTCAGAGTGTGGTGCAGTGGCCGACAGCTGATGATTGCAGAAAGGGATGACAACACAGGATCCACAGCGACACAATCTGCTGCAGGCTCCTTTTAGGCCTCGTCTTCTTACCATTTGTTTGTGTACTGGACACTGTCAAATTTCAGCTGGGAATCCAGCCTGAATCTGGGAGCTAACAAAGGAGTCAACATAGGCAGGGCAAGTGCTTGTCACAGTCTGTGGTGCCTGCATTACTCCAGTGGGAAGCAAGGCCTTGAAATAAATGTGATGAGATTCTGCTGTGCCCCATTAGTGGTGCTGTAACAGCTCATTCAGGCCTGGAGATTCAGCGGATGCCTACTCTGCATCTCAGTGACCACTGGGCCAACCTGCCGCTGTCTGCTTAGCTCTAAATCCCTCTGAATCAGGAATACCCCATGGGAAGCGTCCCAGTGCAAATTGCAGCGGTCCTCAGAGCACCAGTGTGCATCTAAATCCAACCCAGGGCCTTCTGTGCGGTGTTACAACGCGCTAGCATAAAAGCCTCCCCGGCAGCCTGTTTCTTTCAAATGCTTCACAAGTGCCAAGTCAGAAAATGCGAGTTTTGTGGAAAGAAAACAGATGTTTATTTTATTTTATTTGAATGATGGTGTGGATTTTAATTCAGCAAAGACATAAAGTATGTTGGTAAATTGTGAGCGTGTGTAGGTGGGTGTGCTGGTGGGTGTAGGGAGCATATGGAAGAAACTGCAGCATGAGAAAGCAACCAACAGAAGGGTTTAAGGAAGTATAAGGCAAAGCAGACTTCTCTCTTAATATATTTTAACTCTTCTTTGGGCAACGCTACCACCTTTTTCTCCTGCCCTCCTGATAAATTACACTCAGACCTCTCTACATGCTATGGTTGTATGTCGTTTATTTATAGCTCTAGGACTGAAAAGGCAACACAAACGCAAAATTAACAAGGAAAAGTTTGCACTGCAGAAAACCGTTGTGAGGCCTGCGTTTGCTCGTGTTACACTCCCCTCGCCGCCCCTCCACGCACGGAGGCACCCCGCACCCCGTCCCCCCTGCAGGCAGCTCAGCCAACCCCTGTGCCCCCGGGCCGCCTTCCCCCGCAGCGGCTCGGCTCGGCTCGGCTCCCCGCAGCCACCGGCTTGCCCCGGGCCCGGCGGCGGCGCCTTGCGCCTCGGGGCCGGCAGGGGGCAGCATTGCCCGCAGCATTGCCGCGGGCCCGGCGGGGCGGGGAGTGGGGGAAGGCGGCAAGGCGAGGCCCGGCTCGGGTTGATGACGGACGGCCGCGGCCTGGTCGACGGCCTTAGTGCCCGGCGGCGTATGGCCTGGTGCTCTTTGTGCCGCCCCGACCCACAGATGTGTGAAAGTGACAACCAGGATTATTATTATTTATTTATTTATTTATTATTTATTTTTCATTGCACTTACCATGTATTTGAAAGTTGTGTTCTGGTAAACTTTGGAAATCTTGGTCTGAGCTACCAGATCGCAAAACATTTTCGTCCCAAGAAACATCGAGGTGCTTACATGACTTGGGGAGCGTAAATGCTGCTCACACTCGAAACAAGAATTACGTTCCCAGGCACTTGGGTGCTTTGAAAAGCGTACCCAGAGTGCTTGGGTCTGGTAATGCAAAGGGCTTTACTTCAGTACCAGGTCTCCTCACTGAGGGACATGTCAAAGCCACATACAAGTGTGGAGGGCTTGCTCACCCTAGCTCAGATACAGAAAACTATCAGGTGTTAACAGCCTCTATTTCTAGACATGCCTGGTGCCAAGGGGGCTCAGTGTTTGTATGCCAGCTTACTTAGCCTTGTGGTCCTCAACCTAACTCATAAGACCCTTAGAAGTGGCCACAGAGGAAGCACTAACATGGGGCTTTCCTCTTGTTGAATGTACACTGGACAGCACAAGTCCATACTGGGAAGAGAGGGGAGAAAAAATAAAACCAAAAAGAAGAAATAGGAAAACAGAGAGGGGGAGGTTGGGCGTGGTGTTTAGGGACATGGTCTAGTGGTTGAATTGGTGGTAGAGGGATGGTTGGACCAGAGTACCATGAAGGACTTTTCCAACATTAATGATTCTACAATTCTGTGAATAAAGACCCATGGTGATGAAAAGGTGGTTACCTACCATGGCTATCTAAAGACCAAAGACATGCAACAACATCCAATGGTAGAAGAGAAACAGCAATTTTCTCAATTCTCCTGCAGTATTTGCAGTCCTCCCCCCAACTCCCAACTTCTCTAAAGAAGTAGTTATTTAAAAATCCCAGTAAGATTAAAAACAGTTTTCTAGTTTTGAAGATACAGAGAAACTATGACAATGTGCCCTCAAAAGTCAAAGAGTATGTGCATATGTACTTGTATATGCTATGTACTTGTGTATGCTCCATGCTGCTGTATAGTGCAGGGACAAATGCCTTGTACAGCCACCCTACTTCTGTGTGGCAGATAGCGGGAGACCAAACTCTATGCTCCAGGCTCCTGTGTCCATCGGTACTTGCAACAGCACCCCCATTCCATGCTGGTCTTCTAAGTAGACCAGAAAGCAAGTGAAAAGCTCCCACCGTGTTGTATTTTAAGAAGTCTCTATGCCTTATAACTGACTGAGGACTCATAATTATCTACAGAATCACAGAATTGTCTAGGTTGGAAGAGACCTCAAGATTGAGTCCAACCTCTGACCTAACACTAACAAGTCCTCCACTAAACCATATCGCTAAGTTCAACATCTAAACGTCTTTTAAAGACCTCCAGGGATGGTGACTCCACCACTTCCCTAGGCAGCCCATTCCAATGCCTCACAACCCTCTCAGTAAAGAAGTTCTTCCTCATATCCAACCTAAAACACCCCTGGTGCAACTTTAGCCCGTTCCCCCTCATCAACTAAGGGCTTAACAAGCATTAGGCATTTTCTTCTTTCCAATAACACATAGTGCTTACAGCATACCTCCATGTGAACCTACTGCCACTTAAAAGAGAATCTTCACAACAATCTAACCCATTAATCATTTTACCGAAGGGAAGAGGTCATAAACATAAAACTTACAACCATTGCAAAGTTCAGTGCCAGCACTGGAATTTAATAAGTCTTGTCCCTCAGGTCTGAGCTCATATCAATTAACTCTATGTACACTAAAGAGATAAGATTTTTCTTTTTACTTGAAACAAGGTGTCTCAGAAAACCATAAAAAAATATTTTAGACCAAATTTGTTTTCTGGCCAGTCATTTTAAGAGATGTAAATTGCAACAAGGTCTGCAACAGAAAGGTTTCCGTGGTCCAAGGGTTTCTGGTAATTTCTGAAAATAAGAGAATCTGAATGGAAAATCTGACCTTTTCAGTAAGGCGATAAACACTTTGACGTGATTCCTTTTTGAAAAAAAAAAAAAAAAAAAAAAAAAAAAGGCTAACAATGAACCCCCCCAAACTACCCTCTCCCCCGGAACAAAACAAAACAAACAAGCAAAAAAAAGCACACAGCAACATTTAAACTTTTATTTTCATTCAGAAGATAGGAAATAAATATAAATTTGAAATGTTGATAGTTATTGTAAGGCAGAGTTGAAAGCCTTTGGCCAGCCTCTTTTGTGTCTTGAAATCACTTTGTGACACACATCAAAAAGTTTGGCCACCCCTGGTATATGTGCATATTAGAGTGTGCACTCCGGGTTTGAAATACAGTGTATGAAATTGCTCACAGCACATTAAGAATGCTCAGCAATGTGCACTTTTAGGGTCGCACTTTATGCTGTAAGACACATTGTGCTGTTAGCAATCTTTTTTTCTCTCACTAAGCACACATTATTTGAGTTTTCTAGTTGAGCATACAACTGAAAGAATCTTTATTTTTTTTAAAAGAGGGTCATAAATTATCGTCAAAGACTGGAGTCTCAAATCAGCTATTATTTGAACACTATCTGCTTCTTCTGAAAGTCCTATATCATCCTTACATCAGTATTCTTAATAGCAAAGCATGAATCCAGAGGATGTGTTAAATTAAAGATGCATTACCTACAAATTGCACATTGATGACGAGGCTTTGTTTTAAACAAATTTTTGTCCTCTTGTGTGGTTGTAGTGTGACCTTTCTTCATTTCCATAGTTTATTTTCATTTCCAAAGACTTTCAAAGCCGACTGCTTTTCATCCATTTTTTTCCCAATAAAAAATAGAAGTCGTTGTCTCCACTTCACTGCACTCTCTCTCTTGCTTTCTCTACAGGGGGTTGATCCACCTGTCCTCTAAAAGGGGGAAAAAACAGCTTTGGGGAGCACCTGTCAAATACTAAGCTGCATGGTGATGTGGTTCTATGTGTGTGTGAGACAGAGAGAGAGGGAGAAAAATCAAATAAAATCCAGAGCTGAAAAAATAATTCACAGTATGTAGCACAGAAGAAAAATCATGATGAAGTCCTAAGCTAACTCACATAATGCTTTCAGGAATCAGAAAAATGACACTGTCAAAACACAACATTAGTTTTCAGAAGCCTCCAGGCAAAATTTTATTTATTTAAAGTTAGCTCCTATTTTAATAACAAAAAAGTGGCAGCATATTCTACATCAAAGAAAAAACTTTTCCTAATGTTTCCATTCCTCTTGTGAAGTACGGGAGCTGAAGTAGTGGAGCTGTCTTTCTCTAAATAATTACATGAGTGGCAGGATCTCAACCTGAGAAAGCTTTTTGTCTGCACTGGGGATTGTAGCATAAAGAGAATAACATTTGGCTTGCCTAATCTGAGTGGCAGTATGAGATATTCTGACTTTTAGTATTTAAATAGTTAGTTTTAAACAAGATCCATAACAATGAAAGGCAAATTCTGAATCAAAATCTTGGTGCGCTGCAACGCCTCGGTGAAGGACGAGTACAAATGAGAGCACACTCATGGGCTCCAGGTCTCTACGCAAAGCCACTTTCCTTGTGTGCACTAGGGCAGTGCCCAGGAGAAACGTCCAGCACCATGGCACACCATGTAGTTCCTCCTGCTATTCCCCCATTTAGGGCATCCTCACATTCAGAAGCCAGACCAAAGCACTCTGTTAGAGCAGTCAGTGTGTATCGTGTTCTGCCTTGTTGAAAGAATTAGAGCTGCATTTCTGGATCTCTTACTTGGAAACCTCTATTTATTCCTCTTCATTCATCAAACGTAAATCTTTTATAGTTACGCCTAGTACCAGCAAGAAGGCAGTCCAGGGTCCGTATCTTGAAAGACATCCTATAAATAACGAATAACCCCCTTTGGTCCCTAGACCTTTTGTTTGCCTTTTAGCTTGGCTTCCTTACTGCTTCCTAATGACACCATTCCTTTGGCACCGACTTCTTGCCTGGATTTTCTTTCTATTATTTCATACCGTTTAACACCGCCTGCTTTGAACCATAACAGATCCAGCTCTGGCACTGTGTGAATTTGGTTCAGTTACAAAAGGCTCTGCATTTGCATGTATCTGGGTCTTCCTGCAGAGTGAGTGGATCTGTGTGGGAGTAGGGCTGAACTTTGTTGCAAAGAGAGAACTCTTACATCTGAGAAATGTATTCCTTCCTTCTGGACCCATATTCTTCTGTAAGCAACAAAATAAACTAATAAGGCAGCTACCAACAAAACCGTGGGACTCCGAGCAGCTGAAGCCATGCTGGCAGGAGTTTGCACCCCTAATGCAACATAACTCTCCTATCTCAGAGAGACCGTGTCTTTCTTGTAAAGAGGGGTTCTGGCAGTAATACGGTGTACCAGGGAAGCTAGGATTATTGAAAACTGTCAACAGCTGTCCACACCAGACCGTGCAGAAGGAGAATTGAGACAGAGCCCAACAGAGGGGTTTTCCTTTCCTTCTTAGCAAAACCTAAAGTGGAACAAATCTTTCCCCACGTAACAGGAGGTAACATGGCTAACTGTGTGAAGATGGGACTTGGAGGATGAAACATCTCAGTGGTAATTGTGCTTCTGCCAAAGCAAATACCCCTGCTCAGGAGAGTGCAGAGAGCAGAGGAGCTCCTGTCCGAGCAGCATAGCCACAGACATGTCTACCCCAGTGCCATGGAGAAGGCCAGCAGTGCATGTGGTTGCCCTGGTGATGGCCCATGCGAGGTGTAGGCAGTGAACTTGTACAGCACTTCAGGCCTGTCTGGAGGAATCATGCTGCAAAATGTATCGTTAGCATTAGTAGATGTATTACAGGCTTCTCCTGTGATCTCAGACTGCTGCAGGCAGTGTGCTAGGAGAAAAGCTTTCCAGATTGTGCTCATGCAAATTGGTATCTGCGATCACATTCATTATGGCTCCCACTACAACATTATTTTCACACTCTTGTGTGCTGCTCACTCAGTCTAAACTTTTTGTTACTGCATGTTGTATGACTACAACATAGAATCTCTTTGCCAACACCTTTGTGAGGGTGAGAAAACATTATTTCAAAGCTACAAGTATGGCAACAGAGGCACAAGAAAAGTAGGGGTGTACTTAAACTTAACTAGTAGCTAGTGTGGCATGACCCTAACCTATATGTTCTGACTCTGGTGTCCCCTAACAGGGGGGGGCATTTGTTCAAGGCATTTAGTAGATTTTTTTTTCCCTGAAAAAATATTTTCTTCTGAATTAGAGCTGCATAATTTAGAGAAGAGCTAGAATTGCTGAAAGCTGGGAAAAGCAAAAGTGAAATATGACCACATTATTACGCACATCTTGTTTTTACTGTGGACAGTAAGTCTTGTCAAAGGGATTAAATTATGCAAACTATTTCAAAAATATTTCCAATTAAAGATACAATCACAAAATAGCAATGTAATAGGGAAGGCAGGATGAGCAGACAAATCCATGAAATGATTTTCAAACATTTCCAAAGAAACGGAGAGTGAAGCCAATGACAAGGAGACTGCTGCCTGTGACATAGCCTTTGAGAAGATCCTCAGAACAACCTGACATGAAAATATAAGGAAAAATCAGTCAGTGCTCTAAAAAATGAGAAGGGCAGAAAACCAAAGGCAAAACCTAGCCATGAATTAATCCAACAAAAGTCAAAGCCAAGAAATTGTGAGCAGTGAGTCATCAGTAAAAGGGCACTTGCATGTAACATACGGGTTCAGTTCACAGGTACCCAGTCTGTTTTTTAAAATTAAAATTTAAAATATGTCAAAAATATTCAGCGTTCAGATGAAACTTGAAAAAAAGAATCTTTCAAGATCTCAAGTCTGTATTTTGAATGTTTGGCTAATACATCAACACAGGCTGGCTTGCCAAAAATATTAAAATACAACTAAAGAGATCATAAATTAGTAAATTGTCAAGTATTCTTAATACGCATTACCAATGCCAGACATTTATAATAGTAAAAGAAGGTTACTTAAATAATAAGTGTCAGTTGGTTCTCAGAGAGTTCAGGGTAGTTTTACTTTAACGCACAGAATAAACTAGGTTTGCTTCAACAAAGCCATTCGGAAAGAAGTAACGATGCTTTAAGTTGGGCACATGAAAATTGCCCATATTTTAGGATTTCAGCATTCATTTAGGGAACTATTATACCATGCAGTACAAGCCTTTTATTAAATCAGTGTATTCATTTATTTGAAATAAAAGTTTTATTCAATCATTGTATTTTGATAGACTAGACTATAGCACGTAGACAGAAGATGGATTTAGCAGAGTGTCCTTGAAGGAGAGGAGCTGCTTCAGATCACCTCTTTAATACTCGGGAGACCTCCGGCTTACACTGCCTCTTGGGCTTCTGAGAGCAACGAGGGAAGATGTGCCACCGCTACCTGGTGTAACAAATCAGCTCCTGAATCACCTAACTATAAAACCTGCAGAGAAAAAAAATTAAATAATCTCTGCTTAAACTATCTCAATGTCATTTTAAAATCTATTTAGGAAGATTGGCTCTGGTGGCTTTATAGCAGCTTAGCCATGTGCATTGTAAAGGCTCGCTGGTACTGTAGCCATCACTGGGTTTTGAAATGAGTAAAACACAAAGTTATTAAATCAGTTTTGGTCTTGCAGTCCTATTTGGTCAGTTCACTTTAGCATGCTTTCAAGCAATTAAAGATATTGATACACAGAGAAGAAGCAAGAAGCAAAACTTCACTGACACAGAGATCTATAACAAACAATGCATAGATTTTGTTTTGAAGAAAGAAAGAAAGAAAGAAAGAAAGAAAGAAAGAAAGAAAGAAAGAAAGAAAGAAAGAAAGAAAGAAAGAAAGAAAGAAAGAAAGAAAGAAAGAAAGAAAGAAAGAAAGAAAAAGGAAGGAAGGAAGGAAGGAAGGAAGGAAGGAAGGAAGGAAGGAAGGAAGGAAGGAAGGAAGGAAGGAAGGAAGGAAGGAAGGAAGGAAGGAAGGAAGGAGATATTTTAACACTTTTACACTTTTTACAGCAGAGAAAGGAAAAATTTAAATCCTGGGTTACATTTTTACAGACATTTTCCCAGCTATTACATAGCTTTTCTGTGTTCTGAGTGCTGGAACCAAGACCAGCAAACTTTTTGAGTTATAATACGCACACAACACATTTTTCTGCAGGCTAAGCAAAAATGAGAGAAACGGGAGAATTTGGGTGTATATATCTAATCCTCAACACCAGTGTCATGGAACAGTATGTGAATTTATAGTCTCAAGATTAAAACCTGCTGGGGTAGACACTCAGCAGAGCTAGTCCTGCAAACAAACAAACAAGACGGAACAAAACAAAACAAATAATAGTAATAATAATAAAAACAAAACTGTATTTATAAATTTTAAGTATTAGCTGTCTTTTCACTAAAATGCATATATGTGTGTGTATGTGTCTGTGTGCCCATTTCCCGTCCTCCCATCTTCAGCCAGCACTTTCGTTACAAAGAAGCTGAAAAAGCTCTGTGAAACAACTTATTCACAGTAGGACCCAGTAATTACGATGCATCTGCAGCATAAGGCAGGTAAAATGTTGTTAAGACATTTCTTTCTATTATAAAAGTCTTAGGTGCCTATATGGAGCAGCACTTTACCCACCTACCTTGCATATCAATGTTGAAAAAATTGCCTTGTTTGTACTTAACGCTCAGCAGACTCAGCTTATAGTCTTAGTTACTCACACCACTTAGAAGCTGTACAAAGCCTTTCAAAGAGACAAGTCAGCAAACTGTTCTTATTCACCTATTCACAAAGTAAAACTGATAAACCCACTGCAGATTTTCTAGCCTCACCATAAATAAAATAAATAAATAAATAAATAAATAAATAAATAAATAAAATCTTTCTTTCTTTCTCTCTGTTGAGAAAAAATTATCACACTGTTTTTGCAACCCAGTGCGTTCTGTTACCATTTCTCAATGCTAGGAAGAAGAAGGCTATTCTGAGTCATGAATCTTGTAGAAAACTTGCAGGAAAAGCTAGTTTGTTTAAGAGCAAATATTCTGCCACTTTACAGCATGCATTATAGTACAAAAGCTAAGATCAACATGTTTGGGTGTCTTTTCTAAACTACAAAAACATGACTATTACAGGAGACATAGGCAAATTCATTCCATCTATTTGGCTTCCATCTCTGCCTACGAAAAATGGAGCTTTGTCCTCATCTCTCTGCAAGTACTGTCTCCCATTTCAGCCCAGCTTGTATCTCTGGGCCATGGACACTCTGCACTGAAAGAAACAAAAAATATCTGTATTTCCAAGGAGAACTAAGAAAATGATTTAGCCTTTTAAAAGAGTAGTATTCAAATAGAGCGGGCACATCCAGGTATTAACAAGTTCTTTTCTGACTGTGGGAAAGAATAAGAATCAAATATGTTTAAGTATAACCTAAAAGTGATGCTGAATGCTAATAAACTGATGCATTGTTAACAGATTCTTCTCTTTCTTGTTATGAAATTTAATACATCCCTTTATTTATACACTGGTATATAAGAAGCTTTTTGTCTTCTCCCTTCTAAAAATATTTGAGTAACTGTGACAAAAATATTTTTTACTAAGGAGGATAGCAGCTCTGCTATATTTCTATATGTAAAGGTAATGAAAAATGGCATGTAACAGTCTATTTTCAGGTAATAACCAGCACAATGTACTGGACATGCCAGTATATTGCACCAAACAGAGGAAGACCCTCTTATCTTCAGTCACTGGTTTTGTATGAGCAGCCCAGTGCCCCTCTGGCAGTGGGGAAGAAGATGAAGCTGTAGCGATACATCCACATCTTAGGCACCCCAAGGTAAACCTACCACTGTTTAGTTGACTTTTGTGGAGTCATCTCAGAGAGATGCTGGCAGAAAAGAATGGCAACTCTAGCACTGGTCACGTAGCTCCAGTGCTCACACATGGGAAAAGAAGCAAGGAGAATATATAGAAATAGAGCACAGGCAAAAGTTTCTTTCTTGAAGGTTTAATTTTACAGCTTTTGACTGAAAGTAAGATTTCTCTACAGTGTCTTAGTGCCTCGAGCTAAGTCCAAAAAGCTTTCTCTCCTATACTGATCCTATATCATGAGTAAAATATCAGTTGCAATGAAATCAATAGGAGCTTCACCTATGTGTCTGAACCTGCTTTAATGAAAGCAGTAGTAAAATTCCTGTTGATTTTCCAGAGAAGACTGAAGCCCTGGGGAATACTGGTAGCTCTTTATTAAGAGCTGTCTGCCAGATATAAAGCATGAGGATACTCCTTATCACCTCAGAAAGCAGGATGGCAAACCCAGCAGTCTAACCATCACCTCCATCATTCACTTTGATAAAACGCATCCTGCATGCCCCTGTGAATAATACTTCCCCAGTGCCAGAAAAGGGTTAAAATCTGGCCACAAATGGTGTCTTTGTGAGTTGGCCTGGAGTCAGAAAATTCAACATAAAACTGAAAGCAAACAAAGTCTTTAAAAAAATACTGGCATTAAGGTTCTGATTTTACCTCCATCCAAAAGATCTGACGTTGTAATCAGTTCATTGTAACCAGGCCTAAATATATCAAACAAAAGAACTGAAGTGATCAGAGCAACTGTCATTTCCCAGGAGCCACCTGCTAATTACCAGAATGTATCTAAAAATAAGTCAGAAAAAGGCACAATATTTTGAAAAGAAACCTTTATTGTTCATACAAAGCTGACTCTGTCACATATCATAAGGCATCATTAACAAGCTAAATATGACTTTGCTTAAATCAAACAATATTGCTTAATGAAAGTATCCAACATAGTTGTGATCAATTCTTTTCTTTGTTCTTTCCTGGATTAATGTGTGTTTTGGTATCAGCTCATCTCTTTTAGACTGCTAGCTTAGCCAGCACGTTGCATGAATAACTTCCTTGCCAGGTAAATCCACCACAGGGACTAAAATCAGAGCTGGGGTCTTCCTGCCCAAGTATTTTTCAAGGTTTTCTTGCAGTCCTAAAGAGAAAGAAAACAATTCATGAATTCTCTTTGTCTTACTTTCTATTGTGTGTCATTTCTTAAAAGTGATTTCTGAGTATGTTTTTGAAACCTATCACGGAGTAGCAATTAACAAAATTGAAATGCAACTCTGAGTTTTCAATGTACACAGAAGGAAGAATCACTATCTCCTACCTGCCCATCAAGTAATTTAAGATCAGCTTTACCTAAGGACATATTTCTGCAAAACTGTTAAAAGCATTTTGACCAGCTTTGAGGGAGTGGTCCACTGATGACAGACACAGCAAGCTGAAACTAGGTGCGGGCAGTGAAAATAACTAAAGGCCAGTGGTTTGCAAATAGTGGTACTGGGATGATAGGTGCATAGTTGTCTGTACGTGAATTTCTGACCTCAGGTCCCACCCTGCTGCAGCAGTCTACTAAAAGTTAAAATGGGCCATTTTTAAAACCATTATGAACATGATTTCTATTTGAAGTTGCTGGAAGCATGCCATGTTGCTGATACGATGAAGTTCAGGGATGGCAACATACATAGCAGCAGCTCTAGAACAAGAGAGGTTCAAACTCTGAAACATACAGGATGCAGCTACACAGAGCTTGGCCGGGACTGTTCTGTGGCAGAAATCACTAAATTCCAAGTCCATTAGGGGAACAGAATTGATACTGGAGACCATCTAATTAGGAGAATAATGGAAGAAAAGTAAAGAATGGAAATTAAAACTCTGCTTTAAGACATTTCTGGTCGTGCAGCAGTCCCAAAGGACATGCTAGGAATCCAGGCACACAGAGCTTTTAGAGAAGACTGCAGAAAACCTTCCAAATGACTCTGGAAAAGGCGGTTTCCTAATGGTAAGGCATGGTCCGCAAGATTTTTTGGTTTTGTTAAGTTATTTCTGTCTGTAGCTTCTGTGATTACAGCAATTCTTTACAACACTAAGCATTCTTGGCTAGAGAGGGTGTAAAGAGGGCAGAACTTGAAGACTGTCAAAGGTTTTTTTTTTTTTTTTTGTCACTGCCTGTGAAACTGTGAATAGGCAGTTCAGTCAAAGTGTTACCTCGTGTAAGGTAAAATAGGAATTTTGCCATTGTATTCACTGAAGCCAAAACTGTTCTCTCTTGTTACCTGGCAGCAGTATAATAAATTAAGGTAATAGTGGCAACACCACATGTGAAATACTGCGAAGACAATAGCAGCCTTCTGAAATTCTACTGTCTTTTTTGTATTAACATCACTGACGTTAGAGGTGAAAACAGATGGGGTGAGGCAAAGATCAACAGTCATCTCAAAGGCCAGAGGACTTCATGTTCAGTGTAAAAAGTGACTCAGTCTCTCTATCTCAGATATTCAGCAGTGCCTTGCTAATTAAGCAGCAGCTAACGGTCTCATTCGAAACTTAGTCCTCAGTAAGCTTTATAGCTATGCTGGCTCAGAAGGCATTCAGTGGAAGTGGGTAAAGGAAATTCACCTCAAAAATCACCGATTCCACCCTATTAAAACTTCATCTCCTCTTTTTCTTCAATTAATACCGTGAAGATGTAATTTTGGTCTTTAACTTTTTACAGGTTTAAAAGCTATGAAACAGGGCTAAAGGCTACAATAACAGAAAGAGGTATTGCTTTCACAGGGAGAATTTGAAAGTGAGGCTATCTGGAAATTTAACTCCATTCTTTTGCTTTTTGGGGCAGACAAAATAGCCTTAAATACTTACATTTGAACATGACCTTGTGGATTTGCTTAACAGTCAGAAAGAGACACGTTTCCAGCTTGTCTATAGCAAGTGTAAATTGCCACAGCAAAGCCTGAACGTATAACTATCTTTATACATTTGAAAATTGTAAGTAAATGTCTGCTCATGCAAATTTCCCCTGAAAGGAGGATATAGGGTCTTCCAAAAAAGTAAAATTATAGTCTCAGGTCCCCACAAAAGGCAGTGCACAATTAGTAAATCTGATAAATGCTGACACAATGCAAAATTTGATGGTTTTTACATTTTACCTGGTATAAATAATAAATAAAAATAAATCTTCCAATACTAATTGTACATTTTTAATCATATGACACAATCCTTTTTTTCTTTTTTTTTTTCACTCCTGCATACTATGATTTCAGGTAAATAAGAACCTCAGTCAACAGTATGAGTGTTTTCTGGTGTGTGTAACTCCATGTTCAAAGACATCTTAGATTTCAAAAATTTCTTTGCTTTTTCTGACTTATGGAAATATTTCATTAGTTGCATGCCAAACTTGTAGAAGTTGAATGTAAAAGTGAATATATGTAAAGGACATAGGGTTACAATGAGTGTGTTTACCGGAGCTTTAACAGGAGCTATATAAGACTGATACCAGTCTTAAATTTACTTAATCTGCCTTGATACAGACTATTTACTTAAGAATAAAACAAAGCAGCTGATTAGCAAGCAGCAAACATGTGGTGTGTATTGTGCATGTTTTCATCTTCTGTGACTGCATTCTGTACTCCACGACATATTCCTAAAGCAGGTGATTTTCACCTTGTAGGATGGAGGTCCCCTACTTGCAACTGAACAGCACAAATTAATGGCACGGGCTCCATGACAAATTTCTTTCTGCACCACTACACATCTTTCCATTGACCTAGGCACAGCTGAGGTATACAGACATAACCAAAACCTAAACTGAACAAAAATTATTCAAACTTTCCCCCTCTTTCACTAAAAATTCTGGCATTGCTATCTGTTTCAGCCATTCCTCTTAAAGGACAACATACTGAGATCTACTATCTGATGATCTCACACTGACTTAGCAAGCCTTACATACAGCATGGCATATAGCATCATAAGCTATTGCTTTTAAAGGTGATTTTCAGACTGAGTAGATAAAACAATGTCCTGAGAGCCTGCACAGTCATTGCAAATGATTGTTTTAACATCTAGGCTATCATTGTATGATTTGGGCCAGTATGAGGCCACAGAATCCACTTACACGTTTCCAGAACTAGGTTCCTATTACTGCTGACACTCCTGTTTCACTGGATATTTGCAGGTGAGGAATAATAAGATTACATTTAGCCTAGCATATAAAAAATCACTTTCATATTGTAACTACTATCTTTCTTCTACTTTTTAGCCAAAAGATATTGTTACATCACTAAGAGCAGGTTTTTAAATCCCTGAGCTAATAAAGCTCCATTGCTTCAGCTGTGCAGACCTGACATGCAGCATGTACTCTGAAAAGATGCGTCACAGGGGATCAGGTTCCTAACAGTTGACTAAGAGTTCCGGTCCCAAAAGATGTGCCCCTGGCGTGCAGAACACTTAACCCTTCGACCAGAACCAACATGACTATTCACAAATTATTGATGTCCCTAAATCCCTGGCAGATTGCAGACAGTTCTTGTCTCCCTTGAAGCCAAAGCATATGGTCACTAATGAGATGGATTAAAAAATACATATACACATTCAAGGCTTTGCCACACGAATGTAAAGCCACAGAAATGGAAGAAGGTGATTGAACTCGACTGAACGCTGTTAAATACATGATTAGCTTCTTGTTATGGATCATTTCCATTGATCTATATACAGTTTCACAGCATAGTTTAATTCAAGCTGTCTAGAACAAGCCTCTGCTTTAAATGGTCGGGCAGAGAAATGAAAAAGTGAAACACGAGGAACTGGAGTCCTCCTTCCCTTTCTTATGCATCCAGCTGACCGTCTCTCTGGCTACAACAATAGCAATGGAAGAAAATTTGCTTTTTAAAAAAATCTGTTTTTACTGTTCGTGAGGATTATATGCTACATAAATCAGTTCAGGATTTTCCCCATATTTTTACTTAAATAATATAAAATGTTGTAGCTGAATGTAAAATTTTAAAACAAAACCAGTACTTGATTTTCCTTGTCCAAAACTAAGACCTAGTCTAGTCAACAAAATTCCCCATTGGAATGCAAAAATGCATTACTTTGCAAAATACAGTTCCAGGAAAAACTGACCAACGATATGTTACCCCATGCTTTTATAAATGTCTTCCAAAATCACATAATTTGAAATATTTTTTCCCCAATGAACAAAAAAAGGGTATGAAAAAAAATAATAATTAAACTTATGAGGATGGAAATGGAACTTGCTTTGGAAGCCAACCACTCCTGATTATTTATCTTGGCTCTTGGTCCTTCTGGTTTTAAGTGAGTCCTTGCCTACTTATTTATACTACCTTGATCTTGATCTATTTATACTACATTGACCTTACTGTCAATAGCAGATAGGAAAAAGGTGAGCAATTGGCTTTTCCTAGTCCAAACCAGCGAGTCAGTGAAGGTGCATGCACCCTGCACCGCTAGTGCAAAGTGGAGAGGGGTGGCCAGCCGCACACTACCAGCTCCAGAGGAACCCAACAGCTGCCTGTTCCCTTCCCCATCCCACCAGCCTCTCTGCTGTTCTTCTTGGATTAGATGGGAGCGTGTGGGAAGGAAAGGGGCTCACTCATCATCAGGGAGGATGTTAGCATTTACAGGAACCTTACTTTTCTAGAGCTGAGTCATGTGGCTGAGTAACTGCGGAATTTATTTTAGACTGTAGCCAATGCATTTTTTAGCATCTAAAAGAAAATTAGTAGACAAAAAGAGTTATTTTTAGTGCTAGTTTGATTGTGGATCTGTCAGCTTTGGCAATGCATCTCTTTTATCAAGCTGCCACGATACCTTGTTTTGTTTTCAAGGCAAAGTTTGATTAAAGACCGATTTCAGGAAAGATACTCACTGTGGGTGTTAATTAGTGCTTTCTGGACTCTGCAGGGTTTAGCTTATGATCTTTTTCACTTACTAAACCCTGTAATTCAAATTACATGACGATGGGAATGAACCAACCCCTTTCTATTCTTCTGAAGGCTTTTGTTTAACTCAGCCAGGAACAAATCTTTGTCCTCTTCTTCCCTAATACAGAATTCTATTTTCTGTCCCTTCCTAAACAAAATTAAAAATAATACTTCACGTCTAAAGAGAGTTTTCAAACTAATGAACTGTGCCACATCCTCAGAAAATATGGAGTAGATAAACTTTGTCATCAGTGGTGCCCGAGTATAGTATACATCTTAGGAAAAACAGGGAAATATTTATTTCCCTTCCTATTTCTCTTGTGAGCAGAGTACTCTTATTCCATAAGAGAAGGTCCCTGGCATTCCTCTCCCTTCTCTCAGACAATCCTTTTGCTTTTCTGCTGCTGTCATGTTAAGCAAAAGGCCAGCTACTAGCTCAGAAATCTTAGAAAAGTAGTTGTGCATACTAGTTAGCAGATTGAGGTGAGATCATAACATAATATGATTAAAACAAGGAACTATGCAATTAAATATGTTCAATTAAAATGCCATTGAGTTACTATACAAAAATAAACTTAGAAAAAGTGCGGCCTAAACCAAAATCTGGTACAGAACCTGCAGAGAAGAATACTCAGCTACACTGGATATTTGAAACTAGACAAAACATGAAACCACATACAAAAGAGAATAAACTTGTGAAGGATTAGAGAAAATGACCTAAAATGATCCATAGCTGTTTTCCAGAAGACAGCCTGTAAAGGAGAAGAACTGAAGCTGTACAAGGTAAGATATTTAAGCTGAGTTCACGAATACCATCCTAAACAGCTCTCTCCCAAGGACACGCTGTCTCCTGAACTTCCTCCCATATTTCTAAACTTAAACTTAGCTTAGTTTGAAGGCTGGTATGAACTCTTCCTGAAGCTGTACAGTGTGACAGATGCACCATGCAAGCTAAGGATGTAAGCAAATCAGGCATCCATAATCACTAAATGCATTTTTATACCAATATTTATAACAATTGTAATTTCAATCTCAAATGCCTCCCCTAAAATAATTATGTGCCACATAAGTCTCTTCAGATATACAGACGTTACCTTCCAACGCACATGGTACCAATCAAATTAGATATGATATCATGCACATCAGTGGCACGACAGAAAGGAATGTGACTCTTCTAAAGATAAACAAATGTTGCTGAGCTCTTCTGCACATTAGTTATGGCTATTTCTCAGCAGAAAGAATTAAGATTTAGCTACCACAATAATTCTTTCAAGCTGCCGGCTATAGTTCAGAAAATAGCAGAGCATGAAAACTCATTGCTTTGTGTTTTCCAGCAGCCTGCTTTAAGCAGTGTCCCATATACAGGTTGAGAATCAGCCTATACAAGGTTATAAATGTGCACTTTTGTTTAAAATGTCATTACCCTTCTGCACTAAATAAAGAAACACTTAAATATGCCCTTCCAGTACTCACAGTGAGGTCTAAATATAATTTCAAAGAGAACGGAGGACTGAACTTTCTGAGTACAATCACCGGGGGAAGAACTTGCACTTTTTCTAAAACCATGACAGAGTGCAAAGATCACAAGCCTGTTTTCTCTGTGTGCTATCTTTCAACCCTGAAACAACCCAGTCTCTTTAAGGGGTGGATGGTTATTGAACTTGTATGCCAGATGTGTTCAAAGTCTCTGGGGAGGATGGGCTATAATGACACTAAGTGGAGATGAGTTATGAGTGGAGACATTATTACAAACATATAAAACAGTAAGGACCCATTTTTCAAGTAACATCTGAGAATGCACTTCACAGTATGTGTAAGCACTTGTTTGCTCATATAGTAATCTGAATGTGCCTATGTGGACAGATAAAACTACAGGAATCACTGGAGGCTCATGCACACTTTTTTTTTTTTGTATGCAGAAACAGAGGAATGTGCACTTTTTTTTTTTTTTTTCAGATTTATTGAAAACTTGGTGTGAAAATGATCAACTGCAACAGCACCTGTGCAGTAATTATGAAAGTTGCTTTTTCACCTCTTGGTCACATTACAGCTCCTGACTTTTGCCCCGCAGTCCAAGAGCACTGGATGGCACAGATTCGCAAGCTGTAGGACAGTTGGTAGCTGTGCCCTCCAGGTAAGGTTGGGAACGCTGTTGGGGCAGTGTGTGTGGGAAGCTCGGCTGTGCCTGCTGGTAATTCAAGAACTTTTATCTTCAGGGCCTGTCAATCTGGCACCTTTCACAAGTGTTAAATTCACTTAAGTATATTTTTTAAGAAGCTGTCATGAGACATACTGAAGCAAATATGTCCTTCAGTGGTTACACATGGACTCAGTTGTAACAATGTTTGTTAAGTGCTTTGACATCCCCAAATGATATGTTTGGTACAGCTTCCACATTTGTTCGTTTATTCGAGTCTGCTAAATAGTCTCTAAAAAACCAACGGGTTTAAGAAATATCTGATTGGACATGGTACATCTAAAATGCCTGACCATGAGAAGACACTTATTTAATGACTGGACATACATCTACTTTTGGGAGATATGGTAGAAAAGATTTCTAAAAAGGATTGTGGTAAATGTCTTTAGGTTGGGTACAGAGAAGATAACATGGTCCTCGCTTTATGTCAAATTATGCTGTGATCATTAAAAATACCACTGATGGAATAAGCATTTTCAGTTTCAAGGGCAGATTCTCAACTCTTGTAAACTGTAGCCATGCTAATTTACACCTGCTGAGGAGCTTGCACAGTAGATCACATATTTATATATAATATCACGTGCAAACTAATGAGGTTATTTCTAGATGTTTACTGTTGGAAAGAGCTCTGAAACTTTAAATCAATCTGCTGCACTAATGTAAACAACTTCTTGCAACAAAACTAGATAAAAGGGCACTGAACATGTTAAATACATTATTAGGTCGATGAAGATCATTCATATTGATCCAGGTCTGGCTTCACAGCACAGTTTAATCAAAGCTGCCTGGAAGAGGTAACAAAGAGTGGTCATGGCACTCACCGCCTTTCATCCTGAGGTCACTGATTTAATCCTAGAGTGGGTCTAGAAATGACTTAAAATTCATTATTGCTGCATCTGACAACTTATGTGAATTTGTATGGAGCAAGCTAAAAAGAAGGGTAAAGAAATATTTAGATTAGGAATAAAATCCAGCTGCTGTTCCAGCCAGGAAATTCTGCTGCTGGAGGTTGCTGTTGGCCTATCCAGCGGTTCACAGGCTCCTGATAGCCACACAGCTACTTCCCTTCGATCTGGCAGATTTACATTAATTGGATTTTTATCCCACGTGGCAGAGGCCCAAGATATCAGTACCCTGTTATTCCCTACAGTCAAGGAAAAAAACGAGAGAGATAAGTCTTTTGTTCCTCTTCATGGCCTCCAAAGATGACAAATAAATCTCACTGCTAGTGCTTCCTGTGTAATATGAGCTCCTGGTTTGTTACAGATTTGGGAACAGGAGACTGGGAGAGTCATTCAGCTGTGTCAACCGACTGTAACACAAAAGAAAAAGGTCTGAAATTTGGCCATGTAATGATGTGAGCTGCAAGTAATTTCTGCTGTAACTTGAAATTGTTAACAGCATAATTTATAAAATCCTTCCACAAGACTTATGCGTCATTTTATCTGGCACTGAATAAACACTAAATAATGAAAAGGTCTACCACGAAGAGTTTAGCACCACCACAGAAAATACAGAGCTTAAAAAGGAAAGTGTGGCAGGTAGGAATTTGGCAGGTAGGAAAAATGTGTCAAAATTACACATGATTTGTTAGTGTAATTTTTGGAAAAGCCAACAACTGTTGCCAAACTCTGACCCACCACACTTCTTTTCTTCCTCTAGAGAGCACACCACAGCTACTAACGCTTACTAACAGCAATAAAACAATGGCCAAGAACTGAATCATCATTCTGCTGGCACTGCTTCTAGATTTCTGAAAGCTAAAATGGCACCACAGTAAAGCACTGCTGCCTGCACGTGTCCCACCTGCTCTGGTGTTGAACAACTTCACTGTTCAGAGGCCTTTGCCATTCTTCCACCAACAGTAACCACGTGGGTTTATAACAAGGTGTCTGAAACTTACTTGTGAGCTTGATGCCAGAATAGCCTATCACAGATGTCAAGGGACTACACACCTGTCTTATGAGTGCTTGATAAACATTATCATATATTTTATACAATTTATCACAGAAGGCTACAGTGAAATTATTACATAAATATATAATAAAAAACAAAGAATATTTAATCACCAAAATACATGCGTCTAAACACCCATTTTTAAAGACACTTTTAGGGAAGGGCTTTTGGAATTATACAAATTGCACTGCCTCATCTAACTCTTGTAAATTTTTTGATTTATAGAAACATGGACAAGAGGTAAAGTACACAGCATAGTCTCACAGGGAATGGAAAAGCTGCCCAGAGCTGGCCCACAGCTCAGGGGCTCCTTGTTCCAGTAGGTGGGCCAGCACCCACAGATGAAAAGCCCATCAGCAGCGCTGAGTAGGTCTCCTGTTTGCACACTGGCTCCTTTGAAAGGAATTTCTAGTTCTGGAACTGTAAGCCACAACTCCACCAAAAACTATGTTAGTTTGAAGAGACACTGGGTTAATGATATTGCAAATTCTTGGAAGGAAAATGGATGTCATGCTTTAACCATGCTTAGGAAACATGAAGTGCGAGTGATGGAAGGATGACCTTTTATCTTTCCCACAGAAAGAAGGCTAACCTATAGGGCACAGGGAAACATAATTTTGATTTATCCTTGTGCTTGCCTTCTCTCTTAAAGATGTGATCTGTGGTATGAGATTTGGTTTTAACAATGTTGCTGTACTGCTAGAGGGAAATAAATTGTTCAAGAAGAGATGTCAGTTTTAAAGTACAGCAAAGATGCCCACACAGCCCTCTCCTTGGTCAACACTGATACTTTATGCCATGGGCCTTAACTTGTCAGGGGACATCATACCTTCTGCATAACAGGACACGGTCGTGAGAAGGACAGGTTATAGAAAGCCATTAAAACCCATTCACAGAGAGCCGGTATTCTCCTGGAATATCATCACTGTAGTGGTCTTATTCGTATTTTCTACATTACATTAGCAGACTGTATTACACCATTGCCAAAAAGATCCATTAGTATCAGGCACATTTAATTTTTCTTTTGAAGTAAGTAAGCATATGTGGATAGAAAGGAAGGCAACAAAGCATGCTTGGCCTAGCTGAAATTTTGCCAGATCACCTTGTGAGGCAAATCACACACCTACAGCCTGCCACAAGAGCCCCTAGGATCATTAAAGCCCTAAAGAATCTGTTAAGACAAGAAGGTGGGATGTGAAAATACTAAAGGCTTTTTATTATTATTATGAATATCGAACAGGTTTCATTTCTGACTTACCAAGAGCAAGGAGGCAGAAGAAAGGAAAATTAACTGGATCTTATTATATATAGATATATATATATAGTCAGAACTTCATGCTAAATATATTTGTGTCCTCCATAAGTGTTTCAGTTGGTGTTTTAGCAACTAATTTAGGCAGCTGCAGCACATTTAGATCTAATATAGTCAGATCTACAGTTACTGGTACCTCTCTTTTCTGTAAACAATAGAACAAAAGAAAAAAGTCGTAATCTATTTGCTTAAAATATGAACTTGGTTGTTTATTTCTCCAGAATTCTAGCTTTCTCTCAGAGGAAACTTGGATGTTTGTTCTATCCTTTGACCTTTTAGGTATTTTCTAATTACTGTCACATTCCTGCTCTGATTTGTTTGTAAATTATAAATCTGATTTTACCTTGATTTTTTTTAAACCGCTTGCTACAATCCTTCAGAGAAACCTACTCACAGTTTCATTCTTAAGGCCAACTGAAGATTTACAATATGCTAAACTGGGCAAAAATTCTGTAGTAATCAGCACAATATATTTTATACTCCATCATAATCATTTTTCTGGCTCCATGTCGATATAACTTTTTCTGCTTTTTACAATGGTTTACAACTTAAATAATTTAATACAACAGTTGTTATATTTTTATTGCAAGCTTATAAAACTTGTACCGTAAGTCTCCTCCATGCAATATATTAAACAAAAAAATGACAGAGAAGAAGGGGAACTGATGATTACTAAAACTGTAATTCAGTCTCGAAGTACTGAACGTGTCATAAAGCGCTTCTGGTTCACTTGCATACAGTAGATCTTGTCAGAATTTCTCAAATGAGCTACCTCTTCATATTTAGTTCTTCTTACCTGTTATTTTAATGTTGATATAAGAAAAACAACAGTGATTTCACATTTCAGACAATGTACTGATGGTCCAGGACAGAGCATAAAGTACCCAGAGAAAAGGATGCCAGTGCCAGCTCTACCCCTGAGTTGCTGGAAGTCCTTGGGTTCTTTTGGCTCCAACAATGTGTATCGAGCTGTACGTTACTGAATTTTGCAAGGACTGCCAGTGGTGTAAAGACAGGCAGACATCTGCTAAGGTCTCAGGGAGGACCTTTGTGTCTATTTTTTGTGTCTCTGAGCAACTGCAGTTGTTGATGCTTCATAAAATCAATCCCTGAATTTCAGACTTTCACTTTTTTAGAATAGAAATAGTACTTAGCTGCCTTTGTATAATGCTTTGAGATCACCTGAGGAATAATTTCATTTGCCTCAGTGTATCTGAGTTTCTGTAAAAGACACCATTTCAATGCATCCCCCAATAAGACTTGTTTAAAGTGTATTTTGCAGTTTACAGACACACTTTACAAGCTTTTACAGACCAGGGGTTCTGTCCACATCTACAAAGTAGGTCACTGTATATCCATAAGAACATACAAGTCTGCTACATCTAGAACTCTTTTGCTGGTAATATATATTGAAATAATAACTATTGAAAAAAATATGTCAGAAGTAAATCTTGCTGACTTGAAAATTAAACATTTATTCCTATTTCTAGAGTGATCATTCATATTTTTGAAACTGAGGATAAAAACTACAATTAGATGTGGTACAGATTCTTTGTGATCTAATGCAGTAAACCATTTCTGCACAAAATGCATCACAGAAAACCTCTTGCTGTGTTGAGAGCTGTACCTCTGTGCTCAGACTTTCAACAGAAAAGAAGGCATCCCGTGTTGAGGGATGTCTTATTGCTTTTATCTTACAGAAGTAAAATATTTCAATTTCTAAGGACAGGCTCGACAAAAATCTCAAGAAGATATTTCCGATGGGTTGGTGAAAATAAAATACATAATTAATTCCTCTAAATCACTTAACTGCATGGCCTTAATACTGCTAATACAAAGGCTGTTTTCTTTGCCTAAATCATTAAGATTTCTTAGTAAAAATAAGCTTGAAACTTCTAAGAGATCAACATATCCAACTGAAAAATAAACTTTGGTATTTGTCCAAAAGTCTGATAGAAAAGCAGACACATAAAAATTATTTTCTGAATTGTGTTGCTATGATTTCAGCCCCTACCTACATGGATCACTCGCTTTGTAGAGTGAAAGATCACAGATGCCTGCATGCTCTCCGAGGTATTTTTTTTCAATACTCAAATATGCCAAAATGAATAACAGTGATAAAAACAGAATTAGCACCTACATTAAGCAGTAAGACTTTATGTTTGTTTGTTTGTTTCCTTAAAATATATATATAAAAAAAAAAAAAAAAACACAAAACAAAACAAACAAACAAAAAAAAACTTGGAAGACAATGTATGTTTATGTACCCAAGAACCTTCAATAAAAGTGCCTGGAGGACAATAACTCAGTTTATTTTGAAATACCTTTCTCCTCCTTATTACATATCTTAGGTAAGGTATTTAGCTTTGTATGTTTATAACTACAAATATAATTAAATCAAGCCATCTGTATTACATGATGGATTTCATGAAATACATTAAGCTTCCCCCACTCCAGAGATGGTTGCATGCTTGATCATTTGAATAAAATTCGATAACAGATCAAAAATGTGCTGCATGTAGTGTTATAATTTCTATTTATTGCCTATTAAACCTGAAATTTATCTGTCAGAATACTGCTCCCAACAGAATGATACAATCTGTGGTTTTGCTTCTGTAATCCTTTACACTCACAATTCCAGGACTAAAGTTGGATGTATAAGTAAGAAATAATTTTAGATGGTAGGAAAAACTAAGCTTTTCACAGTACAAGAAAACATCTCTGTAATTTTAATCACTACCTTCTCAATGCCAGCCAGATAAATCAAGATCACAAAATACCTAAAGAATGAGCTAGTTCCCATACAGAAATGTCTAAAAGTCATCCATTACTATTGCCACTTTTCCATATAGCAGACAATGAAATCAATATGCTGTACTGGTTCGGTAAATTTGTCTCTTAACAAGTTAATAAAACAGTGATCTCCACATAGTCTTTCCATCCAACTTTCATAGAAAAAAAATGAGAATATTAAATGCACTAAGATAGGGAAGATCTGCTCCATTTGCTCTGCAATGATAATCTTTTACAAAAGAGGATTTTTATTATTAATTCTTCGCCTTCTGGGGATATTATAATTTCCTAGAATGTAAAAATGCCTTAAGCACAGCAATTTGCTGAGCTAGACTGAATTTCACGATGTTTCAAATGAGCTGATAAACAACTGCATAATTAGCAATTATTAGATCAAGACTGTACATTACAGATATACAAGTGAACCAGCCAATGGACAGACAAGTTGTCGATATTGCTTTTAAAACTTTGAGTCAGTGTTATTCTTTGACGTGCATCATAACTTTTCTTTTAAAGAATTATATACCACACTGCTTATTTATTTATTTATTTATATATTTTGAAATGCAGATTATTCTATCAAATAAATCCTTGGGATCTTAATCATTGAACACATCCCTGTATGTGTGAATAATGAAGAATATACAGGCTGAATATATCTCAAGTGCTAAAAGTGATGAGAATGATTTTTTTTTTCAATTAAATAGTATAAGCATGCTAAACCCAAGACTTCGTGTATTACTTAAGCCTTCAATGCTGCAGCTCCTTAATAAAATACATTATTTTACCTTAAAAAATAAAGAGTGCAATTACATATACTACAGAAAAAGTAAAGTCAGGACCTGGGCATTTGTTATTTATATATGTCATTTTTTGTCAAGCTGGTGGAGCGTAGTTCGGAAATGTGGCAGCTATATTGAAGAGAAAACACTAAGAGGCTGTTTGAAATGTATCACAGAATTTCTAGGTTGGAAGACACCTCAAGATCATCGAGTCCAACCTCTGACCTAACACTAACAGTCCCCACTAAACCATATCCCTAAGCTCTACATCTAAACGTCTTTTAAAGACTGCCAGGGATGGTGACTCCACCACTTCCCTGGGCAGCCTGTTCCAATGTCTAACAACCCTTTCGGTAAAGAAGTTCTTCCTAACATCCAACCTAAAACTCCCCTGGTGCAACTTGAGCCCATTCCCTTTCATCCTTTCACCAGGCACGTGGGAGAACAGACCAACCCCACCTCACTACAGCCTCCTTTAAGGTACCTGTAGAGAGCAATAAGGTCGCCCCTGAGCCTCCTTTTCTCCAGGCTGAACAAACCCAGCTCCCTCAGCCGCTCCTCGTAGTACTTGTTCTCCAGGCCCCTCACCAGCTTCGTCACCCTTCTCTGGACTCGCTCAAGCACCTCCATGTCCTTCTTGTAGCGAGGGGCCCAAAACTGAACACAGTACTCGAGGTGTGGCCTCACCAGAGCCGAGTACAGGGGGACGATCACCTCCCTAGCCCTGCTGGCCACACCGTTTCTTATGCAAGCCAGGATGCTGTTGGCCTTCTTGGCCACCTGAGCACACTGCTGGCTCATATTCAGCTGACTATCAACCATCACTCCCAGGTCCTTCTCTGCCTGGCAGCTTTCCAACCACTCATCTCCCAGCCTGTAGCTCTGCTTGGGGTTATTGCGCCCCAGGTGAAGGACCTGGCACTTGGCCTTGTTGAACTTCATGCAGTTGACTTCAGCCCATCGGTCCAGCCTACCCAGATCCTCCTGCAGAGCCTTCCTACCCTCGAGCAGATCGACACACGCACCTAATTTGGTGTCATCTGCAAACTTACTGAGGGTGCACTCAATTACCTCATCCAGATCATCAATGAAGATATTAAAGAGGACCGGCCCCAGTACCGAGCCCTGGGGAATGCCACTCGTGACCAGCCTCCAACTGGATTTGACTCCATTCACCATGACTCTTTGGGCCTGGCTATCCAGCCAGATTTTAACCCAACGAAGCATGCGCCAGTCTAAGCCAAGAGCAGCCAGTTTATTGAGGACAATGCTGTGGGAAACGGTGTCAAAAGCCTTGCTGAAGTCAAGGTAGACCACATCCACAGCCTTTCCCTCATCCACTCAGCACGAGTGAAGTTACTAGATGAGTTTTTCTCTGAGAGACATAGAACAGTTAATTTGGCTGTTTTCTATAGTGACATGTTCAAGTTTCAGCACTGATCTACCAGAACTTACGTCCATTGAAATGAATGGCATAATAATTATATTATATATATTTATACAATACGTTTAATTATTTTTAATTGATACATTCAGGATCCTACTTTACAAGAATTTATAGTGATTCACCAATATTAGTCATAAATCTTATGATTTTTAAAACATGAAAGTACTACCTGAACAACACTGATTAGCTCCAAGAACAGACTCTATTTTAAATTTAGGATGGAGTTATTTGCACAAAATTTAACAGTTTAAAAGCTAGACATCTAAAGAAAAACAGCTCTCTGTTTCAAAAGATTATTAATCCCATTGCATGCACTATAGGATGAAGGCTTCTTTGGAGGTGTCTGTCTCCCAACACAAAGAACTTAAGCCATTTGGTTAAACAGAACAGTTAACTTTTAGGCAGTTAGAAGAAATTAATCTTACCCTAAATGTCAAGGCAACTGTGAATTGCATCATTCCTAGTTATAATAGCAACACTGAATTTAAAATTGATGTCTGGTTAATTGAGATATTACTGCAGACAACTTCATTGCATAGTCCCTCGCATTAAATGATCACCTAATCCTTCCTATTATTCCTGAATTATTCCTGAATGGCTTTCCAGTCTCAAAACATTGGTTTCAAATGAAAATATAATAAATGTTCATAAAGGACAATAAAACTAAAATGTAACACTTGTAATAACAGAATGGTTTAGGCATGCTTTATTTAGAGTATACTGCCATCTGTTTGTCTAGTAAACTTTTCCTTGTCACTTCCATTGCTACAAAGAGTTTAATTTAAAAAATGTGCAGAATGCAGAAGTTTGCTATTCAGTGTTTCTAGCCTGAAAAAAGTTTTAAAGGAAATAGATCAGCTGCCTTAAAGCACCTATAATTAGAAAAGGAACTATACAAACTGGAAGCTTCTTACTCAGATCTGCTATTTTGTAGTCTCCTTTTCTGGTTATCTTTGTAACTGTGAGAGCATTTCAAAATCCTTACACAAGTGATTGGTCTTTACATTTATCATTGCTGCAGGGCTAAATTTAGACTTTTGTCCAAGCTTAGTTTTAAGTGTTGAAAACAAAGAAGCTTTTCTTTGACAGCTTAATTAAAACAAAGGAAGCTATTTAAATCTGCCCAAGGACATGCACGTCAGTCGTAGTCTTAGTGGTGACACTTGGTGGGCAGTATGTAAATGAGGTAGTCAAATGCATCATATAAAAATTGTTGTGTATCAAGCACATCACATACGTACTGTTAGGTAAGCTAGATGAACATGCTTTTAGCCCTGGTGAGCCAGATTTAGGTAAGACTAATACACTGCTCTAGGTAATACAATTTTTAACTGAGGGCCACTAAGTACACCTTAACCTGATTTTTGAAAATAAGAGGTGGTACCTCAGTAAAACCTCTCCCTACCTTTACAGGCTGTCTGGCACAGAATCCTCACAAAGCACTGTTTACATATTTAAAACTGGATTGGGAATAGTTTTGTGTGGATTACAATTATCAGCATGGTTTAGAGAGCTCTCCTCTTTAACATACGCTGTCTTCTATAGGCATGGGACTCTATAGTGCTGATTTTAATACTGACCTTGTTAGTCTGTTTTAGGCAAACACTAATTAATACAAGAAATGCAAAAACAAAACAACAACAATCAAAGCCAAAACAGTTTGGAAGAGAATTAAAGGAAATAATTCTGACTCCATTCTAAGTCAAGAGAACACTGACAATTGGGAAAGTTTTCTGGTACTATACCAACTCCTAATCATAGCCATGATTACCTAAAAAAAGAGACTATACTGGCCTGTAGGATATAAAGAAATTAACCTCACATAGCCCGCTATAGTGGGGTTCCCCATGGCTCCATTTTAGGACCAGTCCTCTTCAATGTTTTCATAAATGATTTGGATGAAGGACTTGAAGATTTTTTGAACAAGTTTGCGGATGATACCAAATTGGGTGCAGCTGTTGACTCTGTTGAGGGTGGTGAGGCCTTTCAGAGAGATCTTGACAAATTAGAAAACTGGGCAATCACCAACAATATGAAGCTTAACAAGAGCAAGTGCTGAATTCTGCACCTGGGATGGGGCAACCCTGGTTATATGTACAGACTGGGGGATGAGTAGTGGGAGAGCAGTCCTGCAGAGAGGGATCTGGGGGTTTTGCTCAACATCAAGCTGAATGTGAGCCAGCAGTGAGCCTTGGTGGCCAGGAGGGCCAACTGTAGCCTGGAGTGCATCAAGAATGGCATTGTTAGCTGGTCAAGGGAAGTGATTGTCCTGCTCTGCTCTGTGCTGCTGTGGCCTCACATTGAATGCTATGTGCAGTTTTGGGCATCACAGAATAAGAAAGATATAAAGTTGTTAGAGAGTGTCCAAAGGAGGGCAACAAAGATGGTAAAGGGTCTAGGGGGGAAGACATATGAGGAGTGGCTAAAGTCACTTGCATTGTTCAGCCCAGAGCAGAGCAGGCTGAGGGGAGGCCTCACAGCGGCCTGCAGCTCTCTCATGAGGGGAACAGAGGGGCAGGTGCTGAGCTCTGCTCTCTGGGGACAGTGACAGGATCCGAGGGGATGGCATGGAGCTGAGACAGGGGAGGGTCAGGCTGGATAGCTGGAAAATATTCTTCATTGAGAGGGTTGAAATGGCTCCCCAGGGAGGTGGTTACAGCACCGAGCCTGCCAGTGTTCAAGAAGCATTTGGACAATGCTCTCAGAAATATGGTTTGATTTTTTTGGGTGGTCCTTTGGAGACCCAGGAGTTGGACTTGATGTTCCTTGTGGGTCCCTCCCAACGTGGATATTCTGATTCTATGATTCTAGAAACAGCCAGCTGGCAGTCTTTGTTTTTATTTCTCATTTCATTCAAGACCAAATAATGATCAATTAGAAACAGGTATTTCAATCTCGACAGTTTTCTGTCACCTTTGAATCAATCAAATGTCTTCTATATAAAGTCAGCCAGACAGAGCAGAGCAAAGCAAAGCTGACAGTAAGAAATAAGACTTAACTATATGCAGTACAATCACATTACTAAGTCTTGATAATGCTCCACTGGTTATGCTAGTATTACTATGAATTCTTAGGGCACAGCCTATATAATTCTAAAATTAGTCTAATATATGCAATGTTTACAAAGTCTGTTCTAAAGCATTATTCTCAAAAAAATGCTTCATTTTTACTCTTTGATCTTTATCACAGCCACTAAAACCAAATTTAACAAGAAAGGCTTAATTCTCTCATACTAAGGCCAGAGTATATTCCTTTATTTATATCTACATGTAGGTTCATTTACTTACAAAGAATTGAAGTTCCAGTTATCCAGGTCAGAATCTACCACTTTGAGCAGTGCTTCACGCATATTTTGTAAGCCAAGCCTTTTTATTGCTCAACAGTATGTTAGCTCAGTAGAATGAAATATTTTCTGTAGCCAACACATTGTTAGAAAATAAACCAAACTACTGAATCCAAATTGTCAAAAGAAAAAGAAATATATGTCCAGTCTGGTCCATGGCACCACTCATTAAAAAAAAGTAATAGTAACTTCACCTTTGCAGGGCAAGTAGATGTGTTGTATTTCTGTATCATTTGCTTTAGAGTTTACTGTTCTACTTCTAATATTACTGAAGCATATTTCTAATATTACTGAAGCATATTTTTAGAGGTGATAGAGGTGAAAGGGTACTGTGGCTTGGTGCAGACACAGTTCATTAATATTTTTAATTTCTTAAGTTTTAAAAAAGAGGGCAGCTTCTCAGGAAACTAACACTACCTAAAAATTGACATTATATATTAGATTTTGGTATTCTTAATTTTTCTTTTCAATTTTATGCCATGTTCAATGGAATTTCTAAACTTTCATCAACATCTCCTGTTTTATATCCTGCTCATTATTTCTCTCCAGACTAAAACCTCCTGTGAGGAATAACAAGTCGTTTTCTTTTTGGAACCATGTTAGTTAAGTCACGTACAAGTCAGAATTATCTGAAGGTGATGAGCAGATGAGACAGAAGGGAGGAATATAGTCCTCAAAAAAATAATTAATTCAAGAAAGCATTTGTCCTCCTGAGTGACTGTGTTTAAAGTAGTGTCAATATACTGTGTAAGAGATTCTTTTAGGATTGTATGACACTTCCCTGTATTGACTTTACTACTTACAGCTGTTCTATACCTTACAAACATTAAGGGGGAAAAAAGAAAAACAAAGTGGCTCTTCTCTGGCTCTTCTAAAGAAATTGGTTACTGAGAAAAATTCCTTCCCATTGACTACTTTTTCTTTTTTTTTTTTTTTTTTTTCATTTTGCCACCAGTTCTCTTTCTTGTCTTCTATGTCTCAGTGAACTCTCATTTCCCACTACCACACTATTATTTAGGAGAAAAAAGCTCAGTTTAATTTTAAAGAAAAAGAAACAAATAAAATCAGAGCAGAGACGGTAAATAGCCACAGCCAGTAGCACAAGCTTAACTGTCAGGAGTAAACCATATTTTTCATCTAAACATTTAATTACTAATCCACAAACTATCACTAAGTTTCCTACTTGGTTAGCAAAATTAAAGTCTTATAAAACCATGCCAACCTTAAAAGCTATCAATAATTTTTAACAGAAATCACGCATGTTTCAAGTCCAAAACATACAAGTTTCAATAACTAATCCAATGATTATATTTTTCACTGAACTATAATTAACAGTGAAGTTTGTTATCAGTAGACAAAATACTACCTTATATAACGAGAATACAAAAGAACCAAACCCAAAAAATCTAGATATGTCAGAATAATGGTAATAAAAAACAAGCTTAATGCTGTTCAGAACAATCAGTACATACTTTTTTTCTATTATTTTTTTTTTTCAGAGCAAAAGGAATTCAAAGAAAGGTTCAAAGGTCTGGTTAAGAAATAGAAGCCAACAGCACATTATGCAATTATGTTCCAAGTTTAATTAGAGATCCTGTGGCAACACAAACTGTATACAGAAAAAAAAAAAAAGTAAAAAAAAAAAAAAAAAAAATAGATTTGAAAGACCTGAGTGTAAAAAAGGCATCATTTTCTCTAAAAGAGATTGTCTGACCTGAAGAAAATCCTGTCTCCATTAAAGTCAAAGGACATTTTACCACTGAATTAGGTGAATTCAGGCTTTCATAAACTATGTTAATTTACACCTGTTTACATCATCTCCTTTTTATGTCTTTAATCATTCTGGAATCTGCACTCCTGTGTAGAAGGAGAGTTGGCTGGAGAAAAAAATTGCCTAGAATTCAGGAGATTCAGAAGTTCAATTTCTGTCACAAAGTTACTGAGAAAACCTGAACAAGTCACTACCTCTTTTCTGTCTCCTTTTCTACAAAATACAGGTGATGATACTAAACTCCTTTCTGAGGAGCAAAAGAGAAAAACATGCTATAGCTAGGTGTATCTTTTTATTTACTAAAAACACTGCTTACTAAATTCCAACAAGACACACCCATGTGAAGGCACAAGAGGAAAAAAAAACAACTTGGAATTTTAGAACCTTTTGCTTAATGAGAATGTATAAGAAAGAAAAATAAAAGTTGATTGTAGACTACCAATGTCTACAATGGTGTCACTTATTAAAAAGATTTCATCCGTAAACACATAACTATTAAGGAAATAGTTCAGGAATAAAAGTGGAAGTTCATCATATTATTAATATGCTTAATAAGAAACAGTCAGAATGGTGGAATTTTTATTTGCAGGTAATTCTTTGCTACAGCAGATTGTTCACTACCCTGGAAATGTCACTAATGACACATTTTATGAATTTTCAACAATATCTCCATGGATAGAACACTGAGCAAGATGACCACATTTCTGTAATTACTAATAGTTTGAACTTACTACAGTAGTAATTTTTTTTTTTTTTTTTTGGCCCACATCCTACAAAATGGCTATAAACTTTCATTTGGCCTTTCATTTTAGCTTCAATCTTTCAATAAAATCTGTGTGAAAGGTTCCCTGTGGCTACAAGTTCCATCCACTTAAGCAGAAGGTCATGATTATGCTTTTAGGGAAAACAAATGGCTTTAGTAAATTTTAGATGAATTCTGTTCCTTTCCTGTTCATTACTTGACTTTTTACAGGATTTATCTAACATAAAATCTGTGATCCATAAAGAAGTCAAGCAACAACAATCACAGTCAAAAAGCTTTAAGTCAACCTAGTGAACTAGTCAACTCCAGTTCACAGCTACAGGATGAAGCTTGGGGGTTGATCAAGAAAGTTACCTCAAACATCAGATTAAAACACCCTTAGGAGCTTTAAGATCATGAAACAGATTAATGAAGCTGATGCAATTAATTCAAAACATGCGGAAATATTTGGCCTTTAGGAGGAGATAAAGATTCATATCTGGTCAAAGAACATTTATCAAATGAGCTAATATGGAATTGTCAGTTTGCAAACAGAAAAATACTAGTAAAAGGAACAACTATTGCTGCAGGAACACCAGTAATTGTTGTGCAAAATGTTGGCTAAGGATTACAGTGTATCTGCAAGCCTGCTTTTTAGTAAATGTGAACAATATGGATAAAGTTCCATAAGAACTTTAGAAAGAGCTCTAATATTGAATCCAATCATTTCAGATGCAGATTCCATCTATTTCCAGTCTTGCAATTTACCTTGAAATTATTTGAAAATCAAGCAGAGTTATTTCATTCTGATATAATCTAGCCCTCGCAAGAAAAACTATGCAAGAAAAACATGAGATTCCTGTGGGGAAATGGACAGCAGAATAATAGAAAAGAAACAGTTTGTTGAGTACATGATCCACAAGTGTAGGGCTAAAAATTATTTTCTGTTATTTGATAAAGTGTCTCCAAAGTAGAATTCTGGAATATTAGAAAATGAGTTTGGAGAATCCTGACCAGCAATTGCCACTGCCTATGTCTATTTCATGAACACAAAGAACACTTCAGATGCTAGACACTGTGAAGTAAGAAGAAGCCAAAATGAGTTTGCCAGGCTCCAATTATATGTAAATGTTTTGCTTGAAAACTGAATGACATATAACATCTTCAAGACAGATTTAATAATACTAGAAACTTAAAATAGCCTCTAAAATCAGAGTTTGAATTTCAGCTTAAGAGGAAATATCTGAAATTTCATAAAACTTCAGAATTAAAGTGTTAACAGCCTGCTTAACCAAATGATGAACACATTAAAAATCCAGAAAACACAAAATAAACCCAGTTTATTTGTCCTTAGCAAGACAAAGGTAAAAAGAAAAGCATAATACTTATGTTAAATAAAACCATAAAGGGTCTACATTTAAACCTTAGTTAAAACAGTATGATGAGATGTAAAGAAGGCAGGCCATTTCTCTCTGATTATATCATTTTCTGTTTTTATGGTCTCTTATGTTGTCAGGATGCTATCAGAGCTACGTGAATGATGCAGAAAAGTTTCACCAAAAATCAGCAACTGAAGCTATATTTTGGCAAATTTTTAAATGTATCTTACAATAACATGGAATTGTGAAATACGTTCACCTGATTCGTGTCAATGTGGAACAATGCTAGGGCCTCATAATGAAATGTGACCTTCTATCTTACATACCCTTGTATAAATAACCACACGTCCAAGAGAAAGAGTGGTTAGTGTATATAGTTCTTGTATCTTGCAAAAGAATGGTCTAGCAGTTCGTGTTGATGAAGGGTTTGAAGGGTAAACCTTGAGACTCGGGTCTGGGAGATAAGAGAATAGGGGAGAGTTTTTTGAGATAACTGCTGACTATTGCACAAGGCACAACTTTCTGACATCTGGCCCAGAGACTACTAAATAAGGAGAGGGGGGAAGCTGAAGAACGACCAAAGGACAAAGCCCGGGAGGAAAACTACGAGCCTTCAGTACGAGTGACCCCCAGAGGGACCACTGGAGACTGATATGCATGTGTCCATGGGATGGTTCAGGTCCCAGGAAACTAATTATAATAACCCTGCCTTTTCCAAAAGTGGTGATGAATATGTATTAGCCTAGGAGCATAAAACCAGCCGCCTGATGTAACACGTGTGCGTCTTGGTGGAGCAGAGACTCCTGGCACACCCAGCACTGTTTGTTTACCTCTATTCATTTAATAAATTGTAAACATTGATTGTAACCCTATTTGGGACTTAGTCATTTATTACAGAATCAACATGAAAGGAGACTACCCTCTGCAGAACAAAGCCCACTAAACAAATTAAAATCAAGCTTTGGACTTTACCATGCAAGGCATGACAGTCATAATCACTGACTTGCATATTGCTTCAGAAGTTCTCCAGAAGAAACTTTAATTTTGCTAGGAATCATGATTCTGAGGCAAAGCTGTACTACTTCTCTCCTACAGCAAAGATACACTACTCTGGCTGCTTACCACATCTCTACTTTAGATGGAGTCCAACTGTCTCCATGTAGTGATCTCAATGGCAATGAAAGATGCATCAATTCACAAGACACCTAAGTATTTCATTGTATCAAGAGCCTAAAAAAGGGATGTTTTCTCTTTGAATACTTCTTTTCCTCCTGCTAACAAAAAGCTGTTCTTTTAAAAATATTAACAACAATCAACAGGATGTGGTATGTTTAGGTTGGTGTGAGGACTGTGTGTGACCTATCAAGTTTCTTGTGTTTCTGTGCTACTATTTTTCTTCTGAAGTTGGGCTACAGAAACATATTAGTGGCTCCCAGTTTAATAAATAACACCCAGTAGAATCCATGCTGTGAATTTCTGTATGCATGGTTTCCTGCTACCAACTATATTTTCAGCATAGAACAACACATTTTTTAAAACTGAAGCTTTTACTTTATTATAATACTTGTATTCTGGTTTATGTCACATCTCCTTTTTCCAGATCAAGAGACTTTAGACTGCTGCCTCTTGATTCTTACATTGTTTTGTTGTAATTTGTTCACTGTGCCTGCCTTCAAGTTTCATTCTTTCAGCTGTTCTGAAATTATTTTGCAATTATGTTAATAACATAATTGCCATTATTTCCAATAGATTGGGATTTCATTTTACCTAAAAGACAAAACAACAGTAGCAAATGATGTTTGGTCTTCAGATTGACTTGATTTTCAGAGTTCACATTCTCACTATTTTCTGAAATTTGGGCTTGTTGTACGGGTCTTGGTGTGTGATATATCAGAATAAGGATCATTCTTTGGATGAACTAGAGACTGCAATCTCAGTAGAATCACTCTGGTTCAAAAGGCCTTGCCTCTAGTTCCATAGCTATTCCTGGCTGGTGTCTGATGCTCTTCCATCAATGCTTGGACAACTTTTATCTGCGTGTCAGAAAGATTAAGTTTTCCTACATTCTTCTTTCATGTGGCAGTTATTTGTAAGTCTTACTGTCTTCCAGAAAGTGTATTGTTTGCTTTTTTTCTCTTAAATGGCATAGTCGGAGGAACTGACTGGATATTTTTAAATTAAGATAACTATTTGAGATTTCCTAGCCAACTCAATGCTAAAAATATACTCTCTCTTATACCAAATATTCTTTAATATGACACCAGTGTACCCTGGAATGGGTAATGTCTTTTTAGTATAATTATTGACTTTGAATGGGGATGCTTTATATGCTGAAAAGTTCTGGGATCCTTTTCAGCCTGTCTGTAGTATATTCATAAAACGTGAAACATAAAGAACACAGGGAAAAATTGTAAAAGAACATTATAATCCGCTTAGAATAACTCCCACCTAACACCAAACACCAAAATGTTCCTTCCAATTAATACCCATCAAAGACAGTTTTTTTAAGCAGCATCATATGGTAAACTTAATGTAGAGCAAGCATTGTAGCACTAATCTCTGGAGCCAGGAAGTATTATCCAACAAGTTTCCTTTCAAAATGAAATCTTAATATGCTTAAAAATTGTGCAAAACTCCTACATAAAGTATTTCAAACAAGTTAAGCAAAAAATGACAAGCATTATTAAACAGCTGAGGGTTCCATAACTGAATTTTTAAAGGTTTTACACTATCATAATAGCCAAAAACAATCACACACACACACAAAAATATTTGAATTTAGAAGAACAGTAAACGTAGAAAGGCCTAATCTAAAGATAGAGATCCTGATTATTTATATAGCTGTTATAATTTGAGTAACCCAAATAAAATAGTTGATTAAATCACAGCAGGTATGTTACGCTACATTTTATGAAAGAAGAGGATTCCAAGTGCATTCTATGTAGTTAATGCAAAGAAAAAATAGAGCAATCAGCTAAATTAGAACGTATTTATCTTTATGTATCTAATTGTAGAAAATGCCTTAGGCTGTGTTCAATTAGTCATACTCTTCATAAAAGTCTGGAAACGATAAGATCCCTTGACAATTCTAAAATTATGTAGTTATGCCCAATAGATGAGCAATCTCAAAACAGATTTGATCTCAAACCCCTTTCTGAAACAAGGCAAGCATTTCAATGAACTATTGTTCTTCAACATTTTCATTACCTAGTCTTACTATAGTGCTGCCTCTAAACAGCGCCTCATTTTGAGGGTTGCTGAGTATCTGTAATTTCAGCCAAGAACTTCAGGAAAAATAAAGCTCTGTAGTTTTACCATCTTGTGTGAAGTTACCAAGTCGCTTACTCCTGTGCCACAAAATAAATAAATAAATAAATAAATAAATTTGTATATCTCAAATAGATTTACATCTATAACACCAGCATATGGGTGATATCCTTAAGGGTAAAACAGGTGAGATACTGTTTATTCTTATGCCTAATTTCAACCCAATAGCCAGTATACTGAATTAACATGTACTAAACAGAATTAGAGAATAGATTTTGTAATAAAAAATGTTTCCTTTATTGTAAATGAGGTGCTATTTCATTATGTTTGTTTGTTTTCATTTTTTATAAGGAACAGATTCTATGAAAAGTTGATGTACTTTTACCTTACCAAAATACATCACTGGAAGGATGAATAAAGACAACTCAGTATTCTCTAAGTATCAGAAACAGTTATCTTGAATATACTTTTTTTTTTTTTTTTTTCCATCAATATTGCTATTACATATTAGATAAAGGGAAATAACTTTGTTTTTGATTAAATTGAATTGCCAGTTCAAGACATGACATTACTGATGATACAAATTATTCAACTTCATAACAGGCTTTATCATTATCAAATGAATTAGACTCTGGAAAAACACTGGTTTTATGTTGTCATAAGAAATACTGCAGAGAGATCACAGCCCATTGTTAATTCTCATTCTGAACTTGTATGAGTTCTGTTAAGGACGGCGATGGAAAGAAAAAAGGACCAAAGTGCATGTTGAAGAGAAATGAGTTTAAAAAAAAGAAAAACAAACAAACAAACAAACAAACAAACAAAAAAAAAAAAGCAAAGAACCAAAGAACCACTTCTCTTTCAAAGATAGACTACAATAGGAAAAGCTTGCTTATTGGGTTCAGTAATTATTATCTTAGGAGTGGTAGTTATCTTTTGCAAGAGTATGCAGTATTAGTGACAGAAAAAAGATTTTTTTTTTTTCAGAATCTTTGGTAAAATTTTCAACCAATTAATTATGATTTAATATATCATAGAATACTTTTGGTTGGAAAGATTCTCTGTCATTAGATCAGTTTGCTGAGGGCCTTGTGCAGTCAGGTTTTGGAAACCTCTAAGGTGGAGATTCCATAGCCTCTCTGGGCAGCTTGCATGAGCACACACTGCTCTTGTGGAAAAAAATTGTGTCCAACTGGAATCTCTCCTGCTGCACCTTGTGACTGCTGCCCCTTGTCTGTGCATCTCTGAGACAAGCCTGGCTCCTTGTCGACAACACCTGTCTAGGTAATGCAAGACTGCCATTTGGTTCCTCCCCAGCCTTTTCTTCCCTAAGTGGAACAAAGCCAGTTCCTTTTCTCGTATCTCTTATATGTCATGCTTCTAACCATTTACTTTAGTGGCTCTTCTCTGAAATTTCTCCATTTTGGTGATCTTTTTCTCACATTCTGGGATGCCACAAGAATAGAAGTGGTATTCCATTGGCAGCTCCTTCAGTCGACCTGCTGGCTACACTCTTGCCATGCAGATATAAGAAGAAAGAGAAAGAATATTCTAATTTGTTATGATGTACAAAAATTACCTATTCTCCAATTAGCCAGTGTTGATTTATGTGTAAGTAGAAGTGCCTAAAGGGACTATGTTATTAATGTACTCTAAGTGTCAATGAATTAGATCTATTAATTGGATTTTAACATAGCAGATCTGATGCCTTACAAGTAAAAGCAGAGGGAAGTCCAAAGAAGGAAAAATTAAAATAAATAAAAATAAAAAAATCCTAGCTTGTTTTTTCTAAAGATAGCAATTTTCTCAATGACACCTAATAACCTTATGCTATTTTAAACTGAAATTCACCAGAAGTTTCAAAAGAAACAGACTATTGAGAGCATATATTATGCATTGTCCAATGATTGACTGCAACAATGGCAAAATACTTTCTTTTGATGGTTAGTTACAGCTATTTTGTAGCCTTAAAAGTTACAGTGCATGTGGCATAAACAGAAAAACTTTTCACTTTTTCTTGTTGTAATAGCTGCATTATATCAGATAAACAAAACAACAACAAAAATAAATCAACCCAAGGCCCCAACCTGTTAAATGGGTGGGAAGTGGTTGAAGAAAATTACAATACTTTTATGGTATTGTAATGTAATATGTAATGTAATGTAATATGGTATGGTTTTATCCCCTTCATAAATGCATGCTGAAAACATTTTAAGCAGAGGACTGATTTCATAGACTCATAGAATGGCTTGGGTTGGAAGGGACCTAAGGTACACTAGACCAGGTTGCTTAGAGCCCTGTTCAGCCTGGCTGGCAGGGAGGGCACAGCCACAACCTCTCTGTCAAGACAAGACGTATTTGTGCTATGTCTAAAAATTAGACAATAATCATACAGTGGTGTCCTTCAGACCAGTTTCCAGTGGCAGTTCCATAGAACTCCTTAGAGGTCTCTAGAAATGAGACCAAAAATGTTGGCATGTTTAAACAGTGTCAGAGAAAAACTTTTCATGTAATTGTAAATCATAATCTGTGACGTGTCATTAAAAACTGAATTTGTCATAAATGGTTTCTGGATAGACAGACAGAGCATGTATGCCTCATATATTAAACACCAGATGATCCAAATTTGGCAATGACTGAATGCTTGATGATATTTTTGTAAGATACTTTCATAGGTGCTCTCTGTCAACAAAGTACTAAACAAAGTTTCAAAAAATTCATTTTGATGTAGTAGGAGGACGCTTGCTCTTTATGCATTTTAGGTGCATATACAAAAACGTATGCATATATGGACAGACCATGTATACTTGCACCTGTCTAGAAGATAACAGTTTTCCAGAAGACTGTTAATCTGTTCAGATTCCTTGTAGAGCTAATTACCAAAATTATCCCTTCTGACTCATTACAGAATATATTGGTTTCTCATTCCGTAATCAAAAACTCTTTACATCTACTCTTTCAAGATCTTCACCTTATAGCCTACTGTTTTTAGCAAATTCCAATGTTTATTGAGATAACTAATTAAATAGCATCAAGCAGCAAAGCCACTGCCTGGATTACCATAAAAAAAAAATTGCTTCTATCTTCTAAACTGATTAAGGGAGGAAAGTGAATCAGGTTTACACATCAACAAGTTTAGGAAATTCTTCTTTATGATCTATGACTTTTTCTGCAAAACATCTGCTTTATGGCAGGTCCATTTTGTCCCACTGGTCATGGCATGTAAATCTTCAACAGGAAAACTAAGAAGTCCACACAAATAATTACTTCGGTTAAGAACTCAGAAGTACTTCAATACAATGTGAAAACATGACAGGGAACAAAGTGTAACCTGTAAATGTATTGCAGATTTCAGTAGCTGAAATTTGGAAGAATTGTGAGGTTGTACACAGGTAGCTTTAAAACAACCTTATCAAGAGATTTCTAGTGTTATGTATTGAAGATAAAAAGTGTATATTCTAGATCATTTTGGGGTCAAGCAATTAAAGAACTTGCTTTCTTTTAAAGTTTTAGCTAAGATTTTTATGTATGGCTGTGCCATACATAGCCTTTAGATATCACATGCTCTCTACTTTGAAGAAGAAGGTGTTCTAGATTTTCTACCTGGCCTTGGCACCAAGTGGTTGAATTTTTCTCAGTCTAAGATCTGTGCTCTTAAAAAACAAATTTCCCATCCTAAAGGACAGAAGGCAGCTGCCCTGAAGTAGGATTTAATATATTTTAAACTGCCTCACAGGCATAAAACACTTTCCTATGCAAATTCATTCAAGATGCAATATTACTATTAAAAAATAAATAAAATCTGCAAGTTTTTGATAGAAGACAAATAAATCCTTTCTCCATTATCTTATGTGAGACCTTCACAGTGACTTGTAGAAGGTACAGTAACAGCCTTGAAAACAGATACAAAAACTTTCAGCTTGTTAAGAGTTATTTAATATATCAGGTCCCTTGACTGGATACTTTGGGTAGCAATAGCAAGATTACAAAGCCACCTTTGTAGCCCAAGACCAAATTTAGCTGCTTCTACCCTTTTGAAAAGTCATTTTAAACACACTCATGAATCACATCAGTGTTTCTTAATTGCTTATATATACATGTATGATAGTCTGATTCATTTCTCCAATGACTAATTTAACCATTTCTTTTTTCTTTCTCTATTTTTTGAGCAGCAGCGTAGGTCTGCTGCTTGAACCTGGCAAATACCTGGCAAATTCTCTATTCTCTTAACAGAAAACCTGAAGAATTTGAATTTTCCTCTTCTTTCAGTTAGGCAGCTATTCTTGGATCTTCTATTTATTTTAAATTAATAGGACTTGGTAGAAAACCAAGTTCATTTTTATAGTGTACTTCAGACAGCAACATGATATTTTAAAAATATTTCTATTTGGCCAAATTATCTACGTTAGCCACAACAACTACATCATTAGACTGCAAAGCTGGTCACATCAATTCTTTTTCTAATCTCAATTTGTAGCCTATTATAAATGCTCTCCAAGTTAATAAAAAATGTAGAAAAAAATGTCTTCTGTTCTTCACAACATATTACCTAAAACATCGTAACATACCAAAATAAGTCCAAAGAATAGGAAAAAAAAAAAAAAAAAAAAAAAAAAAAAAAAAGCTGTCTAATGAAATAAAGAGTTGATTGTGAACACTTTGGTCTAATATAACAAGATCTGTATGTCTGAGTATGGAGAAGAACTTGATAGTAGCCTATGAATGTTTGACAATTGTAAGCAGGAGTATCTGGGTGACATACTACTATGAACAAGAGGAACTTGCAAGTAGGATTCATCTCTTTTCCATTGTTGTAAATAAAGTAAGAAATTGTGCTTAATAGCTGAGTGTTGAAAAGATGTCCTTTTATTGAATTGAATTAAACTCTTAAATATTTTAAGGGAAAGGGAAAAGTCATCATTCGGAGCCTGAAAAGTAGACTATATGTTACAACAACTGAAACTAAGCTGTAGTTTGAGAACTGGATGATCTGAAAGGACATTTATATTTGTGAGGTGTGTCATTCTGCAGGTACAAGAAAGGTCTTGGAAATGATCAGGATGTGTTGTTTGGTTTTTTTTGTGTTCATGTTATTTCTCACATGTGGAGAGCTACCATTCATTTAAATGCTGAAATTCACTCAGTAAGTTACATAGATCTACATTATGGCAAAAACAAAACTAATCCCAAATCCTAGAATTCTCTTCTGGATTGGAACAATCTTTAGTGTCACTTTCCCTACATACTAAAAAAGTGAAACCCTTATATCTCCATAAACAGAGAACTGTAACATCTGTACTAAATTCCTCCCTCCAACAAATCAGCCATAATAATTTTATCATCTAAAAGAGGACAAGAGAAGGCATCAGGTCTGTGATAAGATCTACGTGTGATGAGAGATGCAATATTGAAAACGATGTTTTCATATTCTCCTCTCTTATTCTCTGACTGTCTGATACTATAAGATCATTTGCTTTATTTTTGGTATACCAAAAGTAGCAAGTAAGAGACTAGTAAAATATGAGGGGAAAAACAGAGGGAGTATACAAGAATCATTGCACCAGAAATGCTGGGGATCTAGACAGAAGATCAACACTACTTTATGTTTCTCTGAAGTCTCTGCTGCTACTGGAGCTGCTTGCCAATGTTTCTGGGGAATGACTGGAGAGATAAAGGTCCAGAAACTTTTTGTAGTTACTGAAAACATTGCATCTCTTGGTTCACTTCTGGATAACTCTGCCTGTTCTTGCTTTCCTTTTGTTTTCCTCAATATACTACTTTTTAAATAACCTTGAGAAAACAGACTACTTGACTGTGTAACTGAGTATCATTCAGATTTGGCTGCGGTTTGCCTTATGTAATTCAAGAAAATTCATTAAATAGACTAAATTTGGTTTTCCTCTGAGTGGTACTGACTACATGGCCATTAATGTAATTAGTTCAGCTTTACTTTTTTTAAAAACATTCTTTTAAGTACCTTTTTTTTTTTTTCCCCCAGTGCATGCAAATGCATTGTTAAGAAAATGTGTATTTTTATCTTCACTTGATGTACTTCCACTTGCCTAAGATTTATGCTACATAACTTATATCTAACAGTACTAGAACCATGTGCTTTGGAAAGCTTCTAGAAAAATGTATAGATAATTCAGTATTTTAATAAATGGAATACTTAGTTTAAAAGCAGTATGTTGCACATACTTCAGGAAACTACTATATTAGTAGTTTCCTAAGATTCCTAAATGGATGCCTAACAGCACTTCTGTTTCCACGGAAGAAACAGTCCCATTTAAACTAAGATTTTCTACAGTCCAGTTGAACTCTACTTGATCAGTATTATAATTATTTTTAAGTTATATATTTAAGTTAAATTACAGTTACCATATAATATAAGTTATATATTTAAGTTAATTTTAGTATCCTTGAAGCTGATAAACACGTAAGTAAAAATATTCTTTTAGTCCCAAGCATTTACAGAGTACAGACACATTTTAAACTAGTTACATATTAATTTTAATGCTGATACAAGGCTGTATTTCTATGCCTGTTCTCTTCTGCCTTTTTATATTCACTCTTCATTTTTTTTCTATAGTATTATAGAGGGATTATGTAATATGACATTCTGGTAAATGCAGTACCTTTTCTACTCCCTAATAAATATTCAAAATTATTTTGCATACATCCTGTGAACAAGGCTTGTGAAATCATAATGGGATGACTTATGAGCATTCAAGTTCCCTATACTGAAGTATAATCTAGCCAACCGGATGGTATAGACAATCATTCTGACGTGTCTATATTAATGTATATTTAAATGAGAATAAGAAAGAAATAGCCAAATTTATGTTAAAGACTTCTAAGGGCTTAACAGCATCTTGCTAAGTATATATGTCAGCTTAATCTAATCCTCCTACCTCTACACGTTCTGTGTTCTCAGCATGGTGCCCATAATGCTCTCGTATGTTACGAGTGATTGTCTCTGAAAAGTTCATCATCAGTACTACACTTCGTTCAATAAAACTTTACATCTGCTCTTAGGATGACAGAAAGCTATCTGTCTCAAATTTGCATCACAAACCTTTAGCTTCTTTTGACATCTGTAACATGTAAAATAATAATTTCCATTAACCTGCTACAATATGTAGGGTACCATATATTCTTGGTTCTCATCTTACTGTGTCAGATACAAATAAACTAGCTTCTCTAATTTATTTGGACTGTTTCAAATAAATTTTCTATTTTTTTTTTTTTTCACCAAAAAAGCACTCGTCTCATCAGAAGTTCAATTGAGAAGATCTGTGGCATCATTCCTTCCTTTCAATCTAATGATTTTAAATTCTAATAAGAAAAAAATATCTTATTTCTTTCTCATGCTTTTGCTAGAAGAGACAATACATTGCAATTCAAGATCTTTCAAGAATTCTTGAAGACTATTTACTAATCTTATGACATGATGGAAGTCCACCTGAAATGCAGTAAGATCCCTCTGATCTTTTGAGGCATGACAATTTCTATCTATTCCATTATAGATATATCTGTCTGATGTGCTTCACATTAAATATATTTGAATAGCAGTGTCTAGCATCCCCTGCTAGGTTATTAATACTATCTTTCCCCAGCAGACAACGGACCTGATCAAGTTGAAAACTCCAAAAGGACAGACCTACTTGTGGGATTAACAGTGTCTAACATATGTTGGAGATCAGACATGTCAGTAATGGCTCATCATACAGATGGTTAGCAACCAGGACTACCTGAGCTGAATTAATAAATGCAACTGAAAAACTGCTCTCTCAATAACATTTATGTTTTGGCAGCTGTCTCAAGGAAATAATATTTTTTAAAACTTCATGTACTGGGCCTCAGATTTTCAAGATCAGAACACTTCTGGTCTATTCTGTGTCCTAGTAAAATGCTTCTCTGTTTTTGAAGGACATCAACTATCTGATGAGTAGCAGAAGTTATTTGTGATACCCAATTGGACATACTCTAGAACAGAAACTAACCTTTGGAGGTAATAGAAATCATTATAAAGAGACATCCAAACACTCAGAATATCTTATGGTACCTCTACAGAGACAGGTATGAGCAAGTTCAGGCCACTTGGAAATGAAAAGACACAAAACGGTTCTATTTTGGAATCCAAAACTGTTTCCTTTTGTGATTTTCCACAGTCAGACTCATGCATACACAAGTATGCCATAAGCAGAACATGCTTATTTGAACTCACCTAGAATCAGAAAAAATAAACATTTTTGATTCTAATCAGGCAACAAAATAATGTTCTGGGTAATGTAAAACACGCCATTTTTCCTCTCATGGTACTGAATCCAAATTTGGGGAGAAGGCTGAAAAGTTAACAGGTTGCTGTAAATGAAGCCTGAGGACCACTTAACGGCTAAATAAGAGCATAGGAATAAAACTGGAAAAAGTGTGGACATCAGAGTTTAATAATCCCCAGTACCTTAGGCTGATGTTATGGGCACATTAAAATAGTGTAAGATTCAAAAGAAGGTGTGATATTATTTCTGGTATATTACATCTGTGAAGCATACTAAAGGACACGTCTGCAGTTATTCTGACAGACAAAACTAAATACTGCCAATAAGGACTATGAAGACAAAACAGATTATTTTTATCTTGCTTGTGTATGCTGTCTAGGGTATAGTGAAATGCATGGGAACATCTTGGAGACTATAAAGTGCTCATTTAGCTGACAGTTAATACATATGTGTGAGTTAAATTATGTGAAATATCATTAAAAATAGTACAAAAGACAGTCAAGGATATATTTCAGTAATAGACTGCATCCTTTGGAAAGGTGAGGACACTGGACACTATTTGCCTTTTGAGGCTCCAAGAACATGTATTAGCAGGACGCTTAAATATATCTGTGTCTTAACAATACATTAAATTAGTCTCCTTATTCAAAATCATGCCATGTACATATATTCATGTATTATATTCAACTGAAACTATCAAGACACTTCAGCAGCAACTGTTTTAATATGAGAAATTATTTTCAAATAGCACATTTCTTCTTCCTATAACATGAACTTTATGGATGTGTGTTTCCTTAGTAGCCAAATTTATTTTTAAATTCTTTATCAATGAATTAGTGCTACTTTTACATTCAATGTATTCTATATATTCTACAGATTGCAAGGATGTATCTCTTACCAGTGAAGATAATGATAAAATTACTATAATGACAGGAATTATTATGACAGTAGAGAGAACTGAACACAACCAGAATGAATATATGAAAATCACAACAACTTTCTATATCTATGCCATTATTAGTGTAACAGGAATCAAACTGAATCACATTTTCATGCACACAATTTACAGATTATATTGAGCAATATATCTAATAAAGCAAATTAAGTTTATTTGGAAGTAATTATTTTATGGCCTGAGAAATATCAGAAAGGGAGCAGGCAAAATGATAATGTTAAGTCCATGCCAGAAACATGTTTTATCAGGTTTCCTTTTAGCTCTTAAACAAGTTGTAGTAAAAACAACAACATTCTGTCAGACTGTATGTTCATTCTTTGCTTCCTGGATTAAATATGCTTACTCTATGCCACATTTTTATAGCTTTCAATTCCTGTACTTTAAATCTATTAAACAATGTCAAGTTGAATTTTCTTCAAAAACTGCTGCAGGTTAAGAAAAAAAATAGGACAGTAGACTATTTGAGGGCTAACATTTATGTCAGCTAATTAATATGGATCAGTTGTGGTCTGCAAGGATTTTTAAAGTGCATGCACGTTTGAGACAAATATAGACTAAGGATATGATTTGGTTCCTTCTCAAATTGATAGCAAAGCTCTTACTGATTTCAATACAAGTATGGTCTACCAGTTTGGTATGTCTGACAGATAAAAGAAGCTTTTGTGCTCTTGGGTAATGTTAGTTTTCCCAAATTGATTATAGGCCAAAATAAAGATGTACACCATAAGAAATAATTTATAGTTGCAACATTATATTTATTGTCCTGTACTCTCTTTACCTGGTGAGTGAATGAAATTTTGAAAAATTAAGTACTGGGAAAAAAAACAGTAATTTTTTTGGTGAGCAAGGTCTACTTAACTGATAACCAGAAACCAGCACATGTTCAAAACCAGACACCCTCTTATATGGAGGGTGGAACACCATTTCCTTGTTTCAAAGCATTAATATTTCATCAATATGTCTCAAAAGAGTGCCTGTCTGCACAAGGGATGTGGTTATTTGAACATAGTTCTAGATCAGGACAAAAATGGACTACCAAATGGACTGTTGTTCAAAGATGTTTAAGCAAAAGATTCACGAACCCTATGTTAGACCCTGAGGCTGCCAGATTTCTCAGCATTTTCTCTTTTTATAGAATCATAGAATAACTCAGATTGGAAGATCATCTAGTCCAACCTCCTGCTCAACATCAGGGTCAGCTGCCATCAAACCTTCTGCAGAACTAAACCAAATTACCTTAATTTTAGTATTATGACATGTTTTCTATCAGAAGTCTTACCTGTTTGTAGTACTCCAGCATCAAAGACATCCTTCTTGAAGAAAGCTCTAAAAGACAAAGGACTTGCATTGCAGTCTTCTGAAAGTTTCTCAACTGCTTGTCTAAACACAGAAACTAAGTCAGAAAGAGGTCCATCTAAATCTAGCTGAGAAGCAGATGCTGAAATCAAGCTCAGGCGTACAGAAATTGAAGCACAAGATGCAGAACTGGACTCCACAAATTCACAATCAATTTGGAAGCCCTCTGATAACATCTTCATTGCAAAATGTTTTCTTTGAAGTGGATCATCAAGTACAGCAATAACGTGCCATTCAATGGCAGCATCTTTGGGTAAGTGAGATACAACAACCACAGTGAGCATCCCACACTCCGCAGCTACATCATTATATGTCTCCGAATCTTCAACCTAAAAGAGAAACAAAATATTGTGCATATTACACAACTGGTAGAAATTAATGTTGCTCTTATTCTGATGATGTATTCAAAAATGTATGTGCAGTACAGTTATTTCTTGGAACCTGTTTTTTCCCCTAAACTTTCCTTCTTAATGAAAAGTCATTTTGAGCAATTTATCTGACAGTTAATATCTGCTCATTTTTTCCCTTCTATACTTTAAAGAAATACTGCTCTTAATGTGTTTTGCAATGAACAAATATCTTTTTTTTTTATATGCTAATTTCTATACACTAATACGGACAGAATGGACAGAATTTATATTCTTTGAAGCATAGAAAAGGCAGGAACAACAATGAAGCAACAACAATGAATTAATAAAACACGTAGAGTTATTTTAGAAGTCAAAATACTAAAGATACAGTTTAGATATTGCAAAGATAAAGTTCTGAACAGCAGAATGGTCTAAACACACCCGTTTAAAAGATAAGAGCATTTTCTTAATAGCAGAATTCATTTTGAAAGTACTTTAAATTATTGTTACATCAACCAGCACATCTAATTATCTTATTTGGTAAGTGAACTCTGAGTAACTGACCTCCTTTTACTCTAATGGCATTAAAGAAGTGGGAGAGGCTTTCTGCTTAATTCCTTGTAAAAGTTTTTGTATGGATCACTTTGGAACATGTTAGCAGGTACTGGAAGTGAATACAACATTTCAAGATACTGAAATGTTCTTCCATGAGACAGAGGAAGAAATTGTCAATTTGCAGCCATTTCAACCCAAATTAATTGTACCTAAGTACATTAAACAGTATTATCCCTGAATTTTAGCAAACCTATGATGAGTTCATAAAATAATTATCTTGTCCCTGTATTTTTGCAATGTGTTTCATCCTTCTTGGTCTGAATACAAAAAGGCCTCAGAACTTCAGATGAGGAATGCCAAATTGCAGTGGGCTGAAGCCCAGCTGCCCAGCCAGCAAAGCACCACACAGCTGCTCTTTCCTGCCCCAGTGGTACAAGTAAGAAAAGTCGTGGATCAAGATCAAGACAGTTTGATAAATGAAGTAATGACGAGGAAGAAAGGAAAAACAAAACAACAACAAAAAAGAACACCCCCCTAAAAAAAACAACCACAAACCAACCAACCAACAAACAAACAGAAAAGATGCGAAGGCAATCCCTCAACACCTCTCACAAGCAGACTGATGCCCAGTCTGTCTCTGTGAATGGGTACTTTTCCAAACCCTCCTTCCCCTCTGTTTTTTTTTTGCTGCATAAGATGTCAGATGAGATGAACAGCTCAGGTCAGCTGTCCTGACTGTGTCCCCTCTCAGCTTCCCTTTACACCCAACCAAATTGTTGTGTGGGCAGCCTGAAAAATGGAGAAGGCCTTGATGCTGTGCAGGCACTGCTCAGCCATAACTAAAACATGGGTGTGTCATCAGCACTGCTTTGGTCACAAATCCAGTATACAGCATCATAAAGGCTTTTATGAAGAAAGTCAGTTCCATCCAGGAAAGACCCTGTACACACATTTAGGTCTGCTGTCACCTTTTACTTAAATTCATATTCTCATACTCCTATTGAATGACAATGTCAACTTATGGAAAGCAACTCAAATTTATGATATATATACTCTCTAAAAGGATTAATTTACATTATTTTTATCTGCTTTTTGAGCAAACAAGTTTTAATTTGAACAATTTCAGGCATTTATTCCACCCAGCAGATATTTTCTGTCTTACTCATTCCTCTATTTTTTTTAGAGAGAGAATACAGTGATCATTTAAGATTAGTGACTTACATCATCTTTCTGTACACAGATAATAACTTTTTTTTTATATACCAATTTGCTTACTCTGCACTATATAATGGTAATGTTGTCCATTGCCTGACCTCTGAAAGGAAAAATAATAACAAGGCAAAACTGTCATTTTACCTGAAGTCGATAAGGCCATGTAACTCACAGTACCTTCAATTCACAGGCTCAATTTTCATCCACTTGCTCTCAACTTTGAGAGGAAGAAATAATGACAGGTTACAGGCACTTTATTTCAAAATTCACTCACAAGGTTATTGACAAGCATTTTCCACAGAATGTCTCTGATGTTTGACCCTCATGAGCTGTTTACATGAAAAATGCACTTACTTCCATATTAATGACAGTGGAGTCTAATTCTACACCAAACATGTAGCAATTGCTTTAGCATTTCTGTTTTTGATATGGAAACAAAAATAGGGATAATTTGTCTCAAATTGCAGTCACTTCAGTCATAATAAAATCTCACTGAGTACTGTTTGCTTTCAGTACTTTCATTAGGCAATCTGGGGCTGTTATTAAGGTACCAACACATAAATGTTATATTAGCACTTAACAGGAGGAGCACAGTATTCTCCTCTAGGAGATGAATTCTAACCTTGTCAATATAATTCTGCTCTGAGTGCTGTAAAAGAGTTTGAAAAGATGAAATACTGAAGCTTTGCACTGAGGAATAAAAAAAAAAAAAAGTCATGCTCATTCAGGCTTAAAGGCCACTTTGCTGGCCGAAGGTGCTGAGGTACTGTTTAGAAAAAAAGTCTAGAGAAGCTCTCTCAGGTCACAGCAAGCATAAGACAAACTTTTCTACTTCCCTGTACTTGTCTTAGGTTGTTAAATCAATTACTTCCTATTTCTGCTTGCCTTCAGCTGCCATTTAGAATATGAAGAAATACATGAAAATTAAGGCCAGGAGAAAGTACATTTCCAAATTTAACAAATGAGATGAAAGGCTGTTCACGGTGCAGCTGTACAGCACTCATAACCTTTAACTTCAGAGTTTGCACGAAGCACAAGTGATGGAGCTACTGGGGACTAAAAATCTTTCACTAGCTGCTTCAGAATCATACAGAAATACTTCTAACAATGACCTCTCCTGACTTATTTTCAAGAAATCACTGACATTTGTGTTGTACATGGATTTGAGTCGTCTTTCAGAAATGTATATCTGTCTTAAATAGCTGAATATCTTTATGATAGCCTGTCTAGTACATGGGGATGAATATATGAATTCTGCTAAGAAGTTCCAAAGAAATTCATAAGAAATCATAAGAAATATCATGCTGGAACAATATGTTAGTATTAGGAGTGAAAATAAAGTGCCATTATTTCATTACTAAGTTGCTCTTCACAACTGATTCTGCACTCCCATCAGTGAGACAACACTTCTGGCAGACAGCCATGGTACTATGGTACTATGGTTTACCACAGTACTACGGTTTACTATGGTAAATGTGTTTTTAGGGTTCTCGCATAAGGATACTGCTGTAGATTGTTCTATAAATGAGCATAGGTTTTGGCCTAGACCTTTTTTGAGTACAGTCTTGAAAGAAAAAAGCAAACATAAATTGAGGTAGAGGATAAAGCAGTTTGGCTTGCAATTCTTGGAAAAGAAGTGACAAATAATTAATGAGGGGTTATAAAACAGGGCCAAGCATGGTTGAAAGCAGAGATTTCTTAAGGTATGTATGATCTGTTGTTTACAAATCTTTACAAATTTCATTAGGTTGTAGGTGTAGCTGCTATCTACAGGTATTTAGATAAACACTTAAACAGTTATTTTCTAGCTAAGAATTAGCAGTACTCAAATGATTTTCAATTCATGGGAGAGTGTATGCATGTTAAAGATTCCCATTTTCACTTGTTAGCATTTCCACAGAAAATTTAATCTTTTCTAAAAACAAATACTACAAAGCAACTTTGCACCAGCAATAATTTGGATGTCATTGGAAAAAAATAACCAGATTGTACAAGCTCAACAGCTGACTGCTGAGATAATATGGTGGCAGATGCTATTTCTGTGCTACACTTTTACATGATCTGATTTAAAGAGGGCTGGAGCAAGAAGCCAGGCAGCACCCTTTTGCTGTACAGGAGACAGCCTCTGAAAATAAATGGATCTACAATAATGCCTTCTTCCAGGAATGTATTCAATACACAAACTGTATTGTCTCAGAGATCACACTATGACAGTATTCTGATTCTGTCATGATCTGAAGTGGTTTATCCCAGGACAAAGATGTGATATGACAAACAGTTTAGAGAATGTGACTCTCTTATTTACCTTCCGTTTTGTGATACCAAACTAGATTGATGCCATATTGTGCTAAACATTGACAAGAGTACCATACTATGCTAAGTAATGTCTTGGAAGGTCTTCATGGACCGGTTAATAAAGAATCACAGCAGTTGACAGGAGTCAAGAAAACAAGTAAAACATTATGAATTGTTAGCCAAGGGATAGAGAACACAGTGGGCTACATTATGCCACTGTAGTAATTCACAGTTCATCCGCACCTTCAGTAAGATACACACTGAAAATGTTCTCCAGCCTCCTTAAGGAGGATCTGACAGAGGTTTACAAAATCATGCATGATATAAAAAGGGATAAGAACTGATTTTAGTGCATGCTTCTCCTTATGTACAAGAGCTACGGATCATCAAATGACATTAGTAAGAGCATGGTTACGAAAAATACAATGGTGGATGACACTTAAATTTCTTTGACAGAGAATACAGTGGTTACAAGAACTTTATGTGGATTCAAGGGAGGCCTGAACAAATACTCAGAAGACTGAGTCAGTGGGGATTATAACAGACATTTAAAATTCCTAGTAAAAAATATTTTATTTTATACAATAGTTAATAATTAATACAGAAATTAGTGATTTATATAACTATTAAAATTATTTTTTTACTTTTATTAATTTTAATATTAATTAAAATAGTTTGAGGTTGGGAGAAGATTAGGGTGGATATATGGTTTTCCTGTTCACATCTGAAGATGTGAAAAGAAAAAAGAAAAACAAAAAGAAAAGGAAAAGGAAAAAGAAAAAAAGAAAAAAAAAAAAAAAGAAAAAGGACAAAAAAAGCTTCATCCTCCCCTCCCCCCGCCCCCAAAGTAGAATCACACAAAGAACTGCTGGAAACCCACTCTTAAGGGGCCACATATATTTTTAATCCCCGTTTATACTGATAGAGACAGCAGTGTTAGCACAGAAAAGTAAAACACAATTTACAGCGCCAGACAGTGCTGAGCAGGAGGTTTGCCTGGTTTAGGCACCTGCCACAGCAACGCACACATCTTGAGCCCCATTACCACTGGAGTCATTGAGACAGTCAGCTGTGTTTTAACTCCTCTAATGAACTTGTGCTGTGGATGCTTAACTCAAATCTGCAAAAGTATAAGAACAAGTGGCTGGAAATAGAAGAGGTTGAAAGACAAGGCTGAAAACTTACTGAAGGCCACAGTACTATAGGTAACAAATGGCATCAAATTCAGTAAGGTATCTAATCACAAGAAAGGAGAATGGGGACTCCCACTATACTTTATACCCATGTGTAGGTTGAAACTGAAAAAAAGAGCTTGGTAGAAACATGCCTTAGCTAATATTTCCATTAAAATGTTTAAAATACAAGCCCTCAGATGGAAGGTTAACAATGGAGTACGTCGATTCATTTTTAAAATTGTAATTAACCTGTATTTCCATATTAAAGTAAATGGCTAGCTGAACTGCTGTGTGCTTAATTCTTTCCTGAGCTTTGTTCAGATACAAAGGTTATCACGTTGCTTATAGTATTACTGTGTCCTTGCATTTTGTAGGCCATAGTTCTTAGTAAAAATTCATTTTATTTTCATGGTATGTGTTCAGGGTATGTGCTATGTAAGAATAATCTTACACTAATGAATTCCTAATGCTTCAAAACAAAGCTCCAATGTTATGAATGTAGTTAAAGGAAAAACACTGGGATGTAGGGGCATAAACTAAACTACAGAGTAAGGTTTTATAAGTGCTAAGCTTGAAAGAGACTTTCTAGAATTTCTACAGATTTCTAGAATCTGTCTAGTAGTGTATTCTTTCATTAAAAAATGTAAAATCTACGTCAGTCCTATTAACACAGGAATAATAAGTATGGGACAAACCTATACTTAAAGCATTTTATGAGCATTTAACTATTTTACATAATTTAGTAGAAAAAAGGTACACATTTCAATTATTAACATTTATATAGAAAATTGCTTATTTTGACTATCCTCCATTTGTTCCAAATGAGAAATATTCTTTTTGTTGTGTGAGTAAGGACTAAGGACTACCTACCTCACAGATGAATTCGGAATTGGGCTATAAGAGACAGAGATGAATGCGTAATTGCTATCTCTACAAAGAATTGACTCAGAGAACAAAAAGAAAGATACTGTGATGTTACTTTTAGAAGCTGAGTTTATGAAAATCTTCTATGGTATGCATTATTACACCATTATAGTGGCAAGATTAATGTGCCTTTAAATAATACATTTAAAATTTCTTTTACACTGCCTGCATAAAACTCAGTGCATCAAACTCCTGAGATCCAGTTCAAGCTTTGCTAGAGAGTCTCTCACAACAATAGGTTTATGACTTTAAAAAGTAAAGATTCCACTAGGAAAACCACATAAGAATAAAAATGTCAGTTCCTGAAGAAAGTAGGATACAAGCAATCCTTTTCAACATCCTAGTTCATCTAATAAATAGGCCACATACATTCCTCATATAACACTCTTGAATTCAAAGAATGAATAGCACAGTGTTTTATAACAATAAAATTGTTAAGACTTTTTGCAAAGCTTACAAATATAAAAAAGTCTGATGTTTATTATTCTTTCCTGAAATAAAACAGTATTTGCTGCATGCCAAAAATACACAAGCCTGGCAGGCTAAAAATGAGGTCTTATAAACCTGAATATTTATAGTGGATCAAATACTGTTAATATAAAAAGAAACATTTTTTTCAGATATTTTAGTCCTCTCTACTCCACAACATGTTGGACAAGGTTGACAGTAGTTCAAGTGTCACCATGTCATATAGAAACTATTTTGTACAATGTCAGCTGGAACACTGAGCTGGTGTTACCAGCCAATGCTTGTTTGGTGTTACCCAACAGGGAGAATCTACAGAAAGCAAGATTCTACTTTATTTTTTGTTCCACTATCTGATAGCACATTTTGCAGAATATTTTTTGTGTAGTCTTTACCAATCTTTTGGAAACAGAAACAGCAAAAATAAAAGGAAATTAGATATAGGAAAACAAATATGATTTTAGAAATTTAGGGGCAGTAATATTTTAGGGTACTTTTAATAATTTTTTGTAATTCACAAGGACTTCAAATTAATGTGATCTCTCAATATAATATTTTCACAAGCTGGCATTTGGAAAAAAATTTACATGCAGGTACAGTGGTGATGCAAAATTAATTATTAGATACGAAGTAGTCAGCAATTAGCATGCCAAGCACAAAAGATTAAAGTTTGACAAAAGCAAAAATGGGTGAAGAAAATGAGCATGCTTCAAATTGTACTAGAAAGAGTATAGAAAATCTGAAACATATACAATATATTGCTGGCTATTTTTAAGATTTTTCAAGGTTAAAATCTTATGGTGGCTAACCAAATATATCAAAAGAAACAACTATAAAAATTAACTTTCGTAATATAACCGCTACCACACCAGTAAGCATTTTAAGGGACCAAATCACACAACAAATCTGATAAATTTAATTTTAGAAGACAAGAGAGGCATTTTTTTGTTTGTTTGCTTTTGTTTTTTTGGTATATAAAGAATATATTAAGTCTGCAGAATCAAAACTTTCATGACAAATGGTATCTGAATAGTATTACTGCAAGTATATGTAAGCTTTATAAAAAAAGACGAGCAAATGGCTGTGAAGACAGAAAGCGTTCATAAGAAACCAGATCAATAACTATATATGATCTATAGTTAATATCACTCAAACAGAATATTTTAGCAACTTGGTATTCTTTTACCCTTACTGTCAACAGAGGCTTCAAGAAGTGGTATAAATTTTCTTCATTTCTGTGTGATAGACAAAAGCTCAGCTGAAATTAAAGACATAACCTTAAAAGCTCTGTTTTGATTACATTTAGTATATAAGGACGTCATTTGCTCATTAATTTTGTTTCTCTTTTCTATTGTTGGATCCCTGCATTTTTTTTATCATTTGGGACACTGAGAAGGCACACTGCAGGCTCCGTGACATGATCAAACTAAGAGCAATCAGTATCGCATTTCCATTAAGACATAGTCAGCTTTGAGTAAGTCTCTAGAAGAAATAAACAACTGAAAGCATGAACAAAGGCCATATGAAAAGTCTGTAATAACTAGGCTAACACTTCAGCTTTTTGGGTTACCAACGCAGAAGTTTCCTTGAAAAGTAAGCTTAAATAATTACTTGTTAGATTAAATTGAAAGGAAAAAACGAAAACATAAAGTGGCCTGTAGAAATGGCCTACTAATTGACTACTACATGCGTAGTAGTCAACAAGAATCTCCTATGTAAGACTGAGACTTCCATTTTATCTTAATTTATCAGATAAGTATCACAATTTGTTCTATCCCATTATCTAACACCATAGTCTCAACTGCCCTATGGACTTCAGAGTTGTCAACTCTCTCTTGAATTTTATTCCATCTCTCTTCAAAATACATTTCATAATGTTATGTGACAATTATGCCACCATCAGAGCAAAAGAAAGATCTTAAAATGTTGGATAACTGGAAGCTATTGGAAGGGTGTGGTAATATACAACACCATATTTGTATGTTTTTAGGTGGTTCTAAACTTCAGACACAGTACTGAGCACTCAGAGGAAAGAATCTTCAGAGGACTGTAATTAATGTGTCTGGACACATCATGAGCACTATCAACATAGCCATCCAAGGGGCACAGTGCCTGAAATTCAGAATTAGACAACGACTATTAGCTTTAAAAATGCATGTGACTGGTTGAAGGAGATTTTTCCTCTTACTGGTCCCTTAATTACCCACACAGACGCATACTGAGACAGATTACATCTCAGTTTTGTTTGTTATGGTTGTGTGTTTGTTCTCCTTTTTCTGGGGGAACTGTTTATGGCTGCAGCAAAAAGATTTTAGTAAGCAAGTACTCTGATACAATATGAATATGTCTTTTTTTGCTGTAAGTCAAAGGGGCAGTCTGATTATGGGTCAGGAAGGGATTTCCACTTTTGTTAAACTCATACAAGTCTTGGGTTGTTTAGTTTATTCTGCAGAATTAGTCACAGATCCTCTCACTAACATAGCATCAGTTAGGTTGGAAAAGACTTTCAAGATCATCAAGACTTTCAAGATCATCATCAAGATTCCTGACCTACTGAGTCCCATCGCTAACCATGTCCCTTAATTACATGTCCACGCATTTCTTAAATATCTCCAGGTATGGGGACTCCACCACTTCCCCGGGCAGCCCATTCCAATGCTTGAACACCCTCTTCATGAATAAATTCTTCCTAATGTCCAAACTAAACCACCCCTAGTGCAACTTCAGGCTGTTGCATCATACCCTATCACTTGTCACCTGAAAAAAGGGACTGACACCCTCTTCCCTTCAGGTAGTTGTAGAGAGAGATGAGGTCTCTCCTCAGCCTCCTCTTCTCCAGACCAAACAATTTCAATTCCCTTTGTTCCATTTGTACAAAGTGTACATGCAAACCTAATAAACACAATTCCTACTGCACAGGAAGCTCAGTCCCTCTGTTCTCATCCTGTGGCATAAAATATTTTAAACTCTCAAGGTCTGATATATTTTTGGCTAAGTACACCCACAGGGTTCAAAATAGGAATACCTGGGTAAAATGCAATGGTCTGTGATATAAAGGTCAGACTAAATGATCTGGTGGTGCCTTCTGGCTGCAAAAGCTCCTAAAGCTCTGAAATCTGTTTTACCCACTACTTACACTCAGTCTTTCTACAGGCATTACTGTGCCTGAACAATAAAAAACCCACAAGAAGGCAACCATCTTACTCATTATGGCCTTTAATATCCCTTGCTGATAGTTTTAAATTTTTAAACAGCCCTACCTGTTGTGCTGTCTTTTATGTGTTCTCACAGTTACAGATATAATTTTGGAAGCAAAATATCTAAACAGTAAGCATAATAAAAATGAAACAGGTTAAAGCTTATTAGCTGTAGGGAGCAGATGTAGCAAAATCCTGCCAGTTCCCCTACATTTCCTCCCCAGCAGGGACTTTCTGTCAAGCTGTGAGTTAGCTCTATACAATAATGCAGGCTGCTGTTTTTGCAATTGCACCTTCCTATACCTCGCTATTGTACTAAAAATTCACTTTGATTTTTGATTTCTTCCTTGGTAATAATAATATTTAAAGCAATTCCTGCAGAGCTAAATGTAAATTCCAGCACTGCATGCTAGATACTCAAAAGGGCATGAAAATGTAAAATTGATAAGAAAATTACACATTAAAAAGCTGTTTTATTTGCTTTAAAAATATTAACTTCCTCTCAACAAACTAAAGATTCCTGAGCCAAGAGATAACCAGTTAATGACTGGAGTTAAGATTCCTTGAAATACCTCTCAAACATATATCATTCAATATATCAGTTACAATGTGGAAAAAATGATAACTATTTAAGGAACAAAGTCATAAATTGATAGCAATATAAACTGAAAGCAAATGAAGTCTGCCACATGAAACATGATCACAGACTGTCACTCTGAGGGTTTTATTCTTCAAGTGTAGTGTCAAAAATAAGCACTTAGAAAAGAGAGTTGAACTGAATTAAGGACATTCAAGATGGAAAGATTCCACTTGAAATTCACTTGAGAATGTGTACCCAAATGCGACAGAAAATGAGAAAATTTAATGGTCAAAATCTGCTTTCTGGGCATTAAGGTTATCTGATTTTATGATTCAGAATTTAAATTTGAGATCCTGATTGCAAAGATGTTTTCTTTGAAAGTCTACTTTCCTTCTGAACTTTGAATTTGAGCTGTTGAGCTAATTTTCAAACCAAGTGTCAGCTCTTACCTCACATAGTCTAACTACAGTCACAAGTTCACCTGCGGATGTATAGCACCATTGGCTACTGCTGTTACACCTGAAATTAAATTTTGTAGTACATAGTGAAGGAAATTGTGATATTACTGGAGGCAGAAGAAAACCAATCTGAAAATTCTGGTGGCACTCCTAAACTCCTATTAATTGCCAGACTTTCACTCATTGAGACAAACACCTTTAAATCTATTACATGAAATAATAGATTTGGGTCAGCTGTCTGGTCTCTCTGTCCTGCACTCTCACCCACTGCCTATGGAAATTAACTCCACCCCAGCCAGACCCAGTATACCCACTAATTAAAGGAATTTCAGGGTAACTAATTTTAGGCACCTAAAAACGATAAGCCAATCTTGAGTTAAAATGCCTTTACATAACACATATTAATATATATGCTAGTTAAAACTTGATGAAAAATACAAATACATATTCATGGATATGTTTGGGTATGTATGTATGTACATTTATCCATATGCATATATATGTGTATGGGGAGGATGGGAAAGTGAAAATATGTATCTATACATCTCCCCTTGTCATTCTGCAGAGCATGCACAGGGAGACTATGCACTACTGAACAGATATCTATAATTCCATGCAAAGATACACTTGACAAATTATGACAAAACTTTACAAAAAATGCTGACTTAATTAGAAATGATTGACAATTAGTATTTTCATCAGTTAACAGTTACGTTTTCCTCTTTCACAGAATCACAGAATCAAAGAATCACAGAATTTCTAGGTTGGAAGAGACCTCAAGATCATCGAGTCCAACCTCTGACCTAACGCTAGCAGTCCCCACTAAACCATATCCCTAAGCTCTACATCTAAACGTCTTTTGAAGACTTCCAGGGATGGTGACTCCACCACTTCCCTGGGCAGCCTGTTCCAATGCCTGACAACCCTTTCAGTAAAGAAGTTCTTCCTAACATCTAACCTAAAACTCCCCTGGCTCAACTTAAGCCCATTCCCCCTCGTCCTGTCACCAGGCACATGGGAGAACAGACCAACTCCCACCTCGCTACAGCCTCCCTTGAGGTACTTATAGAGAGCGATAAGGTCGCCCCCGAGCCTCCTCTTCTCCAGGCTGAACAAGCCCAGCTCCCTCAGCCGCTCCTCGTAGGACTTGTTCTCCAGACCCCTCACCAGCTTCGTCGCCCTTCTCTGCACCCGCTCAAGCACCTCGATGTCCTTCTTGTAGCGAGGGGCCCAAAACTGAACACAGTACTCGAGGTGCGGCCTCACCAGAGCCGAGTACAGGGGGACGATCACCTCCCTAGCCCTGCTGGTCACGCTGTTCCTGATACAAGCCAGGATGCCGTTGGCCTTCTTGGCCACCTGAGCACACTGCTGGCTCATATTCAGCTGACTATCAACCATCACTCCCAGGTCCTTCTCTGCCTGGCAGCTTTCCAACCATTCCTCTCCCAGCCTGTAGCTCTGCTTGGGGTTATTGCACCCCAGGTGCAGGACCCGGCACTTGGCCTTGTTGAACTTCATGCAGTTGACCTCAGCCCATCGGTGCAGCCTATCCAGATCCTCCTGCAGAGCTTTCCTACCCTCAAGCAGATCGACACACGCACCTAACTTGGTGTCATCTGCAAACTTACTGAGGGTGCACTCGATGCCCTCATCCAGATCATCAATGAAGATATTAAAGAGGACCGGCCCCAGCACTGAGCCCTGGGGGACGCCACTAGTGACTGGCCTCCAACTGGACTTGACTCCATTCACCATGACTCTTTGGGCCCGGCTATCCAGCCAGTTTCTAACCCAACGAAGCGTGCGCCAGTCCAAGCCAAGAGCAGACAGTTTCTTGAGGAGAATGGTGTGGGAGACGGTGTCAAAAGCCTTGCTGAAGTCAAGGTAGACCTCATCCACCCAGCGCGTCACTTTGTCATAGAAGGAGATCAGGTTCATCAAGCAGGATCTGCCTTTCATAAACCCATGCTGACTGGGCCTGATCGCCTGCTTGCCCTGTAAGTGCCGCATGATGACTCTCAAGATAATCTGCTCCATGAGCTTCCCTGGCACTGAGGTCAAACTGACAGGCCTGTAGTTTCCTGGGTCTGCCCTCCGGCCCTTCTTGTAGATGGGCGTCACGTTTGCTAGCTGCCAGTCAACTGGTACCTCCCCCGATCGCCAGGACTGCTGATAAATGATGGACAGCGGCTTGGCCAGCTCCTCTGCCAGTTCTCCCAGTACCCTTGGGTGGATCCCATCCGGCCCCATCGACTTGTGCATATCCAAGTGCCGTAGCAGGTCACCAACCAGTTCTTCATGGATAGTGAGGGCCACATCCTGCTCCCCATCCCCTTCCACCAGCTCAGGGTACTGAGTATCCAGAGAACAACCGGTATTGCCGCTAAAGACTGAGGCAAAGAAGGCATTGAGCACCTCCGCCTTTTCCTCATCTCTTGTAACTAAGTTTCCCCCCGCATCCAGTAAAGGATGGAGATTCTCCTTAGTCCTCCTTTTTGTGTTGATGTATTTATAGAAACGTTTTTTGTTATCTTTAACGGCAGTAGCCAGATTGAGCTCCAGATCAGCTTTGGCCTTCCTAATTTTGTCCCTGCACAGCCTCACTACATCCTTAAAGTCCTCCCTAGTGGCCTGCCCACTTTTCCAAAGATTATAAACCCTCTTTTTTCTCCTAAGATCAAGCCACAATTCTCTGTTGAGCCAGGCCGGTCTTCTTCCCCGCCAGCTCGTCTTTGGGCACGTGGGGACAGACCGTTCCTGCGCCATTAAGATTTCCCTCTTGAAGAGCGCCCAGCCTTCCTGGACTCCTCTGCCCTTCAGAACCGCCTCCCAAGGGACTCCACCAACTAGTGTCCTGAGCAGCTCAAAGTCAGCCCTCCAAAAGTCCAATACAGTGGTTGTACTGGTCCCCTTCCTGGCCTCGCCAAGAATAGTGAACTCCACCATTTCGTGGTCACTCTGCCCAAGACAGCTCCCAACAATCACATCCTCCTTCTCTGTTTGTGAAGAGAAGGTCTAGCGGGGCACCACCCCTGGTAGGTTCACTAACCAGCTGCGTCAGGAAGCTATCTTCCACGCTCTCCAGAAACCTCCTAGACTGCTTTCTCAGGGCTGTGTTGTGCTTCCAGGATACGTCAGGGAAGTTGAAGTCCCCCACGAGTACAAGAGCTGACGATTTCGCAACTTCTGTCAGCTGCCTGTAGAATTCCTCATCCGTCTCCTCATCCTGGTTCGGCGGTCTATAGCAGACCCCGACCAGGACACTAGCCTTGTTGTCCCTGCTGATCCTAACCCAAAGGGACTCGACCTTGTCATTCCCAGCCTCGAGTTCTACAACCTCGAAAGACTCTCTAATATAGAGAGCCACACCACCACCCCTTCTGTGCTGCCTGTCCCTTCTAAAGAGCTTATAGCCAGGCATTGCAGTACTCCAGTCATGAGACTGGTCCCACCACGTCTCCGTGATGGCAACCAAGTCGTAGCCTGCCTGCCGCACGATGGCTTCCAGCTCCTCCTGTTTGTTACCCATGCTGCGTGCATTGGTGTACATGCACTTCAACTGGGCCATTGCCTTATCCTCCGGCCTTGCCATCGTTCCCCGTGGCACAGCCCCAACAATCCTAGCTTCAGCCCCATCCCCCTTCCTACCTAGTTTAAAGCCCTCTCAATGAGCCCTGCCAGCTCCTGGCCCAGGATCCTTTTTCCCCTAAAAGATAGGGACCCGTCTGCGGCCATCAGGCCAGGTGCTGAGTAAAGTGCCCCATGATCGAAAAACCCAAGATTTCTGCGTTGGCACCAGCCTCTGAGCCACGTGTTTAACAGGTGGGCTTTCCGTGTCCTCTCTGAACCCCTCCCTGCCACCGTAGGGATGGACAAAAACACCACCTGCACTCTTTGAGGCTCACTCCCTTCTTTATAGAGATATATGAAGTTACCTACTTTGTCATCTACAGAATACGGATACACCACAAAGGTGCTTATAAATGAGATGCATAAAGACCTGCATAATATTAACACTGAGTAATGTCTAAAATGAAATCAAAGTTAGATTTCGAGTGTTACCAGCTGTGTTACAACTAAAGGAATGACAAGAGCTATACACATGTATCACAACAGCTGGAAGCATTTTTAATTTTCATCCATAAAGCTGAATAAATACAGAGAGGAAGCTGAAAGTGATTATTCACTGCTGAGCTGGCATGCATGTTACTGGGTACGGACCAGCTAGCACTGGTTGTTTTTGTTGTGCAAACACTTAAATAAATTTCAAATAATGATAGTTCACTTTTAGGTTGTCTTACATACTCGTTTAAAAATGGAGTACAGAAAAAAAAATATATTTTTTTTTGTTTTATCTTGACATTTATGAGTAAAGAAATCAAATATCTATAATTGATTTAAATATATACACACATACATGTGATTTAAAAGCCACTTGGATATTTTTAGAGAAGGGAAAAGAATGTGATCAGCACAGAGAACCAGAGATCAAGATAATCAAGTACTGGAATTTAGTAGGATCCCTTGGACTGTACTATACAGTAGTAAGCCAGTATTTCCACTGGAAGGCAGTGCAGATTTAGGACAGACCAGTTGTAAGTAAAACATGGAGGCAGAATCTGGCTGTTCTTTTGGTCTTTAGGATTAACTCATCTGGATGAGAACAGAAGAACTCCAGAGCCGATGAATGTCCTGAGGTTGGTTCCTTCATTGTGGAGATCTAAAGTGCCCTACAGGTAATTAGGACTGCAGTTTAATACAGAAGTTTCTTGAGTGAAAATAGGACCTTCATCACTTTTAAATAAAAATGGCATCTTACCCTCTGTATGGAGGCACTGACAACAGGTACCAGACTCAGGGCTGAAATCCTCTAATGGCTTTCACAGCCATCACAAGTAAGACTTTTGACCAGAGGCTCTGGTCTGAGCAAAACACTGGATGCATATATGTCCTGTTGCTTAGCACAAAAGTGACAGGCTCAAAGCAGAATTAATATTTTCAGCAAAGGAGATGAAGAATCACTCAAAAAAACTCTTATAAATGGACTGCTCCAGGGGAAAATTAGTCAACCTGGATGAACTAGGCTCTTTACTACCCTGAACAATTTGACATGTGCTTCTTCAGTGTGTCTAACTGAAAAACAAAGTTAATTTGCATGTATATATTACCTGTAAATGCCAAATATGCTAGTGTAAATCAATTCATGGGAATCAGAGTTATGGTGCCTTATACCAGCTGAGAATTTGATCGCATCTCTATTTTCACCAACATTCACACAAGCAAGAAACCCTCCCTCCTCTTTCTTATGTTGTTCATATTTTATGTTTATGTTCTACAACAGATTAAATTCATGTACACTGTTTAGAACTTTATGCAATCATATGTTTATTTATATGTATATTCATGTTCTAATAATGGCTTTAGGTAAGAACACGTACACTGCTTCATTGTTCTTTTTGTTGACTAAATTCCTTTTTAAAATTAATTAAGTTTCCACTAAATTACAAATAGGGTATTATAATCTTCCTTTTTATAAGAAAAAGGAAATTGGCAATTCTTTTACCTTGCATTGTGGCCCGGTGTCAAAAGGCAGAATAGTTTCAAGGACCTCCAGAGTTCCACTATCTGCATTTGACCTGTGTTAAATATTCTCATTACAGTCGCTTCAAATGAATACAAAAGCTTTGTTTAATTCTAACACAGGGGAAATGAAATACACCAGGCACAAGATGAAAGACCCACTACCACTGTGCTATTTGAATGCACTGCTTGTTCTTAACGTGGGCCATAAAAGAAGCCTGCTTTAATACATCAAACTGTAGAACACTCAAAATAGCATCTAGTAGCAAAATAAATGTTATAAACCTGATGAGACAATAAAAGGAAACAGAAACATGTATTTTCTTCATATGGAATTTTTGATAGGTATAGCTACTGGCTTGTGGCAATGCTTTTCAAAAATATTTAGTTTTCTTTTGCTAAAATGACCAATTACACTAATTAGTCTGTGCAAGATTTTTCTGCAGTGTAAATGTAACAGGGTTTTAATCTATCATTTATACCTTTATAACATTTGTTTTCTTCTTACATTTCAACTATTCTGTTTGAGAAGCTAGTAAAAGAAGACCAGTTAAACTAGTATTACCTACACTATTTTCTATAGGACACAGAGTTTACAAAACTATTTGGAAATCTAACAATTGTATTCAACATAACCATTAACTAATATGTATGATAAAATATACAAAAACATGTACCTGAATATTACAGACTTACAAAATCTGTTCGCGATGCTGAAAAAGTACATATCCTCTCATGGAAAGCTTTTATTTATTTATTTATTTATCTTATATTCCTTTTAGGTTTTATTGTAATTTTTTCCATAGGTAGGTAGAATCTTAAACTCTGTCCAATCTGTTGCAATAAGAACAAGCTTTGACTTCCGGTATTTGAGCATAATCTATTTCTAATTAGGATAAAGAGTCAGCGAATACATGAATTTTATTTAAATTCATGCCAGTCTGCATACTTCAAATACTACGTGCACATCTGAACAATGCAGCACACTGCTGTTTTACAGATCCACGGTGCCATTCTAAATGAGTGCACTGAAGACATAATTACTCCAGAAACCACTGCACACAGCTAGACAGCTTCTGGTTCTGGAAATAACTTGTTTATAACTACCTTGCAACTCTGCAAACTTTTGTAGGCAAAATGGAAAGATGTATGGTAGTATGAATGGTACTTGTGGGGGCATCAAGGAAGGTACAATGCAGGTGTTCCCTACAATGGGCTTTTAGATGAGTGATCTCAGATATTATAAAAAAATATCTGGTTCAAGCTAATTTACATCTTTTGACATCTAAACAGTTTGTAAATCTGGACAAAAGGGTTTAAATCTAGCTACGTACATTTGGCACCAAGCTATTCAAGTGCTGCAAGGAACCCATTCATAATATATATATCAGATCAAACATTGCAAATCTTTTTTCCATCACTTCTGCATCATGCGATACTAAGACACACATTGTCAACAACCTGACTGGCATTCCTGACAGCATGAAAGTCAGCTCTAGCACTCTGCTGGATTTGAAACAACCGCAGGATCACAGCCACTCATACTGAATTCTTACCATAAAAAGGGAATTTTCAAATCTACATTTGCTCAGCAATTTATTGGAAAGAGTACCACAAAACTCAAACTCAAACTCAAACTAAAACAAACAAACAAACAAACAAACAAAAGCTGTGTTATAAAAGCCAAAACACACATTTTTTCACATCACATGAAGATTTTGCCAGGTAGATTTTTCATGGCTGACTATAGAAAATACAATGGGAGCAGCCTAACAAAATAACTCAGAGTGAACATTGTGGTATTAGAACTTTTAATAAGCCTGCAATTACATGAAATGTCTTCTTACGCAACGCTTCCCTCTATTCTTAACAAAAAAAAATTGTTTTCATTGTTTCCTCCAGCTTTTCAAAATCTCCCTTCACCAATAGTTTGGGATTACTCACAAATACAGGCAATGCGAAACTTTGTGGTGGTAACAAAACATGGAGTACTAAATGTGCTAAATAAAACTATACATTTTTCTTTTTATAGCAAATAAATTAGAGATAACATTTCAGATAGTTCTAGAAAATCTGCCTCAGATTTTTTTGTATAACACCAAATCAAAATATGAGCTGAAACTCATTTTTATCATTCAGTCATGTTTATTAAGAACTATATTTCAAAAGGAGTAATAGGCCTCCAAACTTAACTTTAAGTGAGTTAATGTGCTCTTAACTCAGAGAAAAATTGAACTAGTAAAACTTTTTCATGGAATGTACATTTGATCAGCAACAGCCAAAGCCAGTATCTATTACACAGATTATCAAAATTGACTTATTTTACTGGCCTAGCTATACCCACTCTTGCTGGGGATTAGTAAAATGTAAGAATAATAAAACAGAGCAGTTAAACAAGCTGGAATGCCGGCAGTCTTGTGACACTACAGCATGTTTCGCCTCATGTCAGTGAGAATAACGAAAGAAACCAAAGAGCAGACATTCAGAGGTAGAAAAAAGCAGTTGTGATCTTGCCCGTCTCAACTAATCTAGTGGAGTCTGCTGCACAGACAGAAGTGTAATCCATGACCTAAAATACACTAACAAAGTACTACAGTGATGGTTCTGCATGGAAACCCATAGGGAGGAGGAAAAGCAGGTAGAGAGTGGACTCAGCTCTGAACTAAATATAGTGAGAGCACTATCCAAACAGCACAACTCAACCCTCATTGAATCAAGTGTGTACAAAAAGTAAATTAATAAAATTTTGCAGGCACAGTCACTGTTATATCATTATACAATAATTATTTGGAATATTTCCATCTATCAATAATACCATCTGTCCCACCCAATACAAATGGACTACAACCCATCTGGCTTATTTTTTTTCTATTGATTACTCTGCTGAATGAGTTAGCAAAACCGTTTACAAAATCATCATATTACATGACACTGTCATTAAAAGATGTGAAGTAAAGAAAAACACAAGATGAGACTTAATTGGAAAACTGTCAGTTCTTCTTCCAGAAAGTTTTAGCGATGCTATAAGTTTTTTTTTTTCCTTTTCTTTTTTCTTTTTTTTTTTTTTTTTAGCTACTTAAAAAAAAATGGAAAAAAAAAAACAACCTGTAAATGCTGACTACTGGATTAGGTGGAAACTGTTCTACCACACTATCACACAATTGTTACTATTTCTGAAAAGTATATTAAAGAGGTTCCCCAAAGGTATCTCCTTAAGACTGTCAAAATGTCCCAAAGTATGCTGGTGAGAGCTTAAAACTTTTCAGGACTCCTAAAGAGACTGTGGAAGGAGTATATCTTAGAAATGGGGTGGTGGAAGCTGCTGAAGGCTGGCACTTGCATTTGTTATTTCCTATTATGTTTCCTAGGATTTGGCTTTGATTATTTGTTTGCATAATTGTCTCCATTCTATTTTTGCAGCCTATATTTCTTTTAACTACTGCTTCCCTTCAATTTCTACAACAACCTTAATAACAATGCAAAAATTTCTTGTCTATCCACAGAATTTAACTGCTTACCTATCCTCTATTCTAGTTTGTCACCCTATTCTAGTTTGAGTTTCTATAATGCTCTGTTAGTTTTAACACAGGAAATCTCTCGTGTATGTTCACAAGGTTGATCCAGTGATTTTTTGTTTTGTCAGCACAGTGATTTAGTATTTCTTTGGAGTGAGTCCTCTCTGAGGCTGCTCTATTATCCTTCCCTCCTCACTCATCTTTTTTCCTCCACAGTGGGTTCCTCGAGGTTACAGCCTTCCATCTCTCCACCATATTTCTGTTTCCTCTGCCACCCTGAATGGCTTTTCCAATGACATGCCAGTTCCAGCTGATGCAGGAAGAAGATAGGGGGGCAGGGCCAGATTCCAGCTCTGTGAATATGATCCTTAATGGCTGTGGGTGTCTGGATCTCCGGGAGGCAACGTTCAGGGTGGTACTGGAACAGTAAGGCCCCAGGGAACAGGGACCGGAGCACAGGCACCCAGCAACGATTTGGAGCCAGGGAAAGCAGGATGACAGCAGTGGAAAGGAGTTGTACAGGTAGTACGGAATGACACTGAAATATGTTTATACGGCCCCTATATATAAAATATATAGAATGATTCAACTTAAGTTGCTGACTAGTAGTACTTAGGTAGAGGAAATTTACCAGACATCACTGTGACAGAATGCTAATCATGCCAATGCCAATGATCTAGTCAGTGTGCTAAATACACGTACCTCAATCATAATACACCATCATTCTGCTATTAAACCCAGAACATTCATCAAATAGAACTGTAAAGTCTAAAATCTTCCTTAAAAACATAATTAAATGTATGGTTTATAATGTCTAGTTTACAAGAAATGAATTTTGAGCTTCACTGTTTTGTTTGCACAGTCTCTATTATTTCCATGGATGACAGAAGCAGAACAATTTCAATTGAGACACAATTTGCTCTTATTAAACAATCTGTAGGTTGGTATTGATTCATGCCCTTGTCTGCTGCTTGAAATAAAGTTCAAAAATAATAAAATACTTTTTGGTTTGGCTGACTTAATTTACTTGCAGAAAGCAGAGCGTTATTTCATATAATTGTATCCAATAGAACTGACTGTAGTAGTATTTGAATACCAAAAAATAAATAAAAACTAAGACAAATAAGGGATGTGCTACTTATATTTTTAAATACAGATGCCTTTAGAGTAAAACTACTGTGTTCTGGCTTCCACACAGTAAGACAGTATTTTACAAGCTACTTCAAATAAAATATTAAGAGGTGTGAAAACAACATTTCCTGTTTTCAGTGATTCTATGGAGTCAGGGACAAGTGCAATTTAATAATTTGTCAGAAAACTTTACCATTTTCCTTCTTCTGAGAACAGAATCAGACAAAAAGAACATTTCTACTATTACCGGCTAGAACTTCTCCATCAATACAAAACCTATTGATGAACGTCTATTTGCGTTAACAATTACATAATCAATTATATTTTCAGGACAGGACAATTTCTCCCCCTGGTTCTCTGTAGCAGAAGCATTTGGTACATCTTTCCCTATGCTTTGCTGTGCACATAAACATTACTAATCAAAAAGTATTCATAGCCTGAGGAAAAAATCAATTCTGAATCTCCTTTTGACAAAATGGTAGGGAAATTGGAACATCTGGCTGCTAAAAGCATCTCTTTCCCACTGATATTTTACATTTTTCCAAAGCATTTTTAGATCATTTTGCGGCACTCTTTACTTCATCTGCTATCTATTTTTTTTGCTATTTCTGATTATTTCATTAATGAATATGATCCAAAAAGCACAGATTAAGATTGATAAGCATCCTATAGACTTGTTTGATGTTCTTCTAGGATGTTTTTTCTTAAATATTCCTGAAACCTGTTAGGCAGCTAACTCTTCACAGAAGTGAGTGTAGGCAGCAATCCATTTTTTAAACTATGGCTTGAGCAATCAGGAAGTGATAACAGCCAGATACTATTAAAAACCCAAAAGTAAGCAACCTCATGTGGTATTTTTCCAGTAGCTGAAAGAACTGTCTAGTGATCTCATTACGTCAAAGAAAGGAAAGACTAGATAAACAATCTAGTACATAGACTAATTACAGGAGACTTAAAGATTATATCTGGAAAACGGAAAAGTTTCAAAGAACTGGCAAACACTACCAATCTGCCCTGAAATCTGTGTCTGTATGTACTACAAATGAGTAGGCATGTAGGCTACATGGACATGGTACATGTTATTAATCAGTCACATAGCAAAAAACATTCTCAGCTTTTCAAAATGACTTTATAGGGCACTTTCTGACAATAATTTCTCTACCCTGAATTAGCTTAATGCTACTACGACTCCATGCAATGTCTCTAATTACCGCCTCTAAGTCATCATAAGATAGTAAATCATCTAAAACATTTTACCTTAAGATAATGTTACTAAGATATACTTGAATATGCACTGGTGTCATACTTGCTGTTTCCATTTAAAGCTTGCAGCATCAGTCTAAACCCTTAAATATGGCAGTCAACATTATCTTAAGAACTATATTAATATCTCTGCAGAAAGTCTTAGGATATGATATAAGTATGGCTAGCAAAAACAAGCCTGAGGGCTTCCTAAGTATGACACAAGCTTTGGAATATCATCCCTCACAGAAAAAAAGAAAACCTAGGGCATTCATGAATTTGAAAATATTGGTATAGCCTTCTGTGTGACTAGAAGAACGTCTTCTCTAGAAGAATGTGTCTTTCCTAATTCAGTTTTACTGTTTCCAAACCAATCCATAGAAAGGTATGACCATTTTTCAACAGCACTACAAAAGGTGGGGTTATTACTGCACACTGAGGGTTAGCTACTTTGGTGAATTTTTAGTACACAAGGATCTTAATAACTGACCTATTTCAAATATACTGTAATATTCAACTTTTCACAAGGCATTCACCAAGAATACCATAACATATAAAAACACCTGACAGCATGCCCTAGAATAGAAATTGCAAATTGTAAACAAACCAACAAATTTTACATTAAAAACACAAACAATCATATCTTAGCAGACTTAAGAGTGCTACAGAGAAGACTAGGAATGTTTCAAATTCAATTTGCTTGGTCTTGGAGGAGGGTACTCAGGAGGGTACTTTATTAATAAATCTAGGTTGATTGTGTCAACTTCCATACAAAGCTTACATCTTCACTCAGAGACAAGTGCCTAGTGCAAAGACCGAAAGTGAAGGCAAAAAAAGACTTTGGGAGCATTGTTCCTTCTATGGTAGTATTAACACAAGCCATTTATCTCCCTGAGAAACTATAGCAAGTTATATTAAGTTGCATAGCAATTCTGTAGTAACTACCCTTGTTTAGCCATTTATGAAGTAGCTACATATTATTTATTTAAGGTTTTTGGCCAATACCTTTTTAATGCTTGCAGAGTATTCTGTGGCCATGGTACATTGGTACATACACAAAAGAAATTATTATAGTATGATTATAAATCACTGGGGAAATTATTATGCTATTAGAGATCATCTAGGGTGAACCAACAGACTGGCACATGCCATCCTGGTCTTAGAAGTTCAGCTGAATAATAAGTAATAATAAGCAGTAAACTGCTAAACTCAGTTGTCATGACAATATTGCTTGTAAGAAAGAACGGGGAAAAAACATTTCAACAGAACAAGTAATAAAAAGTTAAAGTAAAATGCCCAGTTCCTATTATGTAAAAATATATAGGCAGAGGTAATTCAAATACAGCATTGTTCTCATTTTTGCCTGAGGAACTGGCTGCTCTTTAAGAGTTTTTTAACATATAGCTTTGGGGAATTAAGACAAAGTTAGTGATGAATGTAACTTTCTATTAAGCAATTTTCTGTCTCAATTGTGCACAGCCACTTATGAGCCAGAACATAACAGCTCAATCAAACGTTATTATATCAGCTTTACTTGAACCCCTCTGAAATGTACAGAGAAAATTTTGATATTACTGCAAGACTTAGGGGGAAAAAAACACAACCCAGAAAGAAGAAAATGGATATCACAGCTACCTTTTTACATTCTTTTAATTTCTTCTGCCATATAGAATGAGCGACAGGAACATGCTTGCTGTCAGTTACATAGCAGCTCGCTGTGATGATGTGGTAGAGCGCTGTCTTCTGGCTCATAGCTTGAAGGACTCTCTCAACATGACGGAGGGCAACTACACTCTCTGTCCATATGCCGCCACTAACAAGCTGCATAGTACAAGGTACTAGAGCTATCTGTCCAGCACAGTAGAGAATATCTCCAACCTAGGGAAAAAGAAATAAAACAGTAAGTAAGATTCTGGGAGTGCAAAGAAAACAAAGGAAGCGTTTTTCACCTTTCCAAGTAATTTCTTCCAACACCACTCTTCTTTGCCATCCTTTGTCACATCACTAAAAATGTTGCAAACATGGCATTCTAACAGTCATTTTTGATACGGATTTATATATACTATATGAATACAGCACTGTAATAAACTTTAACAGCAAGTACATGGATGTTTGTGTCAGTTCAAAATAATATCTGATGTTACTGACTGTTACTGCTGCTGGATGACACTGATGACCCAACACGGTTAAATATATTGATTGAATATATTGAATATATTGACATCTATATTTCTTTTAAGTAAGCTTCCATTTTTCAGTGTTCCATTTGTTTCAGTGTTCAGTTTCAGAGCGATGATGTATGCTCTCTTTCAGAATGTTATAAAAATTGTGACAATCCAGAAGGTAAAAGGAAATTACAGACTGAAAATAAGATGCAAAAGAGTGTTATTTAACTAAAGAGATGGATTAATCTTTTGAAAATTGAATTAAATGGGTGGCCAGATATGCCATAAATATATGCTAAGTTGAGCTGCAATGCAGTTACTTTGGGCTGATTTTCCTAAAACTTCCTGGCAACACTCTGAAGACCTACTTTCTTAATAGCAGCCAGCAAAGGAAACGTTTATTCTTATTATTCAGACATCTCAACGATTTATTATAAAATCTTAATGTAAATATCAAAACTTTTCATCCTCTTATTCTGTAGTTCTCTAGAAAGTCAGTACATTTCCTGATCAGTGAGGCAGTGAATGTTATTCCAAATCAAAAGAAAACTAAGTATAGAAATGGGAAGTAAGGTGGGCGTAAGCAGCTTTGAAGTCTGCACAGAAAGCAATTTGCAATGAGTAAAGAGAGTGAAAATGGACTGTGCAAGGAATCTTCATGAAAAAATTTCCAGAACTTACTGTATAAACTGTAAAAATTCCTCAGAATTAAGAATAATTAAAAAAGAAATCTGTGTCCTAGAAGACATGGCAATCAAACCATGTGACAGACCCATATGCAACTCCAAATCTGTCCTCGTAACTGTCTGTGTCTCACAAAAGACTCACACGTGTAACTATTGGAAGAGTATCTTATACAATTTGGCATACAAGTTCTATGATTAGCAGCTGAAGAGGGGGAGGAGGCAGAAAGGAAACATAATATATCAACTGACACTCATCAACTATTTAAATTGTTTAAAATATCTGAAATATTGTTTTGATAATGCTATATATAATCCTGAATTTTGAAAAAATATGCAAGTAATATTTTAGTTTATAGGAACAAATGGTCTTCTCTTTTTTTTTTTTTAGTGCTATTTTAAAATATGTGCCATTGAACAAGGGAGTCCAGCCAGCTACCAAGTGGCATACTGACAAGATGAGAAACAAATTCAGGAAGATATGATTCGGAGGGGCACAGGTTTGTTTTTAAAGTAAGCCATTCATTTTCACCTCTGCTAAGTGAAATTCATGTTATTAGTCGAAAATGCCAATACAGGTAGTAAATACTTTTACAGAAAAAAAAAATCACACTAGCAATGTTTATTCCTTTTTTTCTGTTGGGCTCCTGGTTTTCCATGCATCACCCATGTTAATTATTAGGTAGACAGAAGAGCTGTTCAACCAGTTCACTTCCCCTATTCTTGAACAGATTGTTTGAGACATAATATGAATACTAATTAACGATAAAATATCTGTCAGTGTTTTGAAATACGGACCAAGATAGCACTTTCTTAAAGTATCCTGGATAGTATCCTGGATAGTTCTGATACAATTAGCCCCATTGGTCATAAGCAAGGTCAAAAAAAATCTCTGAAGGATTTGAGCAAAATTGGCACTGCTTTTGGCTCAGAATCAGTGGGAGTTTTGCAGAGTTCTTTAAAAAATAATTTTAAAAAAAAACCTCTGTTCCTAACATACTTGTTTGTATCTTAAGATGCAATTAATAGAAAAACAATATTCTCAACATGCCACCATGCTATGAAAGGGTGGATACAACGGGGAAAGAGGGAAAAAGGATCAAAAGAGGCCACAGGTTTTCAGCAACTGTACTTCAGGAGGACATAATTTAGGGTAAGGAAAGGGGGAGGGATGTTTCTCTTCTCTTTCCCAGTGACTTGGTCATGAAAAGCAAGTATAAATAAACAATCAGCAGGGGCAAAGCAGAAAACCAGTAAAAACACTGTTTAGCAGATTTCAAGAGATTGTCTCTGAAATATTTGAAACATTATACAGAAAATTGTTAGCAGAGTAAAAAGCATTTAAAACAGGGAAGATTTTATAATATCTTGTTCACAGTACTGAAATCTTACAACAGGAGATGTCACAATGTATGGTGTCAGTCCTTGTGTTGTGAAAGTGTTGTGCAAAACCCTGATAGAACTTTGCAACAGTTTATCCTTTTGGAGTATCTTCAAGGATAACAGAAGATTTTTCAGACTATAGATTCACAGTGTATCAAGTCTAGAGGACTTGTGTATCCAGGAAATTCAGCAGAGAAACAAATCTATAATATAATGGATATGTATTCATACACTGAGGATTTAATTTTCACTTTAGCCAATACACATATTTCCAGTGCTAAAATTTCATTAAATATTGGACAAAAGAAAAAAAAAATAAAACAAAAAACTTGTCCTGCTGAAATGCTCACTTCTACCAATTTATTTCCAATATAGCTTGAGCAAGGCTAGCAGTTTATACAAGGAGCCTCTTGCAATTACAGATTTTTTTACCTTTTCTTTTTCATTTGTATCACTGCAAGTTAAATGAAAGGTGAGTCTTGATAACCTAGCACAATAATTTGGCAGTTCTTTGTTTCAGTTAGCACAACTGTAAGTAATCAAGGGAATTCAATAGACAACCAGAACCTCAAAGTAGACAATTCATACAGACAGGAATGCTAAGTTCTTATTTAAGAATTACTGCTTTTCATACTGTACTTCTGCTGCTAGAGATAAGTCTAATACAGAGCTAGGTCACATCAATGAGGAGGGAAGAAGGTACAGCAGCAACTGTCCTTCTTGCATTCATTTTTTATAAATTCAGGAATTCACTTTTTGGAATGAAAGCATTCCAGGCTACAGTGGAAAGGAAAAGTCAGAATGATGCTTGGTGCCACTTCAAATTGTTCTATCTCATGGAAAAGTCTTTAACAAGATTGTACGTCACTGAAAGTACACAACATATCTGCATTTTCAGGATGATCCCTCCCACAAAATATAATTCAGGAAAAGACACAAGGAGAAAAACAGACTTAATTGGACATAAGGACTAAGTTAAGCTGTTAATTAACCAGAGAAATCTATAATTATTTCTTCTTGGAAAGGAACAGAAGTAACAGGATACCTCTAGATTTGCACCAAGTTGTTGTTGTTATTAAAGGCTAACAACAAATGGCTTTATAAAAACTTTACAAAACTTTTCCTGCTGGTATTACTAAAACTTACTGGTGATTAACTGGCATAAATATATAAAGTGCATAAAAATTCTGAGAGACATTCAATCATTCACGTATAGATTTTTATGACAATGCTAATATTTGCACCATATGAACCAACGCATGTTTCTTGGAAGGGATGAAGTCAATATGTAATCAAGCAAATCTTTGTTCTGAATGCAGTATGGTGTCTGAGTGACTGCTGCCCTTTAACAGGTCAGGGTACACAAAAGATTCAGTGACCTTTGACCCAACAGTGAAATAACCTACCATTATGTTCAGTCAATGTAAATAAGCATAACTGACAATGTGCTAATAGGCTGCCTCTGGTCAGCCATGTGTACCTCTGACCTTAATGAAGACCTAAATCAATTAATACTCCAGGCAATAAAGACCTCTGGCTGATTAAGTTAGCTAGAAATCATCTTTTCTAACAAGATTAAAGCTGTAAGGTGGTGAACTTTTTATTTAATATATGATAATCCTTTCTTCCTAGGGCCCTCTTATTTTAGCTAATGATAGTAAAATTGCTTTTTGCAATGTGAAATCTTTTATTCAACTACCTAGTGTGAATAAAGTTTTAAAGGTACTGTTCAGACAATGGTAATTGAAAGGCTTTGAGTTCACACTCGGAACACAAATTACACCTGACTAATATGGTTCTAATACATCACAGACTTCAACATGATGCACATGTTTTTCTTTGAACTATTTAGCCTACACATTTGTAGGCTAAAAATGCCACAAATTAGTTGATCATATACAGTTTAGTTTAAACAGTTTTTCTTTTGAGAATACGAATACAGAATCAGCAGCTAAAAGATAAATGAAAAACAAAAAAAAAGTTATCATTATAATTTTAAAAAGTTATAATAATAATATTAATAACAAAGTATGAAAACCTACTTATAGCTTAGTAAAATGCTTGCCTATCACCCTCAAAATTGCAGAACTTCTAAAATAAAATAATATTTTCTTAGGTATGGTCAAAATAGTATAACTAATCAATAGCACCTGTTATTTCTATCTTATTGAAGTATCTGTAACACTTCCACAGTTTTCAGAGATTTATAACTTAGTTTTCAAATGCTGTGACTGCAGCCTGCTAATTCTCATTTTGGGATGGAGCTCCATACGTTTCAAAATCTATTTGATTGCATAACCTGCAAGACTACAAAACACTCATTTCCTTGCTTTGTCCTTAACAATTACACTTTATATTATCAGAGTGTGATTTGGATTTTTCTCTTTGAACTTACATTTGTGGGTTGCTGGGCCACAACAAAAATCCACAAATCCACAGAGCATTTTTGTATTAAGAACTGAAGTAAAATACTGCAATGTCATGTATGTAAAATAGGCTGTACAACTTTTTTTTTTTTTAACTGTAGTTTAGCAAAACTAAGATACACTGTCCCACAAGGTCATATTTAACACTAAACATATTGTCTTAACTCTAAAGGCACGCTTAAAAAAACATGTTGTTTTTTAAGTTGGAAACCACAGCAAAGAGCAGTATCATGTCCTGTGCTATGCACAAGAACTGATAGTTCTCTAAAAAGGGCTAGTAAATCAGCAATACGTTGGAAGAAGCCACAATACTCATTATTATGAATATCAAATCAACTTCCAAAAATACAACCAAGTATCTCTTATTCCTACTCTATGCTACCCAACAGTAAACACCTCTGCAATTCTCTAAAAAGCAAATAATTACATAATTCAAACTGAGCCTTTAAACTGTGCTGGATTTATAGCAGACAATCTTGTATAATACCTTTCTGAAGGTCTGCAGCCCATTGAAGTTTAACAAAATGCTATATGCGCAGACTTGAGAGGGACAGTCAGGTCAGAAAGCGTAAGAGAAAGTAAGTTTCAACTTCAAAAACATTTTTAAAAAACTTCTAGCTCATCACAGAAAATTGCATTATTTGCATATGTATCTGTGGCAATGTGTTGGTTACATTTTAAGTCTTGATCAATGCTGAATCAATTTTTACAACTGATGGCAATAAAACCTACACATTTCTGATTTTCAGAAGAGAAGGATTCTGTGATGATTCAAACTGAAATGTTCACATAAAAAGACCTCAAAAGCTGTCATTCACATTCCAGGAGCATATAAAACACAAAACAGAAATAAACCTAGCTTTTAAAGTTTTAAACCGTAGTTATAAATATCTAGGAAAGGTCCCAATAAAGTGGGTGAAAAAGGCTAATACATACATCTATGTGAGCATGACAGTGAGGCTGAAGTCTGCTCCTGAACTCCCATTTTGGTGCACTTAGGAGCTCCAAAACATAGGGATGAAATGAAGAAAATGGAGGTAAAATATTCTTTACTTACTATGCATATTTTGGTCAATGTCTCATACTGGCACACAAGGTACATATTGTTCCTTTATGGAAAATGATAATAGGCAGTTCAAAGACTTAATTGCCGTAGAGGATAAACTGCTCTTCACATCTAAAAGGATGTTTTTTGCAAAATAGAAAAGGAGCAGTCTCCCTACTGGAAAATGAGCAAGCTAACAAGTGTATTATTCCTTGATGCATTTCTTTCTTGGGACAGTGAAATTCTAGTCTTCATGACTATTAATCTGTCACCTTTTACAAAGCCTACCATTTCCTCTCAAGCTTTTGGAAAAAATCACAAGTTCTCACACAACCGTATTAGCAAAATCTGGCAACTGTGAAAAACTGCAGAACATTCAGCTTTATGAGCGTACCTTATCTAAAAGATGGGAGTAAAACTTCCCTGATTATCATTTACTCATTTCTTATTCGTATCACTTTGAATGATGATGCCAAGACCAAAAAAAAAAAAAAAAAAAAAAAAGGAAAAAAAAAAAAGGAGCTAAGATTAGTCTATTCTACATGTATACTATTTGGGGTGGGATGGGGAAGGAGAGACTTCAAAAAATCAGTATTTATCAGTAAAAGCAAAGGCATATTCAGGGTCCAGAAAAGCAAGGTGGAAAGGATTAGTGTCTAAAAGTGTACAGTGATAAAAATGACAATGTGGAAATGGAATATTGAGCAATGAATACCAACTTTTTAGAAAATGCATATTATGTCCAACATCATTGACTGCATTTTTGAATTATAATTACATATGCATAGATAAGAGAGTATAATAGTTGTAATTCATCTGGATTCTTAAAATATCTGATACAGCATCTTTTTAAATTATTTTTAACTCTCCTAATTATAAATGCTGTTAACTAGCTGATAGTCTGTAAGGAGAGAGTAATGAAAATGCCAGCGTACTGAATTGGGGTGCCGTAGGGATTGGTATTAGGCCTGATTTTATTTAACATCTTCATTAAGTCAATAGAAGAAGGGATTAACAGCATGGTAATGAAACCCACAGAGGATACTAAATTAGAATGCGCACCAATTGAAATAATAAAAATGGACACAGACAGATTTGAAATACAGGCAGGAAATATCAAAATGAGACTTAGCTTAGGAGAAATGGAAACTTACACCAGAACATATGGCAAAAATGTTTTGAAATACAGATATTCATAACAAGGGAGAAAACTTGACTGCAGAAGTGCTGAGCGTTGTATATTAAATCATAACTCTTCTTTACTAGAAGCAAATTCAGTATAATACAAAGAAGATACTGTCTCTGTTCTCATGAAAAAGGTCAGGTTCATCAGATCTATCAAATGCTTGTTCCAGGGTAAGTAACACGAATCCTTCACTAATGATAGAGTAAAATTTTCTAAAAACTCAGAAAGTGGTACCATACCCTTTAGGAGAGGTATGATTTCAAAATAAACGCTGTAAACGTCGAGTGATATCAAAGTTTCAGCTGATTATTTGGAGTTTTTAAGTACTTTTTTTCAGAAGTTTTTACATTTCATCATTAACACTGATTTTCAGTTCACAGGTTAACATAGCTGAATTTGAAGTATGAAAAACATTTTAATCAGCTAGGGTAAGGATATAGAAATTCAAAAAATAATACTTTTGTTTTCCTTTGTTAAATGGTAATTGTTGAAACCTTACAAGAGGTTACATAAACATTCATTTCAGGTTCCCACACAGTTAAATTGCGTTGTGACTATGACTACTTATGATTATTATCCTAAATTGATTCTGATGAGGATAGCTTTATAACATCAGCATTCTTTCTTTCTCAGCTCTGTATAAAATAAAATAAAATAAAATAAAATAAAATAAAATAAAATAAAATAAAATAAAATAAAATAAAATAAAATAAAAAGGTATTTTCACATGACATTTCTCTCTCCTTTATTTCTACATTTTTCTCTGTCTATGCTTTAGGGGAATGGAAAGTATATATATGAGAGGAACGATAAGGTACTTGCATCCACACACACAATAGCTAAATGAAGATAACAAAAACAGACAAAGTGATGTGATAACCTTATATACCTATATGTGTTTATATTACAAACCTTGTATCTACTTTTTTCCTTAAACAGACATGTGCAATATACTGACGGATCTCATCATTTTCTGCCCACATTAACTGCAGTTGCTACTGCATATATCCACTTTGAGTAAACTGTATTAGGTAAACTATGACTGCAGTCTAAGAAGGCACACTAGAAATTTCTAGGCTGAATTTTTAATAATTAGTTCATGTTTCCACTAACCGAGGGGCAACTTCAACCACCTTAACCACTCGTATGGCTGGTTATAAGGGTGCTATTGCTCAAGGCTGTAACTGCTCTGGAAAATGGCACACAAGAATCAAAATTGTGGTCATAAAATCTGATGAAGAATTAGTTGGTTTTTTTTTTTTTGTTTGTTTGTTTTTTCTTTTTTTTCTTTCCTACCTGTCTTTACAATCTTTACTCATAGCAGCCATTGAACATGTTAGTGTGATTACAAACAGAAGAGGGACAGCTAGGCAGAGAAAATGCTCTGTACTGAAAGGTGAAAGCTGTTCATCACACTACAGTAATTCACAGTGTATGAAACACATTAACATGGTGACATTCCATTCTTACAGAAAAGATTTTTATCCCAGCCATCATTTGCCTTAATATTCTTACTAAAAATACGCCTTTCATGAATGTCACTGGATACTTTATGATAAAGGTTTGTGATAACTGGGAGACAGAAAAGAAGCAGCTTCATAAAAACAAGAATCTGTTTGAAGAGAGTTAATTGTATTAATAGTATTATTAAGCTGAAAATTCTTATTCCAGCAATATAGTGTGGCTTCATACTTTACCTGTCCTCTATGTATATTCAGTCAAACAGGGGTTGTACTTATACCTTTGGCTACTTAAATAATAATCAAAATTAAAACACTTTAATGTATGTCAAACACTATTCAGTGCAGAAGTCTAATTTAAAATAGACATCCTGTGAAATCCAGCACCAGAGGAACAGTTAAAATTCTGTGTGCTCTGAGCAGTAAGTCACGAACAAATTTATAAATTAAAAGAATCTGTAATTTGACAGTTACAATGTATTATACATTCTCATATAAAAACAGAAATACAGTGTTTGTGAAGTGAAATACAAAAAGAACATTCATTAGGAAAGTAATGTCCTTGATGCAATTGCCTAACCTAAAGGCTAAAAACTCCTAAGAAAACAAATAAAACTAGGCAAAACTATGGAAAGACAGCAATAATCTCAGAAACACACTAACTGTGCTCATCCATATATATTTTCATAATTTTTCCTTGTTTTACCCTTAAGCACTGACTTTGTATCAGAATTGCAGTGTGAACAAATTGCTTTTATAAAATATCAATAAATTCCTAAATGTGCAATCAGAAATTTAAAAAGCATTATGCTTTGTCTTCAGATTTTATGACACACCTTTTAGAGGGCAGATTTTCTCTTAGACTGGCAGTATTTCATGACAGAATGTTACCTATTGACTAAATGGTAACGAAACATTTTAAAAAAAAGCTCCTATAATAATTTAATTATATATATATATATATATTTATGCTTGGACAGCATTATAATTATATACTGCACTGAAAAATATATTCATTTAGGTATGTAGTTAGAGTTTTGCATTATACATTTTTCTGTTTTTTTTTTCTTCTTTTTTTCTGTATGATCACCTTATTGTTCTCTTATAACACCTATTTTCATGGAATTTTCTACATGACAGTATATTAGTAACTGATAGATTAATAATTAAATAGGTATTTTGTGTTTTGCCAACTAAGATACAATCATGTCTCTATCCATCTTACATGACAAAGTGAGGTCAAGATCCTGTGCTGGCAGAATTACTGTGTGTTTAATCCTTTTTGTTTGCATTATTAGTAGAAATATTTATTTTAGCTACTAAAAACTAATTGTAGAATTAAGCTCCCTGATATCAATCACAAATTAAAGTGTTAAAACTAAAAGTGTGTAAATAGGAGGAAGGGAGAGGCAAAATGCAGTAAGGAATAATTCAATTATTAGGACAATCACCTGCAACAGTGCAGAGATCCAGGCTCAAATCTCTCTGGTATTTAACTTTTGCCCAGTAATGGCAGTAGTGTTGCAACAATGGGCAACCCAGGAAGCACATCTCAGTGCCTAATTTGTGTTCTACTTTGTTTAAATAAACTTATGTTCTTGGATCAATATTATTTTTTTGTTTCTTAATAAATGTTTTAGTCAGGACACTAGAAGTTAATACAGGATAGGAATACATACTGTACAGCAAACAATTATTAGCAAAGATCTGAAAAAGCTTTCCCATGAATGTTCAGTCAAAACTGATGCATTCCTGAGTCAGACTTCTACCCTGATAATTCAGTATTATTCAAAAAAGAAACGACTTACTGAAATTCCAACTATCCCAAACTTCCATGAATCATGGTTACCTTCTATTTTTCAGAAATAGTAAGCATTTAGCAATAACAATGATTCTTAATACAAAATAAGCCTTACACTGCAGAACATTTAGACCAAGATGAGCCTATACAAACACAATTTTAGTGAAATGTTCAGGTTACTTCATAAGAAGTGATGTAGTAAAGTGGAAACCACATGGGGAAAACAGTTTAATTTAATTTTTTGAAAATAAAAGTACTTAGAGAAACTTAATGTGAACATGAGATGTGATCAGGAAGTTCTCTTTGAAGTATAACAGTTAAAGCTTACTTAAACACAGAAATGATGAATTAGAAACAATATCAATGGCATTACTGGAAAATCTTTCTATTTGAATTTCATAAATAACCAACAGAGCACCTCTTCAAAAACAAAGGATATATCAAAGTGTACAAATTATACAGAGAATGGTTTAAATATATAATTTTGCTTTATAATTTTAGGAAAATTATAGGTGCCTTACTGAAATATGACCTTGCATGTCAATACAAATTTCTAATATTTTCTTCCAGCCTAACAGAAGACACTTCTAATTATCAGCCAAATAGTGCACAGTATTTTAAAAGTATGCACAAACACCAAAACTAATGATGGAAACTGTCTTGCATAATCTTACACGATATTTACCTGGCATACAGGATTGAAACTGGATGACTTAACTGTTCCTCTAATGTTTTGGAGTGTTGTGGAAAGATTATTTTTATTTTTGGTTTTAAAAGTTTGGTTTATATTCAACCAGCAAGAATTATCTCTTATGAAGCCCAGTTAAGTATAGTTAAAATACAGCACCTTTCAACATGTAATTTCAGAGTTTGCATTTGGCAATATAACTCTTCTCAACATTTAACCACCAACTTCCAGGCTTCTGCCATTCAGGCCTGAAGGAGTTAAATCTCTCTCTTCAACAGAAAAACAATTACATGTTTTTGCAGAAAAAATCACACGCTGATAGTGAATAATTAAATGCTCAAACCAAAGAGAAATGAACTATTTCTGTAATGTATGTTCTGAACTTTTAATAGCAAGTCTGATTCTTCAGAATAATAGCTATGTTAGAATCAAGAAAGACGCTAATGGGAAATGAAGATAGGTATGAAAGAATAATGCATGTAATATGAAGAAACAGTGTAATTCCAACTGAGATTATTTATTTTTTTTTTTTTGGTAATGTTAACCTATGGTATCACTGGTGTTTGAGTAAAGGAATTCAATTCATTGTACACCATGACCTTGTAAAGTGATGTCATGCTTTGATTTCATGCAAAATTTAGTAGAAGCAGACACTGTGCTGCACCTTGCAGGACTAGGCCTGGGATGCAAATAAAGATAATTGTGAAATTATTGTGAAGTAAGCCCTTTAAAACACCATCAGAGAATAACAAATCTTTACAGCTCAACACCTTCCCAACACAGGAAACTGAGAGTTAACCAGCGTGTCCAATTTAATTTTTTTTATGAAGGAGGAATAAATCTGCTATAGGGACCTCGCTTGATAGACCTTTGAAGGTCTTCAAAACTCTCACTAATATGTTATTCTCTTAAAAATATTCCCAGAATTCTGCTGTCTCCCATCATTCCTTGCCTCAAGATTCATCTGTCAACTTTGATGCATCTTTTAAAGTACCCCTCCAAGCCTAAAAACCATGACTACAGACCACAGAAGAGAACTCTTTGCTTTGAAACCATCTGATCAATCAGAAGATCATTTACCTGCAAGCATTATTTGGTGAAGCTAAAGCGGCACATCAACCAGCAGCATCTGAAGGCTGAGGCAGCAAAACGTCAACAACAAATTGTCATTGGCATTCCATTTATGAACCTTCAAACAGCATCAGATCTTTTCCATGGGAAACCAGATCAGGTCAGACTGGAGCTGAATATTTCTTAACAAGCTAACCATCAAAAGAACTTACGTTTTGAATAAAAAGGCTATCATTTGTTGATTTGAATATCAAAGGGATCCACTGCAAACTCCCAGTCTAGAAAAACCTCCCTAAGCTACACCAGACAGGTGTTTAATAATCTATTATTAAGGCACTATTTTAGGTTACTCAGAATCATAAAAAATAGCTGTAACTGTGAAGCTGCAAATGGGACTGCACAAAGAAATGAATGCTATTAACATACTATTAACAATTCAAAAGAATGAGTTGACATACCAATCAAACTTGTTAATTGACTGTCAATGGCCTGTCCCTGAATATACAACATGACTGCATTATATATTTCAAATGCTGACAGGAAGACAGTTTCATTTGCATTAACTTCATAAACTGATCAACAACCAAACTGCCACATACATTTATAATGGGAAGCTGAATCATTTCAATATTCATGCAACTCTGTAATTGTAAATTAGGTACTGGCAAACAATACAATACTGTACATACTCTAAAATATCCTAAATTTCTCTGACCTACTTTCTTTTTTATTTTAAAAGAGCAGTGGAAAAAAGTTGTCCCTTACAAAGATGATTATTACTTTAATTTATGGTTCATGCCTTAGGCAAAATTTGTTTGCAACCTAGTTTGCAACCATAGTTTATAACTCTGCTCTAGATGCAGAACTGGTCCACAATATATGAGGCATGCAAGGTGATGTAAAATTTTTTTTGCTTTCATTCTGTGAAGTGTAAATACCATTAAAACAGAGTAAATCTGTAAAAAAAAAAAAAAAAATCTGTACTATTTCCCTGCTATGACACAAAGCAGATGTCAGTACTAAAAGCACTGCAACTTTCTAATTAGACATTGAAACATGTAATTTGAAGGAAAAGTATTGTTCTTGCACATCCTTCTCTGTGTCCTAGAATTTACTGCCCTCAAAGGTCTTGCCTATATAAAGTATGTTTCCTAAAAATATCTTGTAATTATACCCATTCGGATTCATTGGGATTGACAGTGACAGCAGCTGAAATGGCTGTGACAGTGCTGCCATTTTAGCCAAATGGTTAGTCAGACATACTCTGAGCAAAGTCACAAATCATGCTAGTTGTAAGAGCAGAAGTGCTTGTGGCTCTTCCACATTTTTCCATGTAGTTATCAGTCCAGCAGATAGTAGACCATGATAGTAGCACAGAAGTTACAGAAAGAATTCCTAATAAAAGATAGAGACCAATATTCTTCGCTATTCTCATTTAAGATCTCCTCCTGCAATATTTACTGTCTTGTACTTCTCCTTACTGAAAAATACAGCTCTAGCTAACATAGAAGCCTTCAAATACTGTCATTAATGACTCTGTATATTAGTATCTATTCATATAGTTTGACCATACAGGGCAGATATGAAAGAAAAAATTTGTTTTTATTTGTTCATGAAGTGCTGTAGGCATATTTATCAGTGTTTATACAGATATAAAAGTATCTCAGTCCCTCTGAGAATCAGAGAAATGAAGCTAAGTGCAAATGTCGTAAATGAGGATTGAGTCATGAAGCTTTGAAAATATTCCACTGAAATCTAAGTAGTAATTCATCAAAAATTTTGAAGTTGTCAGGTCAGGAACATTCCCTCTGTATCGGTATGACCTGGAGGAAGTATAAGCAAGTTTTAAACATCTCTACTGTAAATGCATGTTGTCTTCTTTTCCCCTCTTTTATTATTACTACTTTTATCCTGTCAATCCAACAGTCATTACCTGACTTTAAAGCTACTGCAAGAAGAGCCATGCACTATACACTAACATAACCATACAGATATCACATAAACGTCCAATAAATCTGCAGTCATGACAATCTTTTCCTGCATATCCTTTCGGATAAAGCATATCAGAGGACAATTTCTGAGAGCAGCTATATTTTAGACTTTATTATTTGTAGTATAGATATAAGAATGAGAAGCAAAAAAATTCACATTTATTGTTCTAGCAATTGCAATTGAAGAGTAGAAAGATTAAAAAACGGAAATATAAATCCTTTAGAAAAGCTGAATATAGAGGAGCTACTGGAGTGATGGTAGTCCCAAATCATCCTAACTGATAATCATGAAAGATTACTTATACTACAAACTAGATATTAGCTTTGATATCTTCCCTGAAGTATAAACTGAGTAACTGTCATACTGAATAACATCTTATGTGGATACTGCTAAGTTCTCACACTGACAAAACAGGGATCATTAAAGCTGCAACACTCTTTCAGATAATCAGGGTAATATAAGGAGTATGTGATTAAAAGAATTTAAGACATGAAAAATGCCAAGATAAAGAAAAAAAGTGCCAGCTCATTACAAGAAGGATGTAGTATCTATAAAACCAGCCATCTCTGAAGGAGCTGGTCATTTATGTACTAGTAGTAACACACAACTACAGTGAATTCAGCAATTCATTCTCCAAGATTTATAAAATTTGATCATAAAATATATATAGCTGAAGTATATACATACATACATATTGCCTTAACTGAAATTGTAATGAATGTTCATGAAGAAAAAAGAAGACTCTATTCATTATGAGAAGCTACAGTTTGTCTGCACTGCTTCAAAATTTACATTTGAAATGGTCACTTTCTAATTTACTTAAATGTAAAAGGGAAATTTTCACTATCTTAGCTCCAATCTTCCTGACTCTCAATAGCCTGTGGCCTGCATGTATTTTGTAGGCGGGGATAAAAACTGGTTCATCACTCCTGCCATTGGGAAGAATGACTTTCTATCATGCAGATAAAATCCCATCTATGTGGGAAATGGTGCTTTCTTGCAGATCAGCTTGAGACTACAGAACTAATTCAGACAAAAAACTTGAGTATCACAGAACTCAGGATCATTATCTTTTAATTGGAACATAGGCTTTTAAAATTTCACTGCCTAGAAGCTCACAAAATATTATGGTATTTTCATAAAACAAAGTGAATTGAGTCAAATACTGCCAAAGGAGTACAGAGATGTGTGCACACCATTTGCCCTGGATGAGGACAGTGAGTGCCACAATTGCACAACCAATGCTTTTGATGAATGCATCACTGTCGGTTACTCATTGACTAATGGCAAGATCAGGACATGTATCACACTGAACCACAGAGACAGAAGGGTTCAAGCAATCTCATTTGAAGTTCATAATTGCACAATGAGCAGTTTAATGTGAATCTTCCTGAATTTGCTGCTTTCATAAAGAAGAAATTAGGTGAACAAATAATTTTAGCATGACTCACTGAGAAAATAGCCAATGGACTGGATAACCAATAAAAATATTTTAGCTTACATTACAGTCTGTTTTCCATTCCTGCACAAGAAATGTAAGTCTGAGGTCTGCTTTAGTGTGAATCACTGTACTTTTGAGAACTTTAACAGTGATTCAGACTAGCAAAATAAAACATAAAACTATGCATGAGTTGAAACCATCAATAAATTAATTTTCTTGTTATGCTACTATTATAATTTCTCAATAATTATATTAATGTCAGGACTGCATGTTTAATACTAGACTAATGTTTAGATTCAGTTTATAAAATTCAAATTTATTGCTGCTTTTTCGGAATTTATGAAAAAATAACCTTGCAGATTTGTTATTGTTACATAGAAGAAAGCTTAGACTTCACACAGTTTGTGAAGATGACTTAGCCAGATTCTTCAGTCACTTCCTCAAATATAGCATAAGATCTGATAGATTGCTTCACATGAAGGAAAGGCCCAGAAAGAGAATGTTCAGTGAATGTTTAGTAATCTATCTACCCAAGGAATATCCAAAGCGTTTCCATCCCACCAGGAGAAGACTGCTGTTACTGTTTCCAAAAGACTAAGACCCACATAAACATATCGTATTACACATGTAAATCTGTTTTTACCTTTTTGTGTTCTTTGTCCAAGGGCTGAGATCAATGTAATAACTCCGGAAAACATACACATTTGATAACATATGTCAAAGTCCAATTTACCATGACTGAAATTCACTTATCTACCAAGACAATTATAACAAAGTTAAAGCATTAGCAAATAAAATCATGTGTGTCTCATCGGAATGTTTGTCACAGAACAATTGCAACATTTGTAAGCCACGTTAGTTGCATGACCCCAATATGACAAAAAGTAAATCAAACATTTTTCAGTAATACAGTTGCAGTTAGTGCTAATATATTATTTACTACAATCATCCCAACCTTCACAACAATCCCATCCTGTTCAATTGTTGTTATTATAATTACCCCCTTTCCACAGCAGCAGGAAATTTGAGTTGGTTGAACTGGCACATATGCAAAAAAGTAAACAAAACCTTCTTCAGCTGGTGTCTCAACCTTGCCAATCTTGTTTATTGGGTAAACAAGATAGGGGCACCTTGATAGGGGCAGTTCTCAGATGCTCCTTAATGAGAGAAAAATCTCATTAACATTTTCAGGCTTCTAATGCCCAATTTTTCAAAGCTAGAATGACATTACAATTTATTCCTTCAAAATATTCATGACTTTTACTGTCATGAAGTTAGACTGTGGTAGAAGTCTAGCATGCTACAGCTTTCCAAGTGCAATCAATCTCCTGCATCAGTTCCATTCAGCTGTTACAGTTCTAGATTGCTAAGAAAGTGAAGAGGGCTTCTTTGTTCCCTTACAAGCTATGAGGGTTTCTTCCTATCATAGAGACATTTGGTTTGTCTGTGTTATCTGGTAAAACATGAATTAACATTAAAGATGATAATGACCTCTAAAGACATAGAATTGCATCTCAGTAGGCTTAAAGTCTACTGTCTTTCTTCCACAAAATCAAGTATAACATGCAATTTACAGTACCTAATTGATCCAGCTCAACATCTAGCAGTTATAAAGCAAAATAACAGTATAACTTAGACTTTTTTATTATTATTATTTTTGGAAAGGTTAATTATATAGGGATGTGGTAGATTTGATCTATCAGGAACACGACTGATACAAAGGCAACAAAACCAACAGAACAGAACTGAAAAATTGCAGAAAACAACTGTCTTAGTATTTCAGTCTGGGATAAGGTTATGACAAAAAACATGGTGCAACAATCTAATTTCCTGCTTGTATCATATGTTTCATAACTCATGATGCTTACACAGATATGTCATCAATTTGTTTCCAGAAATGTTCCACTGCACTCAGCAATTTTTAGTGTTGAACCACTTAGTTTCTTTATAATGTCTTAAGTATTCATGCTGTATTTTCAAATGCAAAAACCTGCCTTACCACATCAAGAGTAGTAGGTCCTAATGTGAAAAATACTATTTCCCATATAGCAAAAGTACTCCACCAATAATGTTCCTAGGTGACTCATTCAGCTCTACATATTCCAGAATTTTAGTTTTAGGATACTTAAGTCTTCCTTATTATATACTGAACAGAAGATCCTTTAAGTCTTACAGATGCCTCCATTTAGTCTCTCAAATACCACAGTGAATTTTGGTTCTGGAAACCAACAAACAATCCATGGTCCACCTTAAGACATTTAAGAAGTTCTTCTGCATTATGTCTTTTTGTGCATATGTATAAATACATATAGTAAATAGATACGTATAGAAAATACATAAAGAAATTAAAGTAAACATAAGCATACTATAAATGCTATATTTACATGTATATACTACGTATACTCTGTCTTAGATTATAGTCAGTCTTTCTATTCAAAAAATGAAGAGTATAGAGACAATGGGAAGACATTGAAGGGCTTCAGCAACCTGCATGAAATAGAAGTATGAGAGTATGATCAAGTCTGATAGATCAAGATATCATAATTATTAAGTAACAGAGATCACCTAAAACAGTAGGAAATATACAAAAATCTAGAAATTACCTGAAATTTTCAATTTTGCTGAAAACTGCCAAATGACATTGATGGGGCTCACTGCAATGTAGTGGCAAGAACATATGAGCACCTCTATGAGAGAGTAGAAAAAGTCATTCATGGTGAAATACAGCAGAAATAGCTACTGTTTTTTGTCTGGACACAGATGATACACATCAGCAAAACAACTTCATAAAACTGAAGTTTGGAAGTTCCTTCCAAGCTCAGATCCAGAAATACACCTTTAGAAGAATAAGACTATGTGTCTGTAAATTAGAATTCTATACTAATTTCGTCACTTCAAACTCAATTGTAAGCTGTTCCCACAACTGAGTCAGACTGCACAACCTTGATTGTAACCTCTTCTATATCCACTATTAGAATTAATTGTTTATTTACATATGCACATCTATATTTTATGCAGGAGCTCTGCTTCATTTAGCAAGCAGATGTTCACAGACCAAAGGGTTGGTTTGTTTACTTTTCATAACTGCTACACAGCCAAATCTATGTTTTCTTTTCTTTTTCACTACGTAACATCCGGCTTTGAATGGTCTCCCAAACAGGAATCTGTCATGTTCTAGTAGTTCCACATCCTCGACTCATTCACACAGCATTTATCACCATTCCCCTGAGAAGGCAAGGACCATTCCTCATTTCATTTGTCTGATATTCCAAACCAACAAGTACTGTTGGCTTCGACTTGCCTTTCAGTGGAGTATATATGGTTCACTAAGTGGAAAGAGTATGGAACTGGCAGATGCCTGGGCACTAAGAAAAAGACTTGGAAAAAAGACCCTGCTCTCTCCCCAGACAGGAACTCTATTCAGTACTTCAGAAGAGACAGGAACAGCATTCTCTCTAGCACTTAAGTTACTCAAGTAACAAGATACTGAATTACTGCGTTAATAATTTTTCATACAGACTCACATGGACACTTTCCAGAGTTCTGAGACTCCACAAAAAGGTAAATGAACAATACAAGCAACATAATACTTATTTGCAGATGAAGAACTGAGATCTAATATAATTAAACAATTTGCTCAGGTTTACAAAGGAAGTCTTGTATTTGAAACAGATATTCAGAAGCTTTTCCAGTGCGCATCTCAAGACCTTTCTTCCTTTCAGGTACTACCTCTACCACTTACACTTTACACCCTTTAGTCCAGTCTGTCCAAAATATCAATACAACAATGCATATAGATGTGTAACTTTGGTCCAGCAATAGTAACACAGTGTTCTTCGAAACATGGCAGGGGATGTGGTGGCTCCTCGTGATCTAACAAGATGATCAAAACTGTATTCTTCGTGTTTTTTGGTTTGTTTGTTTGTTTGTTTTTAAAGTTAACATTAAAGTCAATAATGAGATCTTATGACAACTCCAGAAACACATTTTAATTCTGTTTCTGCAGCTGAAACGTGTAAAGCTTATCTCTCTGCCCTGACCTCATGGTTTTTAAGTTCTTTCAGAAGCCTTCATTACAGACATGCCAATTCCAAAAGGACTATCAAGGAACTGGAATGCTTACGTACCCAGTCCATTATGTTTGGGACACATTTTCATCTGCCAAAGCACAGATTTATTTTCTTCTGAGAGCTTAATCTGATGGTCCCACTACCTATTTGATTTATATTTGACCAACTTCTTTCTGGTACATTTTTCAATCACTAATTGAAATTTACAGCCACAAGCTTTATAAAACTTCTCCCTTTTTCCAAAAATGATACTGTAGTTCATCTTCAGTTGGAATGAAATTTTCTCTCAGAATAAGAATTTATTATATATTCACAGACAATATTTTTTCCTTTGTTAAAAGTTAATAATGTTTCTGAGACAATACAAAACACTTCAAGGAAAGTCATCTTTTTTCTTTTAAATAAACAAAATTATATTTAATGTATCTCTCTTTCTGCAAAGCATAAGGAGGAAACAAGCAGCAGACAATACTTTGACAAAATGCATTAAATGAAATCTGATAATCCTGCAAGATGTTTTGAAGTCACTACATCTCAATCTAAAAAGGAACCTCCTTTTCTACAGTTCCAAAACAGATTACTGTTTTCATACATATGCCATTTAGCTCCTTATATATATACATATATTAATTGTAATTTATCCAGGTATGCCATTAGCATAAATTAGATCTCTAACTGCAAGACTATTACACCCAAAATTTCTGCCCAAAGTCCTAAGAGTGTAAGATTTTGTAGTAAGTTTTCCTCAATAATTAAAAGTTCTGCTTATACATATGCATCAGACACATGCCCATGCTAAATATCTCTGTGAATTTCCCACATCTAAGTGGCAGCAGGGCAGTGGCAACAGGACCTACAAACTGAAGTTCTCTGAGTCTTCTGTCACAATTGTGACAATAATGTCACAATACATAAGTGTATTGGTTTGGCTGACATTAAAAATACTTACTGACTATGAGACAGCCAACTGGAAAAAGAACTAAATTTAAATTGTATAGATTCTCAACTCTCTGTCATATGATTCAACTCCACAAAACAATGCTGCATTTGGCATAACTGTTTTTTTCAACTGGGACAAAAAATTGAAATAGTTATAGGCAGTAGAACAAAAATTACTACTTTAGAATCACCTAGCAAAATGCTACTGAGAGGTTTCACCTACACCTATAACTAAAGCTTATAATATAACTGAAATTTAAAAATTGTAATCTCTTCTTTGATGGTTGGACTTAATGATCTTGAAGGTATTTTCCTACCTAAATGATTCTATGATTCTAAATGACTGCCGAGAGGATTCTCTTTCAAACTAATAAACCATTTTTAATTGCAAACACGCAGCTCTTGAGACTGTACATATTTATGGTTAACTATTACACGAGTTAAAATTACAATTTGAATCCAAGAAATGAACTTTACTTACAAACTGTATGCCTCATCTCTTAAAATAAAAGACCAGGTACCATCAAAATATTTCCAATAGTTTGAAAACATCCAAAAGTGTTCAGTATACTACTGTTGAAAAACATAATGCAAAGATAAATTATTAATACTAGTTATATTTATATAACTAGTATTATAACTTGATCTGAAATCCAGAGTAAAGGTTACAAATGGAATAAAAATTTCTGTTTTTCCCTTACCACAGATAGCTTTTCAAAGTGCAGTTTAAAAATACTATCTTTGTGGACCTTTCATCTAGTGTATATTTTATTAATACCTTCTAAAGACAATACTACTAAAAATAATCTATATCAATTTGTCTTTTTTCTTTTTTGAAATAGACAAAGACAAGATGCTAATATTCTATTAAAACGCTACTAGCAAGACAAAGATGCTAATAAACAAGTCTCTTTTCAGTTGATCTGAAACATCGATCTTAGTTTCTCAGTTTGCACAATAGCAGAACTTACTAGAATTTTATATTTATCATGTTTTTCTAATAACAAAACTTTTGATGTAACACTTGATTTACATCTTACTTTGCCTTTGGGGATAGCAGAGTAACTTTTACTATTTCCTTGCATTAGACATACTTTTCTTACATGCTAGTGTTACATTATGTACTGTACCATGGAGATAGTAAATAACTGATTGTGATTGTCCCTTTGTATTCGGCTCTGGTGAGGCCACACCTTGAATACTGTGTTCAGTTTAGGGTTCCTCACCACAAAATCGAAGTGTGGAGCATGTCCAAAGAAGGGCTTAGAAGCTGGTGAAGGGTCTGGAGAACAAGTCTTATGAGGAGTGGCAGCAGGAGCTGTGGTTATTCAGTCTGGAGAAAAGTAGGCTCAGGGGAGACCTTATCATGCTCTATAATTACATGAAAGAAGGCTATAGCAAGGCAGGGATTGGTCTCTTCTACCAAGAACCTAGTGATAAGACAAGAGGAAATGGCCTTGAGTTGCACCACAGGAGGTTTATGCTGAAAAATAGGAAAAAATTCTTCACTGAAAGGGTTGTGAAGTATTGGAAAAGACTGCCTAGGGAAGTAGTTGCGTCACTATCCCTGGAGGTCTTCACAAAATGTGTAGATGTAGAGTTTAGTGACATGGTTTAATGGTGGATTTGAAAATGCTAGGTTAAACAGTTGAATGAAAAACTGAATGATTCTATGAAATAGCCTATGAACTAGCTGGTCAATAAATAAAAGTAAAAAGGGTAGGGAGCAAGCTGCTACCAGCTGCCAAGCTGACCAAGATTAGAATCAGTATCTTTGGGAAATTATGTCTTGCAGATGCCCTATGGTACGGTCCTGCAATACTGCAATGTTTTGAAAAAAACACCACGATTGATCATCTATATGCGACCTGCTGGATCACTGACAAAACAGCTTTTAGATTAATGTTGGATTCATCCTCATGTCTGCACTTCCTGATTGAAATAATATAGAATTCATAATAAAATTAATAAGAGAAGAACATGGAGTAAAATATATAATGACATAATTTAATGCCCTGTTCAGATATGGCTGTTCATGAAAACTGAAAATAAAAGAAAAAGAATTTTAAGATTTCTGAATGAGTTGTTGTACAAACAAAAGGGAAGCTGTGTTTTTTTTTTTTTTCCTTTTCTTTTTGTTTTGTTTATTTTTAGCACTTAAATTACTATTGTTTTACTACTCTTTTGAGGGCCACCGTTGGTCAACATAACCAAAATCTTAAATTAGACAGCAAATGTGTAGCTATCAGGAGACTTACAACCTTAATAGAGAATATTTTAAGTCTTCTTGTGAAAGAAATTGGACCAAACATGAAAAGATAAATCTGAAAGAAAACTAACTGAGAGTTCTCATTTTGGAGCTATTAAACTTCTAAAAGCCAACTGCATTTTTTGCTCAGAAAATAGTCTCTCCTTTTTTTGAAAACAATTTAGAATAATCCCAGACCATAAACTGTTGAGGAACGGAGAGAGATGCTTTCCTATTTGAAATTCCTCCGTTTCTTCAAAATGCTCTGGACAGAACCTTACAGTGATTCACAAGCTGGTATAAATTTTAGAAGTCTATGCAAGTCACTATAAACTACAGGGAGTTGGAAGAGGAGACTGCGATTTGCAGCTGTTATTTATATGCATGGTGTTTTAAAGCACAGTGAAGAGACAAGACAAATTACTTCCTCTTTTTCAATTCTGTTTGGTTTTATATGCTTAAAATAAGCAGACACCCAGGATCTGGAGCTTTTGCTGGAAGATGAACCTAAACAAAGTAAAGGACTAATACTACTAAACAACAACATAAGTAACCACCAGGCTACTTTTTGTGACTAGCCACTCAATAGTCTTCAATGCCAAATAAATAATAATTGAAAAATCAAAAATAAGCAAGCAAATAAAAATATCATTTGACATAGAAAATTATATGGTTCAACATGAAGGGGCAGAGAGATAAAGCAAGTTGCATAAACAGGTTATCATTTTAAACTTGTTTTGCTTCACTGTATTTGTCCACAAATTTTACTCTGTATTTATACACCTCTAGACAGCTGGCAGCTTAGATGGAGTAGAAACTTCAAATGCATTTGTGAATCTTCACATCTCAGAGGTGTTCACTATACAAGTATATATAAAGTCCATGGCGCACACACAGCAAACTGACACTTCTACTATAGGACTTTTCTATTACATGACAATCCTTCACATAATAGTAGTCATTCAGGTTTACTTAATGTTAAATCTTTTTGCAGGGTTGTCTTCAACTTGACCTTCAAGAGTACTTAAATGTTTAACAGATTGCATTTAATTTAAAAATATATTTAGAAAATAAATAAATAAAATCCACAAGTAAATAAATGAAGATTTTGAAACAAATCTCAATTAAGAAGCTATTTTCATAATTATTACTATAATTTTTGTGTTTAAATGGAATTAGCACATCATACAAGAAAATGCCTTGGTAAAGGTAAAAGATACTTGTCTACATCATAGTAGAGTATGAGGCAAATAAACCAACGCTGCACTGGTTCTTTATTCCTCTACCTCTCTGGATCTTATAATGGCAACATTACATTTTTGTAAGCTATCATTCTCTAGAACCTGTTTTTACATATGCAACAAAGTTCAGGATTTTAGGTTGACACCTCATAGCAAGTTTCCTAGATAAGTGTAACTTAGAGCAGAATTTTATTATCAAATAACATTCCATAACCAGAAGTATAAATGTACAGTTGCTAAATAAAATGGAAAACATATGACAAGAATAACCACTGTTAGGGTTATTCAAATTTTATATAAAGTCACTTTTTCAGAGAAGCTCAAAAGACTCATTTTATATGCATGCTTCTAAAGTTTTCACTCTCCCATACAGATGACCATATTTTCAAATTGCTCAGCAGCTAGCAGTTCCCATGGAGAAATGCAGAACTCAGAAAAATGGAAAATGTTATGTGCCGAATAATAACCTTAATATGAAAATACAGTTGGTTAACTACCAGTGTACTGAAAACAAAGGATTTCTATTTTAAATAAGTGTCATGCTGAAACCTCTTGAATGCTAGTTAAATAATGAAGGTAATTAGTTTTTTTGGCAAAGAGAATAATTTTCTATAATCAGAAGGGAAAAAATAATAAACACAGTAATAAAAATTGTAAGGCTAGGAGACAAAATTTCTAAGCAGCCACATCTTTTAGCTTAACATAGAAAACAACTGAACTGTGAGCATTCATATAGTATAAAGCTAAAATAAAGAAGAATGACAAAATAAAAAAGCAGAGTTGCCAAGGCGGACTACTAGTGATTCAGATTTACCTCCATTGTATTCATGTGTACTGTATTCATGTATTCATTGATTCATGTGTACTGAGGCACCAGTTATACTTTTTGTAAATTAGAGTAATTAACTTTTTTTGTACTCTGAACAGGAGGGAAAGCTTGGGAAGTACATAGGCACAGAGGGATTCAGCTGAGAATGTAATAAACTGAATTTATCACTTTCAACTTGCTCATGTTTAATCTGCTTTGGTCTTCCCTCTGGGGAAAACCATCACTAGCCACTACGCTGTGGATGAGGTTTTGCTCATCCACAGCCTCTCTCTTGCTTCCTTGTCCTACTTTTTTTATTTCAATTTACAGTCTTCCACACCCTATATCAAGTACTGTTCAGAATAATACTTCTGACTTAATAAAGGCGATGAGTTCAAATATGCTTGACTTCTTAATACCCTTCATTTTTCTCAATAAAACAATCACTTAATAACTATTTTATGGCTTATTAGTTTTATAAAAATGCTTTTTTTTTTTTCAAGTTTAAGAATGATTCCAATCCTGAAAAAAGCAAAATGTAGCAGCTTTGTAAAATATGGTGTCAAATTAAACCTGGGCAATACTTGCTGCTTTTCTCCAAAGTCTGAAACTGGTTATCCTAGAGAAGAGATGGCTCAGGGGGACTCTCATCTTCATGTATAAATACATGAAGGAAGGGTGCAAAGACAGTAGAGTCAAGCTCTTCTCAGTGGTGTCTGATGACAGGACAGGAGGCAATAAGCACAAACTGAAACATCTGATGGTCTGCACATCAGGAAACACTCTTCTGCCACTCGATGATCTTGAGGTCTCTTCCAATATAGAAATTCTGTGATTCTGTGATGAGAGAGACCTGGCACAGATCATTTTTGTTCATTTCAGAATGTCCCTTATTTAAATGACAGTGATAACGAAAATCTCTCATCGCATATTGCCTTTCCCAAAGGTAATAGAAAAAGGAAATGTGTGAATTCTACACAACATAATAAGCTGTTAAATTCCATACTGATATGGCATAGATCCCAGAAAAACTGGTAAGTGAATAGTCACAATCAGAAATGGTAAATATTGAGAAGACATTACATAAGAAGTTGCATCAACTCTTATATACTCACACAGCTTCATCATTTACTGGATGCATTCTTAGCAAAACATATATAGAGGGCATATAATAATTTAAGTACTTTACATAGTTTCTGTTTTCAGAATGGGGAATCTAATGGATGTGCTTTAAATCTATCACTGAACACTGGAAGAAAAAATTACACAGAGGCCTAATGTAAAAATATTGTTTGAATAATCTTTATCAATATTCTAACACAAATAATTAAATAGTAATGGGAATTGGAAAGTTTCAAAACTTTTATGTTGTTCAGTCAGTTCAGCTTTGTTTTTGAGCTCTGCTCTCGTAGTTACAAATGTATTTCTATGTTCTATAATTAAGTTACACAGGAAAAACCTAGCAATCATGATTCTTTGCTTTGAGTTTTTAATGATTACTTAATAATTCAAAATCGTTCACTCATAAGCACTGGCCCTCAAAACTCAATTCAAGCGAGATGACCAAAGTGAAGTAGACTAGCAGACAGTGCAAAACTTTCCAAGAGATTGAAGAAGTTACAGAAAATCTGAACACTTGTTGCTTTTCAGTCAGAAGTTACCGAAGTATATCTTAAGAATAAAATATTAACCAACCTGATTCAAAGATTATTTATTCTGTCATTTAAAAATATATAGCCCAGCAAAGTAATAAAAACACACTCTGGTTCCTAAAGATTGCTTTCCTTCACCTTGTACTGTACTCAATACTAAATAATACAGTGTCTAGGATTCCGATTCAATAAAAGATACAGTTCATTTTTTGTAATATATATTCAAGATGTAGGAACCTTCTCTTGTTACAGAAATAATATTTTTGTTCATTGATACTACAAGTCAGTTATGATTTCTGACTAGCATAGCAACTTGAAAAATTAAACAAACCTGTATAATATGTAAAAGAAGACTGAGAAGTCACAGAACCTAGACAAAGTGCTACTAGTTTGCAAGAAAAAAAAAAGTTTTTGGATGGTTTGGGTTGACTTTATTAACATGCAGTTTTTATGCAGAACTCTATAAACACTTATTTAAAACAAACAAACACACCAAGAAACACACACAACCTCACACCAACAAAATTTTATCAATTATAATTACGCAGTATTATTAGTGTCGCATATATCTTGATTCCAGGTATCCAGTGTTGAAAGACTTATTTATGTTGTGTTGTACCCTAAGGTAATTTTGTTTTCAGAAGTCTGAATTCTATAATAATAACCATCTGAAAGGCCTGACTATCAACTTCAGGTAGGAAGAATTATTTGAATCTCATGGACAGTAAAGCAGGTCCTTAGAAGTGACAATTTTCTTTTCATTTTCTCCTTTTTTATTTTGATTTTGTTATCAGACCCTCAACTCACAAATGCTCAACTGTCACAAAATATCAGTGTTACTGCACCACCGGCATTAATTTGTTGTTTGAAATGTATGAAGAAAGACAAATAAAGGAGACATTGCAAAATGTCTTCTTCAAGTAGAACCAGATATTGAAATGATAAATAACATAACCTATGAGCATTACTTATAATGTTCTTGGGCAGATAAGATTTCTAAATATCAAAGACTGTTTCTTCATTGTCAGATGGTCCATAAATAAACCGTGGTCAATTCATGACATTGGACCTTTTCTTCTTGCTATGCTACTGTAAATAAGTGTGTTCCCCTTGCCTGTCTGAATTCTACATGCCTATTTCTAGAAATGCCGCAGCATATAAGTAACACTGTCATGTCCGTTTTGTCAACTACATGCTGATTATCCTTTTCTATCTGCAGTTTGAGAACATTATCAAGGTCAGAAGCAATCGCACAGAAAACGGATTCTGAAGCTCTTGTGTCTGATAATTTCTGTAAGGAATTTTCAAAAATAAACTTCATAATGCAATTATATGAAAGATTTACCTTTCTTACATACTGTAGAAGCAAAAATTGTACCAGTAACCTGTCAAGTGTCTAGTCAATGTGTTCATGTATTGCACATAATCACGTCTTATTCCAAAATTATATAAGTCTAATTTACCATTATCACATCTAACTTCCACATGTGTTTAGGCAATTGCCCACCTCCTTCAACTCTCCTGACCTCCACATTTTTTTATTTATTTTTTGACAAATTGGTCATGAGACATTTACAACTGATGCACATATCGCAAAATTATTTCTGCCAAGCTTCCTCCATGACCTGCCCGTGGGACATGACATGCTCTGAGATGCATCGCTCTATCAAACTGAATCTTTCCAGGACAATGCAAATTATGACAAATTCCATCATCCCGCATTATGTGCTTCATGCTAATCTTCCTAATTCGAGAAAATCAGAAGGGCTTGCTGTTCTGCTGAAGGGCACGTTGTCTGAATGAATGATGGTGAAGGAACGTTTGCAATCCACTTCATCTTCTAATCCCAGCTGTGGCCACCTCTGCTCTAAAACCACTGAGCAACCTTTCCTCCTATGCAATTCTTACATCAGAATTAACTCAAGATCAGTCTTTTGACAAAATATAGAGAATAAGAATGATTTGTTGGTTCTGGACTTAAATGAATACACTACCAAAAAAATGTAGAAAAGCGTTTTTAACAAAATTTTACCCAAAGACTTTTTCTGCCTATTTCTTCTAGCTTGACAGACTTTCACATTAGTAGTACAATCTCTATGAAAAATTAAATTAAATCCATAGTGGATTAAATTAAATCCATAGTGGATTTTGAAACGACAATTTCTACAATAGGTTTTAGGCAATTTCTGGCCTCGAGCAGTTTTGACTTTGGGAGGTTATACTGCTGACTCAAAGCAAACAACCAACCTAGAACACATTCTTCAGAAAGTCCCTAGGGAAGAAAAGTACATCTCTGAGTCATTCTTCACTAGCTCAGAAGGTGGCAGTATTACTACATGAAAGATACTTGCCAACTACCTTGTATTCCATATCCACATTGCTGAAATAAACATGTTTAATTCCCAAAGAAGCATATATTTTATCCTGTGGCATAATTTACTTATAACATTAAAACTCAAACATGGAGCAATTTGTAGCAATAACTATGATTATGCTGTTAGTGGCCCAAATGTCACTGTCTAGATTAGGCTAAATGATACCTAGCACTTCTGTGATTTATTTTTTATTATCACTGGTAGAACTTGCATGCTTAAAAGGCTTCCCATTCAAATTATTCAGTCTTCTCGATGACTGAGGTAATCATAGAAAACATTACAAGAAATGATACAAGTTTTAAATCATAGCAATGCTTAAAGAATACAAACATTTTGGACAGGCAGATATATTGCTATTGATTTAAAAATAAAACTTCACAGTAAAAATACAACGTGTACTGCAGAAGGAGAATTAAAATGCATCATAGTTTTTGCAATCTGCAAGACTGAAAATTGAAAGGTTTTAGAATCAAGAAAAATGTGTTGCTTTATAAAATGAATTGTACACTTCAAAAAAGTTATCAGAAATATTAATAAATATATTTATGAAACTGTTTTATTCAAAAGGAGAAGCCATTAAGATAGATTAAATAGATTTTATTTTAATTTGCATCTTGACTAATGGGAATCTTTTCCTACCTATTTATATAGTTAGATCATTTCAATCTACGGGAACTCTATCAATATTGCAGATAATATTTCTGTTATACTTTAAATTTGAAAAGCATTGTTATTTACGAAAAATGAAGTGTAAGCCATACTTTCTAGTTGCATAAGATTTTCAGAATGAATAAACAAACACAGTAACTAAAATACAGACAAGTTTTATTTTGCATTTACAGTCTATGCCTTAATGGAATCTTGCATAATTGGCTTGATGCTTTTCTGAGTCTTCATACATGCCTAATAAGTACATAGCACAGATCCACTTTAAAGTATTACTAAGAAGAGACAGGAAGATCTTTAGCTTTATACTTCATTCCCAGTGAGACCCAAACCCTCAGAGGTAAATGACTATGTGAGCATCATTTCAGTAAAAGGCACCGGGCACACCCTGTGCATGCTGCGGCTTGTTGACATGAACCAGGGCAGGCAGACACCAATAATACATGAAGTGCGGTTCAGAGGCAATTAGGATCAGTTGTCAAGGCCAGGCCATTAATGAAAGAACATGTCAGAGGAGCCGGAGACTTCAATGGTTGAGGGCAAGAAGGCGATTTAGTGTGACAGATCGAGTCCTTCCAATGTCCTCAGTGGTACATGCTAATACCAGCCTTAACAACCTTTTGTGGCAGTGTATAATGCGACTAACATGGACTTTGATTCAGCAAAATGACTGCTGCCACTGTTAGTCTGTCTCATTCCAACAACAGTAAAAGCACTGCTACAAATAATTACCCACTTCCTTCTCCCCCCCTCCTCCATTTAATGCAGCACTCCTTTATGCATGCTATACAGTTCCACACTAGAAGGTCACAATGTTTATCATGCTGCTTTCTTTTCTTTTTGTGATGCCCTTTCTCCTTGTTAATATAACATGAAATTATCCCGTAAAACAATTTTCAAGTAAAAGGAAATTAACTATAAATTCAGCATTACCTCATATGACTGATAACAAATGCAAAAAGAGGAAACCAAACTGGTCTGAAGGATTCACTACCTACTCTGTCAATTAGACAAGGAAAGTACCACAACACAAGATAATTATTAACCTAATTTACTGGATCAAATGTATATGGCAACCTTAAACTCCACAAAAATGAGATGCTGGGGCTTCATATGTAACTTGGCAATATTGTTTTTCCTATTGTTACTGTCAGCACTACCATGCATTAATTTCTATAGAAAGCCACAGACCTGAATTCCTAACAATTACAGGATGAAAGGAAGCATAAACATAGAAAGAAAAATCTGAAATGAGTTCTATTGTAGGCGCAGTAAAAGAGCAACATCTTCACTGAAAGAAGACAATGCTGAGTTTTTGTTATAGAAGATGCAATCTGTTTTATAAGAAATACTTTGCAAGTAAATAAAGACTTCACAAACCATTTTTGAACTTAATTACCTATTTTCTGTAGTACCATTTGGGCTTTCAGTACCTCTTCCAATACCTATTTCCTTCTAAGGCTTCAATGTTCAGGGCACATGAGAAGATGCTATACCATGCACTTAGGTGTGAGTAATTTGTGACACATTAAAATACAGAAAAATAGATGGTCATATTCACCAGAACTCTCCACACATTTCAAGGGAGAATTCATAGATTAGTCAAAGTAAACAGTGTTCTATCAGTGATTAAAATTACATCTTGAGCCCTATTTTACTCACCTTATATCAGATGATGTGATTCTCCTCTATCACTTCTGTCATTTGGCAATGCCTGAACTGACCTTTCTAGAGGCAATACTTATTTGTGAGTGACAGCAGAAGCTATCTGCAGCAGGATGAATTTCCTTCTCTCTCTCTCTTAATTTCTCTCCACTTTGCCTGCTATCTGTCTGACTCACTTTCATTTCTCTCTTATTTTTCACCTTTTTTTTATAATGTTATAGCAAACCTCTTCTTAACCAACCTTTGCCAACATTCCCTTTTCAACCCAAAGCTTTCAACTTTGAATGTCTGCTTTGTTACATATTTTACTGAAACAAGTATTTGTTCCTTTGCAACCTTCTCCCTCTTAATTCTATTATTTGATATTTTCCTTTTTTTTTTTTTTTTCCCTCTTCTTTCCCTTTTTACTTTATTCAGCTTCTAAAATAACTAAATGTAAGAGAAAAATCCCACTGACTGCAATAATAGTATGATTTATTCCAAGTATTTAGCACTACCCACATCTGTGTCCAAAACAACATTGTTGGCATGTAACATTATTAGTAGCTCTGGTGATTTTTTGATGGAGTAACATTTAATGGATGGATCCATGATACAATATGTGGAACACTAAGCAGAAACATAATTAGCATTAAAATTCTTCTTAAAAATTGATGCCCCTATGGATATGCCAATATTTATCTTATCCTTTATCGTGTCATGATAACAAACAAACAAAAATGATGGAGTGCATTATGAAAGGAGCATTAAAACAAACAAACAAACAAACAAAACAAAACAAAACCAACAACCACCACCACCAAAAAAACAAAACTACATTACTCTATATTGCAATATTTCATAAAGAGTAGATGAATTGCTAACAAACTTCAGGATGCATGTTTACAGGACAGTTTAATTCCTCGGTATTTTCCTGTAATACCTTCCTTTCCTGCATCTGTAATCTATCAGAACTTTTAAAAAATAAAAAATTATAAGCACTTCTTTCAAGATCATTATTTTCTTTTGTAGGTACATATAAAATACTTCCACAGTTAAACAAGGTTTTTTACTCACTCACTCAAGTTCTAATGATATCCTACTGGATAGCTTGGTAATAAACATAATAAACACATGATAGTAATATAATAAACAATGGTAATCAGTTATATAGATGACAATTAGCAAAAATAAACTTCATCACAAAGATTTAATATCAAAAAACTCCAAAATTTTACTGAAATTTTAGATGTACTAGATAAGGGATATTTCTGTGCAATTATAATAAATCTTTTCACAAAAATGAATTAGGCTTTAGCAGTAAACAGGAATATTTTAAAAGTAAATTGGAGAACTGAACATAAATAACATTTTATTATTAACCTATCAGAACCTGCAATATTTCACAATCAAGATGTGTCTCTAAACTGGAACTATTTTCATTATCTACTCATATATACAGTCTATATATATACACTCTTTTCTGTTTCCTATCAACTCAATTCATTTCAAATTCCTGGAAAATCAAAGTGCATTCCAACGTAACAGATGTGTTATAGTAGAAAACTTGTGACTTTAAGGAAGCAAGCTTGCTTCTTACAAAACAACTCTCTCTCTCAAATTACTAAAATGAGGGAATAAAAAGGCAAAGAAAAAGAAAGAAAGAAAATAAATGTGTTATACCAGTAAAAAAAAAAAAATCCCCTTATGCAAGTGCTAAACATTGCAGCAAAATAAATATAAAAAAAAAATTAGAAAGTAAAATAACTTTTCTCCCTAATACTAACAAAACGTCTTATACTTACACAGTACATTTAACCTCTAAGGACCGCAAAATATTTCAAAAATAATAATTGGGAGAAAAGTAATCTTACCAAGCTGAAAGTGAATTGTAATTTTCCATAAAAAGATACCTAATTACAACATGAACTTTACCAGAACTTTGGATCCAAAACTATTATTTTTGACCCCTGCCTCAAGTTACAAAAGCCTCTTACAGTGTGCTCACTGAAAGAGAGAAGTGGTTCAGGAAACAATGCATGTAAAAATGACTTCTTAAGATTATTTTTCATATATTAATATGCCATAATCAGTAGAAGTCAGCAGAAACTCAGGATATAAATACAACTATAATTTGGAGGTTCAACAGAAGACAAGAAGCCAGAACTTAACTTCAAAGGACTAGCAGTCACGGAGGAGGAACATCTAAATCTTTCAAAACGCTTTGGTTAGCCTTAAAAAAAAAAAAAAAAAAAAAAAAAAAAGGGAGATGCCAGAAATCGCTCTCTGGTGCAAACATATCAAATCAAATCCTGATGGTGGATTGATTGATTGATTGATTTTGTGGTGAGAAACAGTACAGTTGAACTGAGGGATAAAATGTGTTCAAACCCCTATAGTTGAAAGGAATTCTGTGCCTCTCTGGCAACAGAGAGCAGACAATAATGCTGTCTTGAAAGAACAATTTTTTTTTTTTAATTTCTTTAGAGAATCAAAAGAAAGTTTAATCAAAATAAAATGAATAATAAAAATGATTTGTGGTCCTTCAAATACAAAAAGAAAGGGTGGAAAAACACCTAATAACCTATCTCCTTAAAATGCTGAAGATCTTACCAAGAGCCTTGGATGCAAATCACACTAGCTCTAAAGATGACCACTATCTTTGCAGGCACTGCCTGAGGGTGACAGATCCCATACTTACATTGAAGGAGTTCAAAGAGGAAGAAGTCTGAACAGGAGCACAGTGCTTCAGATTGAATTCTTCAAATCAACTGACTACAGTTTCAGCAGTAAAAAACAGCTGAAAGCAAAGAGGTTTCACACTTAAAATAGACGCCAGATCTGGAACATCAAAAGCTGATTGGAAAAACAAAGAAATGTTTCAGGCATTTTTTGAGCTTCATTACTATTTCTGTGTACAATGATATGGAGGGCACTAATTTATCATAATCAGTTCAGCTTGAGCTGACTTTCTGTACTATAGAAAAAATACGGCTATCTTTATGAAGAGGTGTTGATGTCACAGTAGAATACTTCTGCAGAGAAGTAAAGGTGGAGAATTTACTAACTTGATGTCTTGTAATATCTGGTACTTTTGGGATACTTTCCCATACCTGTAGGAAACAAGCAAAGAGGGAAGGAGGTTTGGTCCATGTGAGTGTCCCAATGGGTACATGGTAACATGAGGTATCCTCACAAGTGGTACTTGGGAACACCTAAAGTCAGGAGAAATACTAACTACACACACAAAAAATTAGATGTTATTTCTGGATATCGTACAGAATGTCTAGGGATGAATTATCTGGGGCATGGTATGGCTCATAAACAGTTAACCTAGTGAAAATTCAAAGAGAAAGAACATGAGCACTTCAAACCTGTCACAATAATCACATAACAACCTCTAGAGAAAGAGACAATGTTTCTGTTACTGAGCTCAGCCCTCAGGCTCTTATGCATCAAATTCACAAATGAAAACAAAGTGGAATGGGGGATGGAAAGATTCGAGGTGCCAAAATAGCAAAATAATGCAATGGACCCAAATACATTTGCCAATAGTGAATACTGGGCCCAAATAGTGAAAACATCATTTTGCAAAAGATGTCTGAACCCAGATTACAGGATCCCTCTCTTAAAATATACTGAAGCAGAACATGAAAAAGCAGCAAAACCTATGAATAATGGGCTTACTCTTAGGAAATAATTTGGGTGATTGGTCTGAAACAAATGCAATAGCTTTTGAAGCTAAGTACAAGATGGAAAGAACTTTATATGTATCAATTGTGCTATTTTACAAGAAAAATGGAAACTATGGAGGAGACAAGATGTTAGAAAAGGAGGTAAATGGGGAGAAAGAAAAGATACTTATTACATAGGAGAGAGATAGGCACATAGGTTATAGCTTCTACAGTATATAGAGTTTAAGGAATATTATAGTATACAATAAGATCACTGCATGTTTTTAGCAGAATTACACTGTAAAAAAATATACTAGAATTATTGCTCTCATCTTCTGAAGATATTTTTGTGAGTTTCCCTTAAGGATTCCCTGAGAGATTATAAGAAAGATTGTTTTGTTAGAAATGCTTACTTTAGGGCACGTGGATAATTTTTGTCCTTGACAGACTTTCTGTACCATTCGATCTGGGGCATGCTTGTGGCTGAGTTTCCCTTGCAAAGTTACCATGTCAGTACTTGAAATGTATTATGATCCTAGAAGTGCTGATATAGAATCTGAAGATATGTTAAATAGGTCTGTTTTAGGGATTGTTTACTTTAGAGATGTTGGCAGTTTCCACTTCATGCTGAGGCACACTCCAGACCCATTGAGTGTATTTTGTGTTTGGTTATAAAGGTAAGTGTTTGGTTATAAAGTGTTTGGTTATAAAGGTAAGCTCAGCAAGGCTGGAGGGCTGTTTGAACATCAGGATGGTGTTCTGATATTTTCCTAGGAATACTTTTTTCAGAGTAGGATCTTTTTCTGTTACAGGCTGTAAGTGTGAAATGATGTTCTAAAAGATCCATGGATAGATGTTACACGACAAACAAGGATTTGGGATCATTCCTATTCCATTTGTAATGGAATTTTCTTTCAAGTAAATAATTCATAGAATCATAGAATCATAGAATATCCTGAGTTGGAAGGGACCCTTAAGAATCATCAAGTCCAACTCTTGACACCGCGCAGGTCTACCCAAAAGTTCAGACCATGTGACTAAGTGCACAGTCCAATCTCTTCTTAAATTCAGACAGGCTCGGTGCAGTGACCACTTCCCTGGGGAGCCTGTTCCAGTGTGCAACCACCCTCTCTGTGAAGAACCCCCTCCTGATGTCAAGCTTAAATTTCCTCTGCTTCAGCTTAACCCCGTTCCCGCGGGTCCTGTCACTGGTGTTAATGGAGAAAAGGTCTTCTGCCTCTCGACACCCCCTTACAAGGAAGTTGTAGACTGTGATGAGGTCTCCCCTCTGCCTCCTCTTCTCCAGGCTGAACAGGCCCAGTGACCTCAGCCGTTCTTTGTACGTCTTCCCCTCCAGGTCTTTCACCATCTTCGTAGCCCTCCTCTGGACACTCTCCAACAGTTTCATGTCCTTTTTATACTGTGGTGCCCAGAACTGCACACAGTACTCGAGGTGAGGCCGCACCAGTGCAGAGTAGAGCGGGACAATCACCTCCCTTGACCTACTAGCGATGCCGTGCTTGATGCACCCCAGGACACGGTTGGCCCTCCTGGCTGCCAGGGCACACTGCTGGCTCATATTCAACTTGCTGTCTACCACGACCCCCAGATCCCTCTCTTCTAGGCTGCTCTCCAGCGTCTCATCGCCCAGTCTGTACGTGCAGCCAGGGTTTCCCCGTCCCAGGTGCAGGACCCGGTACTTGCTCTTATTGAACTTCATGCGGTTGGTGATCACCCAGCTCTCCAACCTATCCAGATCCCTCTGCAAGGCCTTTCCACTCTTATTCGAGTCCACAATTCCTAACATTGTTTTCAGATTTATTATTTTTTTTTTAAAGGACTGTTTTTGTTGATTAAAAGCCCTCTTTAGATGACTTAGATGAGCAGAGCAAGTGATCATTTCAGTTATTCTGCTTAAATAAGCTTTTGCTAACTGCATTTTACATCTTTCAATATCTTTGGTATTGATATTTTAATATCTTTGATATATTTATGGAAATGGGTGGACTCATTCTTCTATATTCTGGAATTTTTACATTACAGTTTTGATGGTGAAGATAGCATCCAGGAAAGTAACGTAGTAAGAATGTTCTAGAGACATCTTGTCAGAAAGTTGATAATTATTGAATTTGTGGTGGAAATCAATATAGGAGTCTAAGTTTCCAGTCCAGATAACAAATTTTTCATCTACATATATATACACCATGCCATTAACAGTATAATTATTTTCAAGGCAGTCTATGAAGCCATTGTCTAACTGCAAGGTTATTTTCATGTTCATTGGACTTTATCCAGTCCAGTACAAGTGGGATTAATAAAAGTACAGCTGTTGTCATGGGGGAATAAAGACGTTTATGTAAATTTTTCAGATTTTGGTCATTTTCTTGTGAAGCTTCAAGGAGGTACCAACATAAGGTGGCATACAGAGCAGAGGTATTGCAGAAGGCTGTGAGGCTGCTGGTCAAGAGACCGTTTCGCTTATGGAATCTTTGGAGAAAGTCCCCTTTTCTCTGTGGAAAACTTGCATGTGTTAAAAAGGGGACTGCAGTTTTGGTGAGGGTTTCAAGGATGAAGTAGTAGTGGATAAAGTTGGCCCGCTGAGTTCCCTTGTTTGTGGATCTGATCGTGCCAGTAAAAAATGCAACGGGTAGGAGATGAAGGCTGAATACTTTTCTTGAGTCTCAGAAGGAAATGAAGTGATGATCTCTCTTGGAACTCTCTGGGAGCTTTTCACATTAGTGTCAGCTTCATTTATATAGCCTTTATGGTTTATGATTACTACAGCTGTGCCTTTTGTTGTTTTAGCCTTAATCCCTACCTAGATGTTGAATTTTAAGGATTCTAAAGTACTTCTCCGAGTGACAATTTTTGATTGTGGTATTTATTGCTGATTATTACAAAGCTAAATCTTTTTTCTGAGACAAAGAGTGTAACAGTTGAAGGTGTGATTTTTTTCTATTATATTGGTGATCTCAGCTTGTTTAGGTTGATAATGTCACAGAGTAAGATTACAATTAGGTTATTTCTCAGACAATCACTTCCTTTTTTTTTTTTTCTTTTTATCTTAAAGCAAAGTTTCAAAGAGATCTTGGCATCAGCCCTCCTTAAAGAAACTAGGAAATAAAACTTCTTATGGAAATATGGTAAATACAATGCAGTGGAAAGGTTTCCCTGCAACAATGGGATCAGCAAGCAGATAGCAGTGAGGTTTATAGGTTGAATTATGATGTCCTGTTCTTGTGATATCATGAAAGAAAACTGCCAGGCATTTTCTGGCCCAAAGTTTATAACACTGTTCGATTTACTAAGAACCCCAGTTTCTGCTACACTGCTGATGCTATGAAAATGATTTTGCTTTGGACAGAAGGAACCAAATAAGCATGTCAGTGATATGCTGACTTTGGTGACATAGCTTGCTGAAGAGACTTAACCCGACCTCA